>NC_043763.1:21222328-21544203 GCF_902148845.1 Salarias fasciatus | reverse complement strand
TCCATATCTCCAAGCCGAGAGCAGCCCCCACACACCTCTCAGGAACAATTACTGCTCCTCCAGCTCCTCACCACAGATGGCGAGGGCTTTCAGAGCGACTCCCCTCCCCTCCCCGAGCCTCATTGTCTCTTTGCTTGACTGTGTCTGTCTCCCTCCACCTCTCGGCCTCTCCTCGCTATTTCTGTCACTCCCCCCCCTCCTTCCTGTTTCCACACTTTGCCTCTCTGCCTCTCCCAGCTCCACATTCAACAGTTCAATTTAAATCCATTACGCCGAAGCCGCCCGACACACCGGAGCATCCTTGCTAGCCGTTCCTAGACACCAGTCTGGCTGTGACCCGAGCGAGGCCGCCGGTGGGAAGGAGAGGGCGGGCGGGCGGGGCGTCCTGATGGGAACGCCGGCGTCGTCTGCTAAGTGACAGGTCCCTTCCTGAAATGAAACATATTCGTTTAAAAGCAGCAGCGTGACGACGGGAAGGAGAGGCGTGAATCTGACGGGACGACAACGCCGCTGCCGTCCATTGCGATTCGCCGAGCGTAGCTGCACCCTGTCACCCCGCTATCGGCACCGGCTGAGGGGAACGCGGATAAGAATGCGGCGGGCCGGAGAGGACCCACTTCAGAAGCCGGCGTCCTTGAAGAAAGAGTAAAGACGCGGTAAATCAAGCGACGTGTCGCCTCGCATCCATCGCTTAAGCAGCGAACACCACAGTAATCACAACTCGGGAGCCCCGCCGCGACCTCGCCACTCCGGAGGCGGCGCTGTAAATACACACCGTGCCGCCGCCATTGTCTCTGCCGCTGGAAAGTTGGGCAAACACTGCACACGAACGATAAAGATGCAAAGTGAAAACGCAGAAGGTTATAATCACAATCAGAGATAATTAAAGGGGCTGTTCATGCGATGCTTTCCATAATAGCGCTGCATCGTTGAATTACCATTTAATTGCATGTTGATACAATCAATGCTACTGTGACAGTTAGCTCGGCTTCAGCAAACGCAGGGGAGGAAAAAAAAAATCCATGGATTTCTTCACTATAATGGAATTGGCGCTGCGAAACAAGACAGCTGTCCTTTAAAATAAATGACAACTATTCATGGAAAATAATTACAGCCATTAAAGCGGCACACATAATGGAGTATTGTTGGGGTTAGAAACTATCTAAAAAGCGCGCTTATTGTTGAAGTATGAAAAAGTTCAAGGATTTCCATGAAATCAAAGCCTTTCTTTGTTGCTGCAATAAATCTGAGTTCACAAAGAGCATAAAAAAAGTATTTCTGTCAGAAGTGAGTGCAAACCCATCTGAAATAACTCCAATCATTACAAATAATGACGGTGTTTAGCTGACAGAAGAGAAAAAAACAAACATCGTGGATAGCACTGCAAATGCATACCGTGCACCGTAAACAGAGCACCCATGATCCTGCTGTAAAAATACATGCCAATCATGTGTGATATTTTTGTCTGTTTTGTCAGGTATTAACCAATGTTACTGTAACGTTAACATTCATTAATTTGTAGACAACCAGTATGAGCTCACATAACTAACATTACCATGTCTAGCTAACCAATGTTAGCACACATCCTTATACAAACGTCACACTGACTATATTTACTTTTTTTATGTCATATTAGCATCCACATATGTTATTACATCTGAAACCTTCAGAAATCACACCTTGCCGGTGTATTCTTTGTTGCTGAACATGAACATAAACTGATCCTGTGCTAATTGCTAACTTCATTTTTGGGGTTTTCTGAAGCAAATCTGACACGATAACTGCTGAACTGAGATCCCGACTTTCAAACGTCAGTTTTTCGATTCTAAGGCAGCCGAGTGTATTTCCTCTCCATAACCTTCATTATCATGTCACAGCCCGCCTCTGACATTCGTCCCCGTGACCCCAGAAAGAAGCGAAGCTTTAATGAAGTCAGGGTGTGTGAATGCATGAATAGCGCTGGGCTCCCATTTGAATTAAGTCTATTCATCCGTGCCAGTGTGATTTCTCTGTGGTACCGAGGCAGCCGGAGGCCCTCTGAGTCGTGACATTTGTGCCATGGCTGGTGGAGCAGGCCGGGGAGGTGAACACCCATCTGCCTGGATACCTGACCGCCGAGTCCGAAGCCAACGCCAAGCCGAGGCTGGACTGAGAACGATAAGAGAAACCAAGCAGAGGGCGGCGGATCTGTTGTGTCTGTTTGTGGATTTGAACTCACACGGCTCATTAGGAAGGAAAAGAAATGCAAAACTATATGCTTTTAGCTAAAAAAATACCCACATAAAGCAGCTTCAGGCTCACTGACTGAATCCCGGAGGTCACCTGTGACACAAAGTCCTCAGGGCCTTTTTCTGATTACATAATAATCTGTACTTAAATCCGTTCCTCGCGCGGGGAATCGTATCAGTGTCACATTATTCTAATCTGGGAAGTCTCTCGACATATTAAAGGTAGCGCCCGTTAGATTTCGCTAATAATTGTGTCATCTGTATTCAACGACGTCCCCGTGCACTTTGAGAGTAAAGCTGAGAACAAATTCAGGCACTTTGCTGACAACAGAGAGGCATTTTAACAGGTTTTAGACTCGGAGGCAAACAGCTGAAGCCCCCCCGACACGACTGACGCAAGCTCCCGAGGCAGGTGTGCAATGTGAGGAGAGACGAGACAAAGGAAGAGGCTCGCTAATGTCCTCTGATCCCACAGCACCGCGACTGCTGTGGCTTCACTGCAGCACAGCCACTTCTATTTTGGACATTTTTTCCATGTCGGTGGTTGTAGGACGTGAATTCTTATTGAGGAGGCAACTGAACTTCTGTTCACACACAATTTAATGACAAACACAACAAACAGCTCCCACTAGTAAATGGACATCATTTACAACACAAACGAAATGCAACAAGCACAAAAAACGATGCGTTTTCACTTGAAATGTTAAACGGAGCCTCAGTTCCAGTTCATCCTGAAGACCTCTAACGGAGCCGAGGCTGTTGCTGACGATGCTTTGCGCGCTTTGGAACAGCTACGTTCGGAGATGATGAAAATTTTCCCCAAACTGCTGCCACAAATTTGGACGCTTGATTGATTGTATCCACCTGACTGAAACACGTGAATCCAGGTACGTCTTTCCAGATTTGTGTCACGGACAAAGAACGTTCTGTGCTTCGGAGCGCTCATCTTCCCAGCTGCTTCTAAAACGGATGTGTGGGAACCGAGCGGGCCGAGGTCTCCGGGTCCCATCCCCGCCTCGCCTGCCAACAGGTGGCGAGGTCGCCTCTCCCAGGCGAAGCGACAGCTGCTCCCCATCGCTCACTCGCCCAGCTTTCACCGCCTCTGCCGTCAGCTCCCCAAACCAGGGCAGGGCGGGGCGCGCCTCTGGGAAACTGATGGCGGCAGCAGCAGGAGGCGGCCGAACCGGCAGGCACGAGCAGATCATTAGCTCAGGTAATAACGGATGGCTTTGTGGGAGGTTCCGCCGTGTAATGATGCATGTGATGGCAGAAGCCGCCGTTAAAGCACACATTACGCAGATATTGACGGCAGTTTAATTGAGACAGGCGTAAAACGTGCCATTTGATCAGCGAAAGCCATTTTATGGGGAGACGTTCGCGCCACGTGTGGAGGACTGCCGCTGCTTGGTTTATCTGCTGCAAGAGGAGAAATATTTAATCCGCATAACTTTTCCTGGAGAAACATGGAGGCAGATGTGTCCTGACATGCTGGTGCTGCTGTGGGATGTTTCCCCCCCCCTGAAAACACTCCCACGCAGGACAAATGATGCAACAGGACAAGAGCTGTTTTTAATCTAAATGACAAGTAAACAAAAAGGACAAAACATGAATGTATTTCCTTTAAAAACTACATAATTCCCAACATCATCTGTCCTCCAGAGCAGCTTAATCCATTACGAAGGTACAAATATTATTTCTTAATATCGTCAACAATTTCAGTCCTGCACAAAAGAAAAATCAAAGAAGTGAAACTAATACAAAAACGAACAGTTATTTCTGTTTTTCTTGGGGTTTTGTCTATTTAAATCCAAGTTTGCTTACACTCAGTAATTTATGAAAAAAGAAAAATAATGATTTCACAGATGAGATCCTGTATATTGAGATTGATATGGCAAAAAAAACAATGCATTTTTGTGTAGCATCAGATGAAAAAAATACTGCTTTTTATGAAAAAAAAGCCAGCTTCTTAAAAGTACTACTACTGATTACCTTCCGTCCTGATTAAAACGATCAAATGTGGAACAACATTCAGAATTTTTACCCTTTAAATTCCAGCTTCATGACATTTGTATGAAGTAAGAAAATAAAGGAGCTGTTTTATAGATAGCACGTGTTGGAGGCAGGCTAGCATGAAATGAAAAATGTTTTTTAGGTCATTTCAAGACAGAAAAGTTGTCTTGAGTCTCATTAAAACCACACTGTTTAATCCCGTTTCTTTTCACAAAATATAATAGTGCATTCTGTTGTGTTAAAGTTTCATTTTTAACAGAAAAAAATTCAGGTTTATTAAGTTTTTTAAACAGTTTTTTCAAGGACTTTAAAAGAAAAATCAATTTAATGTCTCATTCAACATTGTGCTGCTTTACTGCTTCACTACTCCATAAGACGTCACATTATTTAAACTGAAATCAATAAATCTAAAAATGTGCATGGAATACATAAATCTCCGCAGCGCGTGTTTGCGAGGCGTGCAGCACGTCTCATTGGTGGATTACTGTGAAATCTACTGGGACGTCCCATCTGTAACGGCTGGTGTGGCCGGCGATAAGGGAGCCGAGTCTTTATCTCGGCCCAATTAGGCAGCTAATTGATTCAGCAGCAGTCATTTGGGCTTCCTGCGGGCGGCGACGGAGCACCGCGGCCCTCTAATCTGACATGAGGCTTCCTCTGGGGAGCAGCCGGTCCAGATTATAATCTGGATGGAAACGACTGGAAACAAGGAGGGCTAAACGTCAGACTGTCAGCCAATCACTCAACATGGTTAGATTTTTTAAGTTTAGAGGGATAGTGAGCATAAATATCTCAGGAATGTCCGTGTTTTTCTAATATTCTCAGAAAATGCATTGCTGATTTAGAAAACTGAAATTTTACTGTCACATGTGTAATAAATCTTATACTATGATTTTAATTTGTCTCCATTACAGTTAGTTGTGTGAAACTGAGCTGCTTTGGACCATCAATGCACTGCAGGCGTGCAGTGACGATGGTATGAACCCAACTTGTCTTTTGTTAAGAACGATCGGCCCGTTAATTCAGAAATCATTTGTTTCTGAATGGATCACAGATATGAATCATTTTCATTCTGATCAGGCTTTCCTTCCAATTATTTTTGACCGTGTTCTAATGATCCTGTTCACTTGACCATGGAAATCTGATAAGTGAGGGTAATCTGATAATTGTAATAATCACATTAAATGCACTGAAGAGATGGGATGATTAAAAAACCTTGGTTTACATGTTTCATTCCGTTATTCTGTTCGAGGAGGAGCATTCGAGGTGATGGGCGACACTCATTTTCACATTATTTTGAAAATCATCTCCTCTTCACTCCACATGTCTATTTTTTGTTGCTTCACATCATATTTGTCATCTTTTCTCTTTTGTTGAGAAGCAAAACAAATCAGATTAAATGAGGATCGGCTTGAATTTTTAATGGGTTCAAGACTGTTGCAACATACTGAGTTCAAAGTTCAACGACGGCTCGACCTGTTTCTTCTACCCAGAAAAAAGAGGCCGATATTATTCGTAAGGTGAGGCGATGTAGACAGCGAGGAAGCTCACACGACATCTCGACTGGTTTCATGCAGCGATGAAAGAAAATGAAGCTTCAGAGGAAAGATGATTAAAATTTCAAACAGAATGGAAACAGCGACAATGCTGCGCTGCACGTGACGCTGCTCACTGCACGGACATGTTCATTTCCTATGGATCATGTAACACTGAGCCAGAACAAAGCTACAAAAAACATTCTGTCCATTCATCCGCTGGAAGATATATTCCACTGAACACATCTCAACACACAAATCATCTACACACGTGTTTCACCAAAACACGACCTGATATTAAGGTCCAGTTTACACAGTGTTTTAAAGTGAAAACAAAAACTTTCATTGTGTTTTGGGGTTCGTTTTTGGCAGTGGTGCTCAGAGCTGCTGTGCTAAAAACAACCAACGTTGTCAACTTGCGGCCCGACACCTGCACTGTTTTCAGTATTCATGCTGTTTCACTTTCAGAACGTTACCGCGTAAATACGAAGCTTTTCTGAAATTAAAATGCACAAACGATGCATTTTTCTCTTGAAACATTAAATTCGGGGCAAGAGAAAGAGCACCGTTTTCCCAATACTGGACAAGATCATTCTATAGCACATGTTCACCTCACTCTGCAGCTGTAATCCATTCAGTTCTGAGTATTTAAAGTGGTTTCTTCTCACTTCATCTCAGCTTAACTGCTTCAGGAGTGCGTGTGTGTGTGTGTGTGTGTGTGTGTGTGTGTGAGAGGTCCCGGCTAAGCTCCAGCAGCATGTGAAGCGCCCTCAGATGCCACAGGCCGGCTGACGGGTGGCACGTCTCTCCGTGTTCGGCGTGAGTCGAATGGAAAGTGGCAGGGTGGGAGATGGGGGGGGGGCATTAATCCAACAGCCTTGCGTGCACACACAAGACGCGTGCACGTGATAATTTTAATACATCCACGTAGACGCTAATGCACCCAATACTCACTTTAATGTTTTTCCTCATTCCCTTTCATGCCGGGCGAGAGAGAAGGAGCAGGACGGGGCGAGTTGAGTGCAGGAAGCTCCACCAGCGAACATGAATGATGGCGGTGCCAAACGCTGCTTTGCAGCACATTTCTTGCAGTGTCATTTGAAGGTCCCGTGCTTCCCGCTCCTCCTCCGCTCGCCCCGCTTTATTTTTCAGACGGGGTATCGGCCGGGCCGCTCTGCCCTTCCTCCCGTCCCATTCCTCCAACTGTCGCTCTTCATAACGCTGCCAGCGCCGGCGTGTGCACTTCAGACCTTCCTCGGACGATTTGCAGCCCGAGGGAGAAACTCTCCGACGCTCATCATTTATTTAACGCCGTTCCTTTCAGATAATATCCTGAAAAATTAGCGCGGACAGCTCTCTCTCTGAACGGACCCGTTGATTAAAAGCCGACTGATCACCTAAAAGTGAAGCTGTGACAAGTTTAACAACTCAGCAACTGTTTTATTCTGTCACAGGAAAAAAAGAAAGACTCCCAAAGTGAGAAAATAACATGATTTCAATCAGTATCATTGTCATTTGATTGATTTGATAACCCTTTCCTGGATGGATCCCTGCAAATTACAATAGATTAGATTAAATATTCAATAAAATCAATAAGATATGGGCGAAAATTAGGCAAAATAGCTCGAACTACAAATATGGCAAAATAATCCAAATGGGTGAAACTGATGCTAAAAGATCTAAAAACTGTCTAAACAGATAAAACCGATTAAATTATTAAAAGAATTTAAACAGCTTAAACTTGCAAAACAGCTAAAACAACTTCAAACAGTGATTGAATGAACATCGGTATAAAAGCAAAACTGTAAAAATGTCTAAACCTGCTTGACGGAATGAAAGAGCTGAACTGTCTGAACTTAAAGCAGCAGTGATTTTAAAAGTTGCTGCTGCTAAAACAGCTACAGCAGCTTAAATGGCTACGGCTCTTCAATATTGTCATGATATTCCTGCAGTTCTTCGTGTTCACAGTTCAAAGCCCGGCCGCACACAGGGAGAACGTGCAAACTCCACATGGAAAGAGCTCAAAATGAGGATCTTACAGGTTGAATTTAACTGAGAATTTCAACAATCTCAGCTTTGCATGTAGCAAAAAACTGCTTTGAAAGAGGGAATTTGCTGTTCTATCAATTTGCGAATGAAACAGTTTTTTTTCTTAAGAAGTTAACTTGAAACTTTTTCCATGTCTTTTTTGTTTTAATGAAACAACCACACCCTTAAATGACCCGACACTGAACAAAAAGCTAAAGCATATTAAAATACGGCACAGTTTGAGCCCTTCAGTTGTACCCTTCACCCAGCAGGGAGGTCAGAGGTCACAGTCGGGGGGCAGTTAGTGGCTGAAGGGTACTTCAGCAGCCTGATACTTGCTGACAGATTAGCTTGAACTGTGTTCTGGTGGTTCACGGGTCGCCTCGCAGTGTGTCGCCCTGCATTAAGGACACACACACACTGATTGGTCCACTGTCTTCTGCTATAAATGATCGATATTTCCGAGGCGGTGCTGTTAAAATGCGTGACGGACACTCGGGAGGACAAGCTGCAAGGACGCCGGAAGAGTGTGGAGACTGAGGGAGGACTGACGGGAACACTTTGGATCTGAGATTTGTCAGAATTCATGTCCTTAAAATTAGATTTTTAGCGTTTGTTTCAGTTAGACATGTTTAAAAACACAAAGCGCAGAACTCTGTGCAGAGTTCAATACTAAAGTTAACACATGAAATTAATTATATCTCCTTTACACATGACATTTATTTATTGTACTTCATATTCAACTGCAAGTAAATTTAAATTCTGGATGCTGGATTGTAATTTGTAATCTGTATTTTTTTGTCTTGATATCCTCTCAATGTGCTTTTTACGTTTTGTCACATTTGCGGACAAACAACAGTTGTGGAAGTTTTACATTTTCTGAACTCTCCATGTAGAAATCGGCCATAATGATCCAGGCTTTCTGCTGAAATTGAACCTCAGAGGTCATGGTTGGTGATGGAGATGAATTTATAGGCCTCACTCCACCTGTTTCACCTATAATCTCCACGTGCAAGTCTAAAAAGTGCTTCAGGTCCTGTTTACGACACAACTTTTCAAGTGAAAACATAGTTTTTGCATTTTTGTCTCAGAAAAGTTTGGCGTTTACCCACCACCGTTCTGATACTCCTGACAATACGGTAAACTTTCCCACTGCTCTCCAGTCACTTTCAGCCAGAATTCCTTTGACAGCTGCTGGAAATCCGCTGTAAATCGACCACATGAGCCACGCGGGAGGAAAAAGAAAGAACTACTCTCCGCCGGAGTAGCGGAGCGCGTCGTGCTGCGACGTCAGCGGGAGAACGGCGGCTCGACCCGCCGCCGCCCCACAGGCGCTCGTGGTATCGACCACTTCAGTGGGAGTTAAAGAAGGGCACCGCAGCGGTCGGCGGTAAACAGCTTCACAGTGGCGGGAACATGGAGATGACGACGAGCACATGGAGATGGAACGATGAACCTCCTGAAAGATCAGAGAGCTGCAGGAAGAACCGACGCTCGTGTTTGTCTTCTTGGTTTGATCACAGTGAAAGAACACATAGAGGAGTTTGTTGTTTCTGTAAAGTACAGTTGGTGCAAAGGCCGCGAGGAAAATGGAGCAAGGCTGTTGCATATGAAAAAGAAAAAAAAAACAAACTAAAAAAAAAAAAAAATAGGAAAAGAAAACAAAGACTCATGGAATATTCATCAATTGTGCTCCTTCACTCCGGCTTTAATAAGGAGAAAAACAAACCCAATCAGCCCCACATCAGCGCTTATGAGCAACAGTATAATCGCCGCATTATGGATGGAAAATGAGAAATTATCATATCGTTCACACCACTGTGATCCAGCTGCACCTTCTGCAGCACCGGGAGACTCGCCGGATCCGTAACCTAAAAACAAGGCGCTGGCTGGCGTTCGCCTCTCGTTTGGAATCAAAGCCATTTCGCATTCATAAAAGATGATCCTGCACGGGACGTGATGCAGAAAAAAAAAGCTTTTTCATTACCTCCTCGCCATACACAGATCAAACATTTATTACCCTTGATCAAACATTCATTACCTCGTGTATTAAAAAGAAAAGAAAGTAATAGATGCATCTCGTATTGCTCTTTGTCATCGCGGCCTCTCGCTTTCATTACAGGCTTCTTCGCCACTGTGCCGCTTCTTGTCGCAGGACGAGGAGCATTTAATTAGTTTGTGCAGTAAATACGCAGAATTACATCAACAATAACAACCGCAGCTGGTTATCCATCAAACTCCTCAATCAGAGGTCGTGTTGGATGGTTGTTATCTATAACTGACTGAATTTATTTAAACTAATAAGGGTAAACAGTCATTCATTCACGGCCACATAAAAGCACATACTTTATTACTATATTGAAGACTAAATTTGGCTCCATGATGGGGCAGATTCTCTCTTTTTCTTCTAGAATCTCTGAGAAATAATCCAAGACCTGAAGTGATGAAGCATGTTGGAAGACTATTGGTTTGTGTGGAGGATTCATCCCTGAATGCATTTTGGGGGGAGTGTTAGCGTCACTGAGATCGCACAAGATCACAGAAAACTCCAGCGAAGCCTCTTGTGACTGCGGCGTGGAAAAAAACCCCCAAACAAACTGTGATATTTAACAGAAAAAAAACTGTTCACATGAGTGAAATTATGCGGATCTCTTACTTAACGCATGACTGCTGAATAAAATATTGAAAGCTGCGGGTCGAAGCCAGAGCTAAAAAGGGTAAAGTTGATGCTGTGCAAATAAAACATCATATTCAGAAAGTGCATCTGATGAACAGTTTCTGCAGCGTTTACAGGAAACCTTAAAAAGGCAGCTTTATGAAAAAACAATTCAAACTAAAAATGCAAAAATTATGCATTTTCACTTGAATTGAAGTTTTGTAAATGGGGTCAAAATGTGACCAAATTTGCATTTTCATCATGATGGTTAGCATTTCAGCTCGTAACAAGAAGGCGCAGAGTTCAAGCTTTCGGCTCTTTCTGGGTGGAATGTGCATGTTCTCCCTGTGCATATGTTGCAAAAAACAGGTTTGAGGCTAATAATCCATTTCTCAGGGTCATGGGTGTCAAACATACCAGCTGATTTATGAAAATGACTTGAATTTTGTAACAAAATTAGATTCTTCTTTGTAATTCGGAGTGTTTTAGTGAGAGGAGCAGAAATGAGACGAGACAAAGAGACCCGAGTCGAGAGATCATGCAGCAGTGAAAACTGCTTCACTGCTAACGAAGCATTAGCATCAGAGCTACACAGAAACACGCTCACGGCCGCAAAACACCACAGCAGGAGGACGATGCTTTAAACTATTTACTGCTTTGGTTACTCAAATCATTGTTATGTTGTGGCTGCACTTAGTTTCTTCAGAAATTGTTCAAGCTTTATAAAAATGTCACTATTTTTTCATAACCTTTTGCCCTTAAAAAAAGACTAATTATGCCATATTTTTGGGCTGTATGTCCCCCGCCCCTCCCCCGGCGATCTGTTTGTCCTGTGATGGATTGGTGACCTGGATTATTTGCACCGTCCTGCGATGAAGCGGTTCGGCAGACGGACGGCGTGTTCGTATTCGTGCAGTTATCTTTGGCTCCTGTTCAGAGAACAGGGGATGTTTGACAGGCAGCTTGTGTTTCGTGGAGGTGAAACCTGAAAGGGAATTTAAGGAAAGCGCGAGCGGCGTCACGGGGCGGCGTGGGAGTGTTTGGAGCGATGCGGCCGTCACTCAGAACGACCTGCGTAGTAGCAGCTCTTCATCACGGCGGCGGGGAACACGGGGAGCCGGCGCTCAGACGCCAGCACTGCCAGACCCAATAACGTAAACATAATGAGGCGGAGTGTTTCGAGGCAACAGCCAAGTGTTACATTCTGCACCAGCTCGCTCGCCGCCGCCGCCGCCGCCGCTCGCCGCCTTGAGCGAGGTTAGATAACGCTGCATTAGATAACGGTGCGCGGATCTTAAGAAGATGCCTGTTGGCTTCTTTCAGCTGACATTACCGACGACGCGCCGGGAACAGGAACACAAACAAAAAGTTGGGATGAAAACTTGCTTGCTGACGAGCAGAAGAATCTGGAATCGGAGCCGAGTAGTGGTTCAGCGTTTCAGCGCTGCCGCCTCAGAGGGTTCACGGTTTGAGTCTTTCTGTGTGGAGTTTGCGTGTTTTCTGTGTGCGTGCAAGAGTTTTGTGCATATTGCATTGAAACAGGGGTGTCAAACATAAGGCTCGGGGGCCAGAAAACGGATCCCAAGAGGCTTCAATCCAGCCCAAACAACAGAGAAGAAAATTTTCCAAAAAAAATACTGATTTTATTGAAGAAATTTCTTCAGAATAATGAACAGAAAACAGAGCAGAGATGAGATGTGGGAGATGTTGCCATGAAAGACAGTTACCTCATTCCAAAAATGCTAATTAGCATTAGCCTCAAAGTAGTGCTTTCTGGGTGAGTTTGTAAAAACACGCACATTGCAACAGCCCTAAGTATTTTGGACATTTTACTGTGTTTTGCACCAGAAAGTTTCATTAGATTTGTCTTGATATTGACTTTCAGTAGTAAAAGTTTGGTTTTATTCGGGCACTACTTCACCGGTCCGGCCCACTCAGGATGACGGTGGGCTGAATGCGACCTCTGAACTAAAATGGCTTTGACACGCTTTCATGTGAGGCTCTCCGGTGTGAGTGTGTGTACGTGTGTGTTTGTCCTGAATTAAACTGGGGTCTGATCCAGCCCTTCGAGGCCCTCGAGTTGGATGAAGCAGTGTGGAAGATGGAAGAGCTGCACGCACAATAATATCAAGAAAAACGAGCTTGTGCAGATATAGAAAGTTAGATTTTCATGCAAAGTATCCAGCGAGTCATTCTGTCTTACAGCCGGAGATAAATCTCAATCCACCAGCAGCAATTTGTTTGCATTTTTCACCACAGCAGATGCAAAGGCTCCTGGTTAAAAATAGCTGCTGCGCGCCGCTTTAGGTAAAAATGTGCCTTTACATGGTAATGGCCACTTGCTCCTTTGAGATGGTGAATGAAAGCAGCTTCTAGACTCCCGTCTTTGTTTTTATGCAGATGACGCCGCTGTCTGGGGAGACTGTCATTACGGAGGAGCCGGTTTGATTTAGCAGCAGTTCTTTTTCTTTTTTTTTTTTTCTGGAGTAATATGAAAGCTCGGCAATGAGAAAGAGGCTCCTGGAAGAGTGTGTAGCAAAGGGCGGCCATGGAGGAGAGGCGGCAGAGTGAAAGCTGAGGCGAAGGAAGACGGAGAGAGAGGTAAAGTCCACAAGCACCAGAGCAAGAGACAGAGAGGAAGAGAAAGAAGAAACAGAGCGAAAAGGGTTCAAGTACCGCACCTTTCTGCAGACTCATGTCTACCATGCGAGGCTCGGCCAGCTCCAGGAAGAAGTTCTTGTTTTTCTCATACTCCTCATCGTCAATAATTTTCACGTGAACAAGCTTGCTGCAAGAGGAAGGAAGGGGGGAAAAAAAAAAGGAAGGGATGTGAACGGAAAGGGACAGAGAAGGGGGGAGAGAGAGAAGAAGAGAAAGGTTAATTTGCGATGGAGGGACACAGGATGTGCTCTGTAAGTAGGATTAATAATCAGCATGGAGGAAAGGTGAGGAGGTGAGAGGTGAGCCGGCGCTGAAGCGGCCGTCTGTCGGCGGAGGACGGCGTGGAGCTCGGGTCTCGTCGGGAAGAGCAGCGTGTAATCGATCGGGCTGTAAAAATGCAGAAACGGACGGAAAAGGGCGAAAAGGTGAGCGAGCGATAAATGAAGGAAAGCGTCACTGTCTGGATCGATTTTTATGTTTCGTTCAAAACCTCCTTTTTCCTGCAGGGACCCCCCCTCCCCTCCCTCCCTCCCCTCCCGGGGCGGATAAGAGCTTAATGCAGCGTTTATTGCCCCGGTTTGAGGAGAACAGCCCTTTAATGAGGTCTGATGTCCGGAGGGGCGAGGCTCCTCCTCAATACGGCGGCTCGACCCCGCCGGCGCTCCCGCCACCGATCGCCCTAATTGATCTTTATAAAGAGTTATTGACGGGTGTGGGCAGTTAAGTGGTCAGTAGGTACCGGGATGCCGCCTCGGCGGAAGCTCCTGGAGGAATCCGACCCACACGCCGGAGACGCCGGAGAAGGGAAACAAAAGCCACGGCGCAGGAGACGAGTCCTGACACTGAGGCCTCGGCGCTTTCCCCGCAAGCGACACACGAGCCAACAGCAGTCGACAGTGGCGCAGCTACCCCGAAAATACGAATGACACACTTTATTATGCATCTGACATCTCACGGGAGGAAGCGTTCGCGCTTCATCCAGGCAAAAACCACAATTCCTGCACGCGTTATTTGGGAGGAGGCTAATAAGATAAGTGGCACGGCAGCATTTATTATGGATAGCTGCTCATGTATCATGAAACGAGTCAGAAGAAGAAGAATCCTCCATCCCCGAGATCCCACTGATGTGCTTCCAGCGCCGTGACACACGGCGCTGCTCGTGTCAGTCAAACCACTCACACGCGCGCACACACACACACACACACACACACACCCCACCCATCTCTCTTACACTCACTCACATGCATACACACCAATCTGAGCATCTACAGAGGAATCAGGAACATATTTGTGTTTCTGCCGTGCGGTTCAGGATGTGAAGGGCTGAGAGCGGAGCAGACGATGGAAGAGGCCGTTAGCGCGCCGCACACAGCACAACATCCATCTCTCCCTCCCCTCCCCGGCTCTGTGCAGCCCACTGGCAGGGCTTTCCTCAGATTGCTGGGCCAGATGTCTGCAGTGCCTCGCTTTTCACCAGAACTAAAAAAAGAGGAGTCTCATTTGAACCTAGCCAACACACACGCACACTCACACACACACACACACACTCACACGCAAACACACTGCCTGCGTCTCTCCTAACATCCGCACAGGCAGAGAGAGAAACCACGAATGCAGCCCGAAGATTAATCTACAACCATCCACACATGCAAAAGTACAAAAGAGCTACATATTTAATGACACAGGGGACTCGGGGTAGGAATGAGCTGCAGGGCCCAGATTCTTCACTTTCTCTGTGTAATGACTTGCAGGAAAGCTCTCTGGCCACTGATTTGCTGCAGGATCCTCTGGTGGAACATGGGAAATCAGAAATATTCAGGAACAGCAGAACAAAACTGACTGCGGTTAGAAATATTCGCGGCTATGAAACTGATTTTTAATGGCGATCTGTGATCTGATCCTTTGAAATGTGTCCGACTATCTTTTTCGCAGCACAGAAATAAACACAGAAGGGACATGTTATCGTGATTGTAGAAAAATGGAGGGGAGAAAAAAGGACATTTGTGCTCTCTCAAGACATAAAGCAACATACAAATGTGACTGTGTTTGATTCCATTCAAGCCTGAAGTCATTTTCTTTTTATCTGTGCATTGGTCTCAACCAAATCCACAGGGACATATTTGTCTTTTAAGCCATTAAATGCTCCACAGTGTCCTCAAACTAACTTGTAACTATGCCAGTGAGCTGCTCAGTACGCAAATGTGAGGGGAAAACAGGAGAATTGTGAGCACGGGATATTTAAAACCCGGATAAAAGGCAAAAATCTAGCAAATAAAGTCACATAAAACAAGTTTTCTCTATTTGGTCGAGCTAAATCTTTGAATGAACTGGGTTTAAGAACTGTCAGCAGTGCAGTAATGCAGCTTTAGGTGGGAAGTGTGTGGAAATCACTCATGCTACATAAATAAATTTCTCCATTTCAGTAAATCAATTCATCTTCTCTTCCATTTTCCCAAAAACACCACATAATTTTTTTTAACCTAAAATAAAGAAAATTTCTACTGCCACATTTTCTCCAATAAATTGGTTCCGACTGCAGCCCACAGTAGGACTGTTCTCAAAAACCTTCACTGAAGGTGGATCAGTGCTGTTAACTGCTGGTGTTTGTTTCGTTTCAGTAAAAGTGGAGGAAACAACACTGAGATCCAGAACTGAACAATGCTACGCATCGTTTTTGTGTTTTCGTTTCAGAAAAGTTTCCTGTTTACACGACGACGTAAGTCTAGTAATTCTATTAGTAACAGTATCTGCTCGGATCGACACGGAGGAGTTCAGCTCGTAATCAACTCAGAATAAAAAGCCACGTTTGTGTCGCGGAAACTCTGGAGCAGCTTTAACACCGTGTGAGATTTTATTTCCTCCTGAGGTTGACAACATAAATTAAGCTGTCAAAAACTCTTCCCACGCTGCTGTTCCACTTCACCTCCACCAAACCACCTGCAGTTTGTTCTCATGATCTCCGCCTGACACGAAGAGGAAATCACAGGTTTCCTGTACTTTTAGCAAACTGATGGAGTGACGCAGCAGAGGAAAGAAAGAACATCACATGGGAGGGGAGGGGCGGATTTTCTGTCAGTTTAATTTCGAGTAAAGAAATTATACAAATATAAAAATCATTTTTCATGCACAAAACTAATGGATGCACTGAAGGAAATGTTTGTGAGTAAAGACAGAAGTCAGTAACCTGGCCAAAGCCATATTCACATGTGCAGCAACGAATTGCTTCACATGTCAATCTGGGATTTCACTCGGCAAATCTGTTCGGGGAAGGAGGGACTTGCTGTAGAACTCTTTGCGTTCATTGGATGGAAGGAAACAGTGCACCCGCCTAACCATCTTTAGTTTCAGCCAATCACTGCAAAGAAAAAAACCTCTTGCTGATCGTTTTTCAAAGACGCAATAGAGGATTCATCCAAAACAGATTTAATCGCTGTCGGGATATCCATTGTTTTTGCTAGCCATGCTAATATTATTAGCAGTCCGTCACTTCCTGCTTCCGTCAAAGCTTCATGTCCCGCCCTAAACGACTCGTGATTGGCCCGACTGAAAAAAATCCGAGCGTGATTGGTCCGGCCGAAAAAAGTCTGATCCCGAACACACAAGGCTGGAGCGGCACAAGATGGATTCTCGTGGTGTGTGAGAACAAATGCCGCGAGAACTCAGCTTGCCGGCAAGGTTAAGAAGTCAGGCCAATAATGCAAACATATTCAATATGAAATGCATGAAATACACATATTACACAGAAAATAAAAATGTAAGATGTGCATGTTTTTGACGGACGGACAGTGAGAGAAAACCAGTTTGACTGGAATAAAACAAAAGAGGGATTTTCAAAGATTAGACAGAAAAAGAGCAAGCATCAGAAAGCAACTTGCTAATTTGACAACTTACTATCTTCAACTTACTACTCATTCAAGATCACACTAATTTCACCAGGATTATCTCGAGTCAAATATAATTTGGGAGATTAACTTGTGATGCAACAGTGAAAATGCACTACAATCAGACAAAATCCTGAAATAACTTGCAAAGTTTGAGACAGCAAAAAAAACGGGGATTCTTTCTCTGGATTTTCAACTTTTCTTATTGAGGTTTATTTTAACCTCTACTCCTTTATTTTTAAACAAAAGTGACAAAACATAAAAGAATATAATCAGTTTGAAATTCAAGTAAACCCACATTTAGCTGAAGTGAGCTCAGGGATCGGTAAATGTAAAAAAGAATTTGCCCGATGGGATTAATAAAGTATGTTTTTTTCACCGCAATTTTTCAATCTGATACATTTTACATTAGAGATGATTTTCTAATTCCAATCTGATGTCAAGTAAAACCAAAACTGGTATCAATTATGCCGTTCCTTTAGACACTTGATCGACCAATCAAAAAAAAGTATAGGAACTCTGATGTTGCTAGGGAGATTAGAAAGTTGTCTGACACTAATTCACGCTGGACGACAGGAGGAGTTACACACCATGGAAGTGTCAGATGGTGGTGAGGGTTATGTTGGACTAAAGTGGCACAGTCAATGGTCTGAAACCTCAGTTCTTTGTACAAAATAAACCTGACTATGGCTGCATTTCAGGGTAAATGTGCTTTTAGCTGCTGAGTTGAAGATAAGGCCTGATGTGTTTGGATGATCGAACTTCTTCTTCCACGTGTCAGAGGAATACACACTGTACATAGAATAGAAAGGTGCTAAATCCCTTTATTTCAGAATGAAATACAGAAATCTTCTGCCTATTAATAAATAAATGTCTCAACATCGATCTTTTAACACAAAAATTGATTCAGATGTGTCGATACTTTTGCATCATTCACTTTAAAGAACATCCCCGCTACGGATCATCCAGGATCAATACATTCATTCAGTCATGCCAAACAATTCAATTCAGGGTCAAGAGTCATTTAAAAGTTGCTTCTCGTGGCAGGAAAAGTGTTGCCTCCATGCTCTGCTCCGCCTCTGGAGATCATATTTGCTTTGAAATGTAAAAATGAGCCATTAAGTACGAGTCATTAAAACCTCAACGTGTAATTGAACACAACGGGCTTACATAAGTCTGAACCTGCGCTCCTGCGAGCCTCGTCTGCGCCGCCAGGAAACAAACGAGGCCACGAGAACGACGGCGGCGTGAAGCGAGGGGGGACGTCAGTCTTCTCGCCAGTGTTCTCATTTGTTAAATTGAATTACACTAATGTGTCAGAATTAATGCGATAATGATTTATAGACGTTAACATGCGAGACGCGGCACCCTCAAGTTGAGCGCGAGTGTGGGAAGCGCCGCTGGGTAATGACAGACGATTAGAGGGTTCACACCTCCGCCGCTCGGCAGCCGGCGGAGGAGAGGAGGGACGGAGACGTGAGGCGTGGAGGAGGCAGATAGAGATGCACCGGGTCTCTGTTCCGCAGCCAGGAAACCTCACTGCGGCTGAAATTTGCTTTAGCCGCCCGCCTCCTCTCCGCTTTCAGACGCCTCTTCTCTCGACAGCAGATTTACTGTTTGAGTTTCCTCCCTGGCTTCCTCTCCACAAACACTAAATAATACAACCTCCAGGAGTGTGAAACCACCGCGGTGGAGTAACACATCAGAGGAGACGTGTGATTTTCAATCTCCAGCCTGTTTTTTTTTGTTGCCTGTTGGTGCAGTCTGACCCTCAAACCGTTCAACTTTTACACCGGAAAGCTTTTCCTCCTTTACGATTTCCACAAGAAACTGGGAGGACTCGGGAACTCGAGGCAAGAGACGGCGCAGAAAGACAAAAGTGCCACAATTACATACGACCCTCCCGCCTCTCTTCCTCTCTTCCCCCGGTATAAAAACACAACCTGAGCCGAGCCCTGGGCGCTGCAGGGTTTGAACGCTTCCAGGATCTCCGGAAGCTTTCCTCTTCCCTCTGCTGGATCATGTGCAACTTCAACGTGGAAAAACTTTTACCTTGAAAGTTTTAGCATATTAATTTGCCTGCTGTCTTTGTTTGTGTATAATGTTTGTGCAGTTTGTTTATATAGCCGTATAAAGTCATTTTATGTAACAGAGGGAATATGCTTGAACATTTAAAACTGCGAATGTGAACTTCAAACACACCTCTGAGCCTGTGTGGATCAGGAAGCTGCTAACAGTTCATGAAGGCGGGAAAGTAACCTGTGCTGCTAAAAATGGTGGATGACTGAGTTTTTTTTAGTACATATAATGTCACTTACCAAAAGGAGTGACTTAGCAGAAAATAATAATCAGTAAAAAAAAAAAAAAAAGATTTAAACATTTCAATGTGAAAAGTTTGGATTAGAGTAACCAGCAAGATAAAATCATTACACAACGATGTGGACTTGATAAAAGAATCATTGAAAAACCAGATAATTATGTGACAAAAGTGACATCAAGATAATGAAAAACCTAAAACGCAGAAAATAAAGCTTAATTTTTAACTGCCTCCTCTGATCGCAGCGACCTCTCAACTCATAATCCCGAATAAAGTGGAGCCTATAAACCCGGGAAGAGGACAGGCAGAGAAAAAAGGGCCCCGGCTCCTCGTGGGAAATCAGCACCTTAATTAAGCAGGCCTGGTTTCTGCTACCGAGCGCGGGGATTATGGGCCTCGCTCATTACAGGCCTGATTATTGCTTTTCCCCTGCAATCACAGAAAAACGCCAGTAAACACATTTGTCAATGATTTCTTGCCAGTCTGACGACAAGTGCACATCAGATTTAATATTCCTCGTCCAGGAGGTCTGAGGCAGGAGTGTCAAACTCATTTAGGCTTTGGGGCCGGCACGCACGGCAATTTGATCAGGAGTGGGTCGGAGCAGGAAATGATCAGGCACTAACGGATCAATTCAAATATTTCCCTTTGTTTTAGTGCAAACGCGAGAATTACGGCTGAATATCTTTTTACAAGACCTGAACAAATACGATTACACTTTGCATGGTCAGCCTGCCAGCCTTATTGGATTCTCTGGTCGCTCCCTCCTCCTCCTCCTCCTCCTCCTCCTCTTCCTCATCTCCACTTTATTTCTTTCCATCCCAGGAGACAAACCGATCAACACACGCTCGACCAACTGACAAGTACCATAAAGTGCAAAAACTCCTACAAACAAGGAAACGGTGACCAGCCCGCATCAATATTACATAAACCAAACAAAATTTGAGGCACGCGATTACACAGACTCTCCGCCCGCCCACTTACTGATCTACAGGTGGAGCCTGAGCCTGATGCGACGGCTGCGAGTTGTTTCAGGGAAGAGTGCACTGGTGCCAAACGCAGCCTGAATAAAACATGTCTCAGAGTGAGTCCTCCGTCGATGCAGACGGAGGAACAAAGCAAACACCGATTTGCCCGAATTCATCAAGATTAAAGACCCCCCCCCCCCCCCCCCCCCCCCCATCGCTCGGCCACCGGCTGAAGGAGGCAGTCAATCATCCCGAGGACCCAAATTCAAGCCCCCGCTTTGGAGAGCGGCCTCTCTGCTGAAGTGTCCTTGAGCAGCTCATGAAGGGTGCGATCACTTTGGAGGCGTTTTTAGAAGTGAGCTGCATGTTTTCAGACAGGAATTGATTTGTGAGCTGTTTATGTAACTGAAGGTTGAAGCAATATGGCAGCTCACGCCCTTTTTTTTCCCCTGCAAGATGCAAACAGGCCTAAACGGGGATTTCTGAATAACTGGATTTCACCACCTTGTGATTACAGGCCAGACTGGACCGTGGAGGAGAGGTCAGCACTGAGAGGGTCACTAGAATAGATAACTGCCACTCCAAAGAAAATACATTCACCTTCTTTCTTCATGGATGCATTTCCTCAAACTTTTTACAGCCAATAATTTTGGACAGTCTAATTGTAATGAGGTCAGTAATGTCGTAACCTGTTAAAAATACAATAAAATTTAAAAAGGTTTTTTCACAACCCTGACTGAAAGAGTGTCTCTGAGTACGAGTCCACATTAAATTCATATGACTATCCCACACACTATGTGGTGCACGAAACCTGCAAAAAGCTCGAATTTGCAAGAAATGCAGTTTTCACCACATTTTTTATTGTAGTTTTTAGTCGGGAGAAGCAAGACAATTATCACCATTTGTTTGTGTGTGTGAATGACTTCTGGGCCAGTGAAGAGTATTTATCATCTTATACTATTTGCTGCCCTCATATTAGTAGAACGGCGGTGAGATTTTGGATCTGGACTACAGCCAGCATTTCCATTGTGCTCTTACCTAAACCATCATGTCATGTTAAGACAGAGTAAAGAGATAAAAGCATCGCCTGAAGTTTGAAATTCAACCCATAACTCTTCTTTGAGCTTGACGAACTTGTTTCACAGCCTGAAACTCAGACAAAAGTTTGGATTTGATCAAAAAAACTCCTGCTCATTAAAAAGCAGAGCTGCAGGTCCTGCTGATACACGACATTCATACATTCATTAAAAAACAAAGGTTTCAGTGGCTGAAAGCAAAATGCTGGGTCTGAAAATGATCCAGCCAGTGAATACATCACCAACAAAACATAATCGAGAAAACAATTTAGCCGTCTCCTAATGTAATTTCTGGGTGACGGGGTTGTTCAAAAACAAAGGCGCTTTTCACAGAAGACATTATTGGCAGGCTGGTTTGGACAAAACAAGAAAAACGGTCACCTTGGGCCCTGGGAAATGGTGATTGGCATTTTGGAGAATTGTCTGATATATCAGCCAATAATGAAAAATACTCGTTTGTTGCAGTTCTGAAGTTTGGCTGCACTGCTTCCACTTCGCCCCGACAAACACGCTCCTCCAACATAACCAGTTCACACACCACGCCTGGAGTCACATTAACCTTGTCCGCTATTATTTACTGTCAGCGGCTTCAAGTGAAGAAACTCGGTGTGTTCGGGCTTCGGTCTGAACAATCGACCCCTGAATGACCTCGAGCTCCGGGGACAAGGAAGTGTGAGGGTTCATGGCAACAGACTGATCAATAAAGTATTATATGACTCCACAATATCAGTTAGAGGACGAGGGCAGTGAGTATCTCATCAGTGGAAGATACACACACACACACACACACACACACACACACACACACACACACACACACACACACACACACAAATGTGCAGATGTCCAGAACCAGATGGAAAGACGACTCGTCGCAGTGAGGTGCGTGCTCCAGCGCCTGACGGACGTGGAGCTGCTGATGAGAGCCCGCAGCGACAACACGGCCAGGTTTATTAATACGAGCGCAAAGAGGAATCATGGGTAGCAATGAAGCCGGCCCGCCGTCTGAATTCCTCTGCAGGACTGCAGCTGTCCTCCTCGGGCTTCTCACCTTCCTCGACGTGGCGTTCGGGTCTTTTACGCGCCCTGCATGTATCTCCGTGGGAACAGTTTAGCTTAGATGCTCGACCTCGTGAGAGGGGAGATCAAACCACCGACACGAGCAAAAGAGGACGCCTGCTTCACCACCTGAACCACGGTCACCATGCAGTACAGGTTTTAAATGTCTTCTCTCAGTGCGTAAACCGCCGAACGTTCATCCCGAAGCTCGGCTGTCAAACATAAGGCCGTCTTATTTTATGCATCTTTCCCTGTGGAGCTAAAACTTTGTGATCTGCAGTTCCCATCCCAATTAAAGACATGAGCGCTGTCTGTTGACTGCTTGTTATCTAACAAGTTCAGTTTTTTCCTCCCTCTACTCTTCCCTGTGCTTGCTCAGGTAGGATTATGTATTATGTCATTTGAATATAAAGTGTCTGAGCTGACTACTGTATGCTGTAAAAATAAAACCAAACTGGGGGAAAAAAAAAAAGGGAAAGAAGAAGAGAAATGTGGCCCTCGGTGACGGAACACCTCTCTGATCCTGTTGATCTGCTACATTCTCATGGCTGGGCATCGAATGTCTAATGCACCCGACCCGCTCTCATTTGCTGCTCTCGCTCTCACTTGTTGTCATGGATACAAAACCCCTTTTCACCAGCCGGGCTCTTCTCTAAATGCAGCACATGACATGCGAGCACTTTCTGTAAAACTTCAACCTTTTCCATTTATTCCTATTCATGCCGCTGCACTGAAGTGAAACGCACAATGAAACTGTCCCTGGAGGGAATAAAGAGTCCTAACAGGTTTACCTCTGTCTGCTGACACACAGTCCATTATTTTATCTGGGTGCTCCTCCAATGTGCACACGCTCGCACGCACGCGCGCACACACACTTCAGCAACTGGAGGAAGGGACAATCACATGGTGGTAGATTGCTTCCTGTGACTTGTCCAGTATTGGGGATGTCGTCTTATATATAACTGTAAGATCACTGGCACCGATAGGATGCATATTATGATATGAGGAACACACACAAGAAACCCTAAAGTAAAAAAAAAAAAAAACCCAGTTAGAAAGTGACTCTATATCTTATCCAAGTGTTTTATTTAACCTCTTCTATCTTGGAGTGGGAGCGACGAGGAGGTGGAGATGAAAGACTATAAGTACCTTGAAATCCATATTCATAATACAGATGCCAAATCAGGACGAGCGTTCTAAGAGGACTCCGATTGTTTGGATTCTATGACAGAATGAGCATAACGACCCTCTACCGGTCGATGCTACGCTCCTCTCAGCCCACAGGCTGAGGAGGTTAAATCTGTCCAATCCTGGATGATCCTTCTGCATGGCGAGCTGCGGCTGATCGGCAGCTTATTCAGCAAGCAGGTCCTCCTGCCCAGCAGCAGAACCAAACCATTCAGATGAGTCCCCATGTCATCAGATTGTGACTTTTCAGCAGTGACTTTAGATATTTTATTCATCTTCATTTAGCAGTAAAGTTGCTGGTGACTCTGAGCACCGTTGTCATGTAGACAGACTCCAAAAGCTCAAGAAAAGTTTCCCATGATGACTTGAAAACACTGTTTAAATGGAGGATAAGACTTTAGGGCTATAAGTAGAGAAAACAAATGATCAGTGAGAGAGTGCGAATACTTAAGACATGATGGGCATGGCTGAGAATAAAATGTTCTCTCTGGAAAGGCAAGAGACCGTCGGTGATCTAAACAGAGCTGCAGGAGGAAGAGGAGGAGGAAGAGGAGTGGAGCTGGTCGGCTTCACTTGTCATGCACTCCTGCAACGGCGGCTCCGTGAAAACATGCCGACTGCCAGTGCTGAAGGAGAGAAAAGACGAGAGGAGAAGATGAAAAGAGGAAGAGGACACTCAAAGGTATGAGAGAGGACGGAGAAGACAGGCGGGCGAGGGGGCAAGAGAAACACCAGACAACCAAACTCCATATTTTTTGAGCCAAGAGCGAGGAGGTGAAAAAAAAAAAAAAAAAAAGAAAGAAAAAAGAAGGAAAGTGAGCTATATTTTTTTGGATGTCTGGAGCAGGCCCAAAGGTCCTCCTCTACAAGGACACAATGCAATAAAACACTCAGAGATGAAGTGTCTAATCGGGGGCGACAAGGGAGGGAGAGGAGGAAGAGAGGGGAGTCGAGGCCTCCGACGTGAGAGCGGCGCCCTGGTGGGGGGAGAAGACGACGGAGACGGCCGGGTTGAGGGCGAGAAATGCGCCGGGGCTATTCTGGGTGTCGGGTGCGAGTCCGTGACAGCTTGGAGAGGCCGAGTCAAACCGCCCGCAGCCAAATGACAAACACCATCACATATGAATGACTTGGGAGAACGACAAACTCCCCTGCGCATGTGGGAAAAGTAAATCTTAGAAATGTAGCGCGCTGAAATAATAAAGCGTAACACTTCTTGTGGAGTGTAGAAACGAAGGAGCTCCAGGAATAGAAACCTGGCTGCTGGTGTCGAATTTTACTTACTCTTCAGTGGATCTGTTTCTCCGCACCAAGAACTTTAAGATTCTTGTTTCTAACTTGTATGTTTAGACTTGGAAGGCCAGATTTGACCTCAATAAAAGCAATGTATTTTACAATAACATGATTATCACCATGCAGGGTGGGACTAACCACAAGTTTTGGTGCAAAACTGATATTTATCGCAACACATCACATGAGAGTTGAGGATGATGAAGGCTGGATTTGATTTACAAGATAACATCAAACACAAGGTGTAACAGTCCCAAATGTTTCTGGGCTTCAGATCCAGAAAAATCAGACATGAGCAGTAAAATCCGGTAACGCTTCCTTTTACAGTACGGTAATTACCATGTATTAACGTGGTAATTGCAAGGTAAGTACATGTAATAAGGAGAAGTTACTGTAAAATTACCATGTAATTACAGGGTAACTATGTTGCTAATTACCTAGTACTTTTAGAGTAATTACCAAGCCAATTCGCGGCAAATACCAAGTAACTACCTGGTAGTGAGTATTAATTACTGGGTAATTATAATGTATATAGCAACTATGTCGGTAATTGCCAAGTACTTACTAAGTAATTGCTAAGTAATTACCATGTAATCATTGGGAAATGTAGACTTTTACTAGGTATTACTTGGTACTGCTAGGTGTGTTCGCTATGCATTTCCCTAGTAGTCAAGTGTTTTTTACTACTTACCTGGTAACTTCCCAGTAACTACAACATTTACCTGGTAATTACGGTTGAACTGTAGACTACTGCAAAAGAAAGTGAGGCCTGTTTCCACACTATTACCTGGTAACTACTTATTTGTTACCCAGGAACTGCAAAAATACCTACCTCGAAATTACATAGTTATTAAAGTGGATTTGTACTGTAAAAGGAAGTGAGGTCTGTTTCCATGTTATTACATGGTAATTGCTTATTTGTTACCTAGTAAATAGAAAAATATTTACCTGGAAATTACATAGTTATTAAAGTGGATTTGTACTGTAAAAGGAAGTGAGGTCTGTTTCCATGTTATTACATGGTAATTGCTTATTTGTTACCTAGTAAATAGAAAAATATTTACCTGGAAATTACATAGTTATTAAAGTAGATTTGTACTGTAAAAGGAAGTGAGGTCTGTTTCCATGTTATTACATGGTAATTACTCAGTATTTAGCCTGTTACTCGGAAACTTTCACATTACCCCACAAACTTGCACCAAAAATGCAGCAAACCCCATCAGTGTCTGTGATACAGTCTCTGAACAGCACACTGTATCTGTCAGGAGATCAGAGTTTCCATCAAAACCACCATCACCAGCCGTCAGATTACATGAAGATGAATGCATTATTATTACACTTCCTCACTCCAAGCACCTCACTGTGACAGACATGCAAAAACAAGAGAGCTGCCAAAGATAAACATTTTAATCAAATGGAGTTCAACTTCTTATAAAACAATTTACAAAACAGTGCACATTTTTAGCAGTCAGGCACCTTTTTTTTTTTAAGAAACAGAACAGATTTCTTTTGCAAAAAACAAAATACAAATAACAGTGATAAACAATCACTATAAATCAACATTAATAAGCAAACTGCTCCAGTCTTGTGAATTCACATCATCATGTGTTTTCTGCAGACCCGTCTGGTCTACAGGAACCCTTGATCTCCATCATCTCGAATACCAAGGGCCGCCGTCGCCAGGTGTTGTCACGTTGTCCACGTCCAGACTTGTACCTCCCTCGGCGTGATGGAAACGAGGACAGCACAACTGTTCCTTCTTAATGCTCAGGGTTTATTCACTGTAACACCCAAACCCCAAACGTGAGAGCTGAAAACATACAAATATACATATTAATAAACAGAAACTTACACAATAAACAAATATACACATTGCACAAAACACAAATATCTTTAAACCTTCAAATATACACATGAAACTGACATTACAACCGAAATATCCACCCAAGCCTGAACCACAGCCACCCAGCACCAGCTGCAGAGCCACCACACTACCACCGCTAGAATGATCAATGAAACACCAAGAAAAACGGAAATATACACACCTCACTGGCTGCTTCACATTGTAAAGGAGGTAAGCCGTTTGTTTTTGCTCTTTTCACGGAGTTTTTTGTTCTTATTTTCTCTCTCCGCGTTTATGTGTGCATCACTTAACGTGGTCCTACTCGGAACGTTCCGCCGTAAACACGCTTTCTCTCATTAGAGTAGGAACCGGAATTTAATTAAATATAAATATCACCATATCACCAAGTGTCTGCAGACGTTCTGCCATAAATAAGCTTTCTCTCAGTCGAGGTAGAACCGAAATTTAATTAAATATAAATATCACCGAGTGGCGGAACTAACCCTCTGCAGACGTTCCGGGTAGGATCACATTAAGTGGTGCACACAAACGTGGAGAGAGAGAAAACGCTCCAAAAAGTCTGTAAAAAGAGCAAAAACAAACGGCTTACAATGTGATGCAGTCAGTGAGGTGTGTATATTTCCTTTTTCTTGGTGTTTCATTGATCATTCTAGCGGTGGTAGTGTGGTGGCTCTGCAGCTGGTGCTGGGTGGCTGTGGTCTCATGTCCAGGCTTGGGTGGATATTTCGGTTGTAATGTCGGTTTCATGTGCATATTTGAAGGTTTAAAGATATTTGTGTTTTGTGCAATGTGTATATTTGTTTATTGTGTAAATTTCTGTTTATTAAAATGTATATTTGTATTTTTTCAGCTCTCACGTTTGGGGTTTGGGTGTTAAAATGAATAAACCCTGAGCATTAAGAAGGAACAGTTGTGCTGTCCTCGTTTCCATCACGCTGAGGGAGGTACAAGTATGGACGTGGACAACGTGACAACACCTGGCGACGGCGGCCCTTGGTATTCGAGATGATGGAGATCAAGGGTTCCTGTAGACCAGACGGGTCTGCAGAAAACACATGATGATGTGAATTCACAAGACTGGAGCAGTGTACTTATTAATGTTGATTTATAGTGATTGTTTATCAATGTTTTTTGTATTTTGTTTTTTGCAAAAGAAATCTGTTCTGTTTCTTAAAAAAAAAAAGGTGCCTGACTGCTAAAAATGTGCACTGTTTTGTAAATTGTTTTATAAGAAGTTGAACTCCATTTGATTAAAATGTTTATCTTTGGCAGCTCTCTTGTTTTTGCATGTCTGTCACAGTGAGGTGTTTGGAGTGAGGAAGTGTAATAATAATGCGTTCATCTTCATGTATTGTGATGGCTGGTGATGGTGGTTTTGATGGAAACTCTGATCTCCTGACAGATACAGTGTGCTGTTCAGAGACTGTATCACAGACACTGATGGGGTTTGCTGCATTTTTGGTGCAAGTTTGTGGGGTAATGTGAAAGTTTCCGAGTAACAGGCTAAATACTGAGTAATTACCAGGTAATAACATGGAAACAGACCTCACTTCCTTTTACAGTACAAATCCACTTTAATAACTATGTAATTTCCAGGTAAATATTTTTCTATTTACTAGGTAACAAATAAGCAATTACCATGTAATAACATGGAAACATACCTCACTTCCTTTTACAGTACAAATCCACTTTAATAACTATGTAATTTCGAGGTAGGTATTTTTGCAGTTCCTGGGTAACGAATAAGTAGTTACCAGGTAATAGTGTGGAAACAGGCCTCACTTCCTTTTGCAGTAGTCTACAGTTCAACCGTAATTACCAGGTAAATGTTGTAGTTACTGGGAAATACTAAGAAGTTACCAGGTAAGTAGTAAAAAACACTTGACTACTAGGGAAATGCATAGCGAACACACCTAGCAGTACCAAGTAATACCTAGTAAAAAATCTACATTTCCCAGTGATTACATGGTAATTACTTAGCAATTACTTAGTAAGTACTTGGCAATTATGACATAGTTGCTATATACATTATAATTGCCCAGTAATTAATACTTAATACCAGGTAGTTACTTGGTATTTGCCTGGAATTGGCTTGGTAATTACTCTAAAAGTACTAGGTAATTAGCAACATAGTTACCCTGTAATTACATGGTAATTTTACAGTAACTTCTCCTTATTACATGGTACTTACCTTGCAATTACCACGTTAATACATGGTAATTACCGTACTGTAAAAGGAAGCGTTACCTAAAATCCTTTTGAAATTTTCATCTGATGCTTTAAGAACAAACATGCTGTAATAACACTGTTGACCTGTGGGGGCGGTGTTGGCCAATAAAGCTCATGTTCAACCAGCAAAAGAAACAAAGAAAACTGAAATTAAATCAACATCATCTGGAAATCTGAGCAAAAAACCTTCACGAGAGTAATGTGAGTAGTTCAAAAAGACTTCAGTGTCAAAGTTAATAACATGATCAAACAAATTATCTCCAGCAATGAAATTTCAAATAATATTAGGGACATGAATACCACTGATGAACCTGTCTTACTGATGTTTGCATTAGAAGCTCTTTACTGGACTTATCAATTAACAGCTGTGCCAACTTGAGAGACACATGTCAAGATTCACCCGACTTGTCTCCTGCCTCCTCGACGGCAACACCAAAGATCTCCATGTCCCCCTCCATGACATATACATTATTTATCATTATATTATATATGGAACATATATCTTACTAAAACTTAAATATTAGTTGTATCCCCCTCTTTCTATCCCTACACCTAAAACTTTATGTATCTGATGCGATGAGTCCTCCGTCCCTGCTGTCAGCTCAAAATATCTCTGGTTATGAAGATGTGGTGAAACATGAAATGAGCTTATTTTTATGCAGAGTTAAAAGGAAAAAAAAAAAGTCAAACTCCACCACAGATGTAATTTTCCAGATCAAATTAATTATACATACATACATAACTCCTGGCTGCACCGGCATGAAAATTCACTGTGACACATCCTCGTTTTAATGGAAGCGCCGAGTTCAGCCGGCGAACTTCTTACACAAATTTGTGCTGTTTGCTAACAGAAAGCGGCCCTGACTTTAAAAGAGTGCGACATGGACATCTCTGCATCCGCTTTAAATCATCCTCTCCACGAATCCTGGGCTGTTTGCACTTTGCCAAGAGTCAGCACATCCAAAACAGAACATTTTGTTGGAGGTAACATTGCTAACTGCGAAACAACTTGGAATTTATTTATGTGAATACTAAAGATAAAAAAACAAACAAAAAAAAACCAATACAAAAGAGTCTTTCTGACTCTGTCAAGTTAGCTGTTAGTTATTAGCATACTAGCTGTTATCGTGGTGGGAAGATCATGAACAGACTCATTTTATTTTGTAGTTTTTATATGTAGTTTTATCTGTCTTCTTCTGCACATCAGAGAAGTCTTACTAGAGATCAGTCTTTTCCCTCTTTATTAGATTTTAATCCCAGACCTCTGTCATTCCTCCCTCTGTATTCACCAGACCAGCCTGTCATCTTAAACGGCGATCCCTCCCATCAGTGTCTGAATGAGAGCGCTGCGTCACACCTGTCTGTCACGTCAGCCTCAGCGTGGGTGTGTTTCTCTCCGCAGGACCCGGGCATCGCGCCCGTTCACAGCACATGCTTCACACGTTCGGCGGCCCTCTCTCTGCTCCCCTCTGCACATCGGTGTTACTACACATGCTGCCATTATTTCTGCATTTGCAGACAGAAATGATGGAGGGAGCCAGGGAAAACACACACACACACACACACACACACACACACACACACTCTCTCTCTCTCTCGTCGCCGTCATGCCTCGTTGGATCTCAAATCAAGCCACAGAATGCACAGTTATGAGCGTGAATATCTGTGAGTTGGTGTGAATGTCGACGTCTTTCTGGGCCCTCCGTGCGTGTGGCCATTCTTACAGTTACAGTGAAAGGAGCAGATGTGTGTGTATACAGTGTTTAGCACGTGTGTTATTGTACCGCTCACTTTCAGGGGCTTGAAACATGAGGATATAACACAGAGGAAAGATGTTATGCTATAACATCAGAAGTATTTACGATTAAAGAAGTTTCTAAAAACTTGTGTTTAGTTGATATTTAATATTCTGGGCTCGGAGGGGTTTCTGTGTGAAGTTTCCATGTTCTCCCTGGATGTGAGTGTGTCTTATGAGGTGAAATGACGACTCTGAGGTCCCGTTTACACGAGAACGGTAGAATAGCAGAAAACAATGTAGTTAGCAAGTTGGGCCACTAGTGGGTGCTGTTGTTTGTTTTCGTAACGAAACCACACACATGAATGAAAAGCTAGAAACATCAACGGGAGTGAAACGGATGAGACAAACACAAAAACAACGCGGCACTTCTACTTCCAGCTGCAAATGTGATTATCAAGAAGCAGATATTACCAGAGCTAAATACTTGTCTTGTTGACACATGCTGCTCTGCTCTTTCTTGCGGTGACCCAATGTAAACAAAGCCACGGTTTACCCGAAGAGAGTCAACCGTCTCCGTCGGCTTTAATCTCCGTCCACTCGCTGCAGTGTGCACAATTGTTTCTGAGCAAATAGGGATTATGACCTGTGTTTGGCTGCCCTCAAAGATAATATTACTCCTCGGTAAATACAGACAGGAGGACAGTGCCGGTCGTCTTATTATCGTTAAATGCAGCACAATCTGGAATCCTCGACAAATTCTTGAAAAAATACAGTCAATAGCAGCGAGGAGGGAGGAAAAGGTGGAAATCTTTGTTAGGGAGGGCTTTATGTCAATGAGTGTTTTAGTGTGTGTGTGTGTGTGTGTGTGTGTGTGTGTGTGTGTGTGTGTGTGTGTGTGTGTGTGTGTGTGTGTGTGTGTGTGTGTGTGTGTGGTGATTGGTTGCCAGCTTGGGGTTCATTTGATTTGCTGTAGACACTGATTGAGAAGTGGATGGCACAGGGAGGATGCATACACTTCTAAAAATAGCCCGGGACATGGATTTTCTCTAGAGGGGGTTGAGAGGACTCGTGTGTGTGTGTGTGTGTGTGTGTGTGTGTGTGTGTGTGTGTGTGTGTGTGTGTGTGTGCTGTCAACCAGAGCCCTCTGCTTCTCCGACATTCACAAGCTACACACACACACACACTTGAAAACACACCATGAAATCATGATCACTATTCACAGCCTGTGGTCCTGAACACACAATGCTTCTCTACTCCCTCCACAGTCCAAACACACAACACGCCCATAGCGAGGTTTTACACTACAGCTCTCTGCAGTACATCACGGTTTCCTCTCCTCCGGGCTCACAACCATTGCAGCGCCTTCTGATGGCGAAATGAGTCTCTTGATAGATTCCTAATTATACTGTAGAATGTCTTCCGGTGGCCTTTGGGCTGCGTAGCCACTATAAACGTCACGCAGCCTGCCAATGAATTTCCATTGACCAGCTCATGAGAGCATTTTTATTCCTGCCCTGTGGAGGATTGAAACACTGCTTCTTTCAGTCAGTGCGATCAACATAACACGCCGCTCTGCAGTTATCACAGTCAAAGGTCTCAGCGCAAAGCTGAGATGTGGACAAAAAAAGAAGAAAAAAGGCTGCAGGTTGCGATTTGGGGTGAAATTAATTTACGCCCCTGCTGTTCACTGTGTGCACTGCAGCTCCGCGGGGCGAGCAGGTGCAAGGTTCTGTCAGCGTGCATGAGGGTTGGGGTGGAAGGATAGGGTGTTAACAGCAAGGTTAACCTCCTCTGAATCAATCCTCCCCTGCTATAATATATAGATGCTTGTCCCAGTAGGCGCTGAGAGATGAGAGCAGGCTGCAAAGTCCTGCTTCTGTCCCTGAGAGAGGATGTGCTGCAGCAGTGTTACTGGAGTACAACCTCATGTAATGCAATTACTTTCTTGTATATTTCCTGCTCCTGCTGCACCCAATAACCGAACGCTTTTCATCCCGCCAATTTCAACAAAAATGCCTCACATTAGATGCTGTTCTCTGAATTAAAAGGTTGACAGTGGCACCATGCAAAGAAAATACATAGTTTTTGTTCCAGAAAGGTTTTGCATGCACACGTCAACGTCTTGCCACTGAGGTCTGTTTACAGGATGCAGTTAGCATGCCAGACCACCAGTCGGTGCTGCTGGTTGTTTTCAGAGGTTTCAGAACTAAATTCAATGAAGACACTTTAATGTAAACAGACTGAAAGTAATTGAGCTGCAGCACAATCATTCAATTGAATAACAACCTGAAGGACCAAGTGTCACAGCATTGTAGCCATGTGTGTATTGGGATATAAAAGTAATGTGTGAGTTACTTTTCCAAGGAACAAGTGATTTTTTGAGAGGTGTGAGGTCTTTGGTGGAATGAGTCTGTATGATCGAGGATCATCACAGAGGGACGAAGTTAATCCTTCAATGGTTTTTAATGGATTTTTTTCTGTTTTTTAATGGAATATGTCCAGAGAAGAATTTCTAGACGATCTTGATCTATTTGGTATCACACACTGGGGATTTTAACCTTTTCAGAAAAACCTGTAGCACCATATGAAGATCAAATTTTAAGGTGATAAAATACTCGAATACTTGACTTGATAACAAGAGGAAATTGCAGAAAAGCACTGGGTTTGCATCTGAATGTTCTTGCCAAAGGTGACTGGAAATAAACCAAAGAGCAGAGGACCAGAAACTTAGAGCAATTTTCTAATTGTTCAAAAATGGAAAAAAAAAATTCAAAATCTACAAACATGCAGATAAAATCCAGATGGGGAAAGTGAGGCAGGATTTAGAGTTTCATCTTTTGACAAGGGTCAAAAGATGAACTAACAACTGAAAAAAACTGGACCTATGAGGACAGAGAGGACAGATGATGGTACATCAGACTGCAATCTGAGGAAGACATGAGGAGGAACACATGAAAAGTGTCACAAGCACTGGCGGCAGCATGAACCTCAACTGACCTGCAGCAACATAAAACGAGAACATCACGACATGCAGGAATTACAGGAATCATCCTGAAGCATGAGGAAACCCGGGAGACCAACGACTCAAGAAACAGACTTTCATTTAATATTAGATTAGGAATCTGTGCTGGTGGCTGCTGTTTAGCAGTGGGGTAATGCAAAATACATGCATTGGTTTTATGATCTGTAGATTCTTTTGCAGATTTTGCACCCAGTCGTATTCATACTAACACTTCCTAACACCCACCATATTATCAAACTCTCACTCTTTCACATCACTCACCTCCCTCTACAGTGCATATAGCCAAATGCTCTGCTAAAACAACGTCTTTAGAAATTTTACATTTCAGGAACAAACTGTGAAACACTGAACACTCTGGATATTGGGAATTGAAAGAAACTTTATCAGGTGCACCGAGAAATGATAAAATGTGTTTTTTATTTTATCAAATGTTGCTTTTTCTTGAATGATTTAATCAACATGAAGCGGCTAAAGACCCAGCTCTGGATTTCAGACTCCGCGGTCACTATCATCACATCGTAGTGTCATATCCAACATTCTGTTACCGGCACATCTTCAATTCCCTTCATACGTTCACTGACATGCACACTTTACATTTGAGTGCTCCCTTGGCATGTTACACCTTTCTGTATCTCTCTCTCTCTCTCTCTCTCTCTCTCTCTCACACACACACACACACACACACACACACACACACACACACAGACAGGGGAGCTGGGGGTGGAGGAGTAACAACACTGAGATGAGCCGGGAGAGGAGGATGATTCAACATGTAAGGGAGGAACGCTGCTCCATCACAGCGTACGTCCTCTGGTCTCTGATGAGATTATTGGACGGCTCCTCCTCCCCTCCCGGACCTCCGCTGTGTTGTCTTAAAAAGATTAACCACACCATTGTCTCTGCCAATAATGACGGGATAAAAGGGCCACTGCCTCACAGGGAAAGAAGAAATGCTCAGCACTAATTCTATCCCATGGAGCATGTTGCCATCATCCGTCCTCCCGAATAATCATTACCATTAGCTAACAGCGCCCGAGACCGGATCAGACGCAAGAGTCGCGCAATCTGTCCACTCAACACGCGGCATCAATGAGCTGGATTTGGTCATTTCCCCGCTTCTCAAAGTCTGTTTTGTAGAAGAAGTGTTGGCAGGTGAAAACAGCTGACGGACCACAGCACTACTGGAGGAGCCAGAAACCAAACGAAACACGGAGATGATTAAAAATAACGAGCCGCGTGGGCTGATGAGCCGCTCATATCATGAGCCTTCCTCACATCAGTGTCACTACAAACCCTCTCTACCAAAAACACGGAACACAAACTTATCTTTTATAAGGTACTCAGTAAAATACTGTTACACTGACTGTTTTAACCAAAGAGTGTTTCTGAGGGCTTAAGATATTAATGCTGACTATATGATGTCCAATACTTTATAAGTTATAGTTAATAAAGCAGTGAAATGGGATAAAGTTCAAACTGGATCTCTTCACAAAGCATTGACATACTAGATGGTCCTTTTCTCTTTTAATAAACATGCTACCATCTGAACAGTACACAGTGACGATGATAGAACTGATCATTTGTATGGTTTCTTCATGAAACCAGTCAGATCTAGACATTTCATGAGTTTCTATACATCTATATACCTTGAGTGTGTTAAACAATGTGTGCAGAAGTTGAAAATAGTAAGAAGTCTGGAAAAGGCCATTTACAAACAAATAAGTGTTCAGCTAAATGATTTGATCTCGTCAGAGTGTTTTTGCACAGATAAAAAAGCAGGACATTGCTTGAGCCCTGCAGCCTAATCCAATGCACACAGTAGGATTTACGCAATTTAAAATACTCTTGTTTTTGACCCCAATGAAAACCTGTCTGTCGTAAAGTGATGGAAATACAATGGAAGCATTTTGATTACATTTGATTGTAAATCCTGCAGGGCAGCTTGGATTATTGCAAAGGAGAGTTGTGTTTTAGATTATTTATATTATGTTTTCATATATAGATATGAGTGAAATCTAAAGCTCCATAAAGTCTGCCGGTAAATCCAATATATCAGGTGGCTGAGGTCACGTAACCCTGGAATCCCGGCCTCTTTTTAAAGTCTCATGCACCCAGTCTAGCTACGAAATCAAATCTGTGAGCCTCTGATACTGCGCCAGGCTTTTCACTCGTTAAAATTCAGGCTTGTTATTCCAAACAAAGATATACTAAGTTTATCGACCTACTTGAGGACGCATCAGATCAGTCAGTGGCCACTCTTTAAATACACTCATAGCTTTCTCGTGCAACTAGGAATTAATACCAAATTGTCAATACGCTCCTTCAGCATCCACAGGAGGTTTTGATAACACAACATTGACTAATTCTCAGCTTGTACAATGACTGGAGTATTTGTGTTCCTTGACTGTACAGAGATAAATAAATGCAATCTAATATCCAAAAAAATGATAACCAAATCAATAATAATGAAACCGGTTGTGAAAAATGTCCCCTGCACTATGTAAACTGAGTAACTGACTGATGTTAAGAAATTAACCAGACACAAGTGCTTCACTTTCTCATAATCCTCATAAATCAGTATCACGATGGAGGCTTCCCATCTCTGTCTTCTAATCAGTTAAAAATGAAGGATCTTCAGCAAAACGGTGCAAAAATGATTAGCTTTTCCTTCCGCCGCTGTGAGGAACTCCACTGTATTTAACGGAGCATGCATTTGAAGCATGGTCGGCGGGCAGCGGGGAATCCGAAACAGTCAGCCACGTAGAAGAAGCATGCAAAGGGCAGAGAGCGAGAGTGAAGGAAGTGAGGGATGGTGCAGCGCTGAGCGGCTCTGAGCCTGAGGGGAGAGGGGAGATGAGGACCAGCCGGCCGGGCAGACACTCACTCAGAGCTCTCAGCTCCGGTGGGACACAGAGAGGCGAAGGCACGGATGGTCGGAGAGGTGGAAGAGAGAGGACTCGGCGGGAAGTGGAAACCATCGATCCTGTCCTCCACCCGTCTCCTCATTCACTGTGACATTTGTTGAAACCCTCCGGAGGACAGGCTCTACAGCTGTACATGCCTATTCAATTAAGATGTCTGTCTGATGCCTCACTTTCATCCCCCTCGCTTTTTTTCTCTTCGGCACACCCCGTCTTCATCTCCGTGTCCTGGAATTATCTCAGTTTATCTCTCCTGTCTCTCTTCCAGCCAATGAAGTTCCGGATCTGAGCTCAGGAGCTCCAGTGGGCTCTGTCTCTGCTGAGGCACTGAAACTGATCTGCAGAACCAGGAAGCACGCATCGAGACGACAAATAGAGATGAATGATTAAGTATGAACTTCAAAACATTGGACAAACATTTGAGTTTTAAGATCAAATGAAACTGGACTCCAACTGCAAGTTCAGTTGATCCACTAATCCCTAAAATTCAGTCTTGAAGCAAACAGCACTTTCTTTGCAGACTTTGTGAATGGACGCTTTCTTGAGTTGCAGTCACTGTAATTTGCATGTGACCGGTCAGCGACCTCGGCTGCTTCCATCTTGGCCTCCATTTCCCGAGCCATCAGGAGGAAATACCCCCTGTGCAGAGAGCTTTCAGACTTTAGCAGCCAAATGAAAAGCCGTGCTCCCACAACACCAACTGCAGACATATTTCTAAAGTTCCTAAAAAGGGTTCTTATGTTCCAGGAAAAACTCCCGAGGTCAGAGAAATGCTGTTTGCTGCTTATTGTTTCAGTTACAGCAGCGGTAGGCTGCTCGTTTCCACATAAATGTATTGTCGCGGCGCTTGAGCAGCCTCCACCCAAAGGGCGAGTTGAAGATAAAGCTGAGAAGTTTCTGGAAATGTAATATAACCCAGGTCTGACGCGGTTTTGTATTCAAACCCCCCCAAACCGCCCGCTGTGTGAGCTAATCCCTCTGTACAGTGTGTGTCTCCTCCTTTCTTCTCTCGCATGTGGAGCTTCTTCCTTGCCCGCCCTGCGTGACCGTGTAATTCAGCCTGAACAATACGCCGCCGCCTCCTGCGGCCCTCGTTCCCCCCGCCCCCCCCCTCCTCCGACTCTGTTTGTCAGAAACACGGTGTGTCAGTGCCTGGGAAGCGAGGGGGAGATGGGACGGAGGGGAAACGCAGCGGGAGGCCTTAACAAGGTATGGCAGGGACAATCATGGTGGATATGGCTGGAGCCGTCCGGCCAGCTTCTCCTTTTCCGTCCTCATCGTCCGTCTCATTTTTCCCCATTTACTCCTCCCTGCTCTCTCGCTTCCTCTCTCTTCATGATTATTTTCTACCTTCCCCCTGATCTACTTCTCTCTGGGCCACCTTTACACTCATCACATCCTCCACTGCTTTCATTTACTTTATTGTCCCGTGCCCCCCCCCCGGTGACGCGGGTATTTTTAGACGCCGCCGATGTGGCGTAGCTGACCTGATTTCAGTCATCACCACGCCAACTTCATTCCCAACGTCTCCTTCGAGAGCGACCCCTGACTGGGAAACAGCACCTGTTCTCCGCACCGCAGGTGTGCCGGCTGAGGAAGGAAGCGAGCGCCCCCCCCCCCCCCCCCCCCCCCCCCCCCACCCACCCACCCGGCCACCCCGGCCTCCCCGCTGAGAAACCTGCCACTCAGCTGGAGACGGCTCGCTCACTGCGCACGCCGGAGGGATTAACCTCCATCAGAAAGAGGTCGGCGGCAGAGCCACCGCGACCACGACAGGAGCGGGAAATAAAGGTGTGGACCGGGTTTTATTCCTGACTGACAGGCTGCAGATTCACCACTTTCACAGAAACACACCAGTCAGAAAATCTTCCTCTAAACTGAAAAGGGTCATTTTAGTCAGACCTGTCACCAGCATTTCTTTTTTTTCCCCCAAAAAAACATTCAAAATGTAAGCAGAGTGAGAACTCAGCTGAGCAGATTTCTCTTAAAGGAATACTCCGAAGATTTTGGACCCACGCCCTTTCCCTATCATTGACAAAGTGAGATAAGCTCATAAATACCTTTTTTGTGTCTGTGCATCCAGTGGCTGGATCCCAGCTGTTAGCATCGTAGTTAGCTTAGCTCAATTGCTGGAGGTGAACAGGAGACAGAGCCGGACTGATGAAAGTGGACAAAATACTCCTTCCAGTGGTCCAGGGGACGGCGTATTAGTACGTGAAATAAATCCAAATGGTTATAAAACATTTTAAAAGACGTGTTATCTTTTCAATCTCTTAAAATAACGTTTTGATACACACAGACCTGTGCATGCGCAGTGCTCCGCGGAAGGATATACCGGAGCACAGCAGTAGAAGCCATAGACTCAGCCGCTGTGCGCCGGTATATCCTTCTGCGGAGCACTGCGCATGCGCAGGTCTGTGTGTATCAAAACCTTATTTTAATGGATTGAAAAGAAAACACGTCTTTTAAAATGTTTAATAACCATTTGGATTTACTTCACGCGCTAATACGCCGTCCCCTGGACCACTGGAAGGAGTATTTTGTCCACTTTCATCAGTCTGGCTCTGTTTCCTCTTCACCTCCAGCAATTGAGCAAAGCTAACTACGATGCTAACAGCTGAGATCCAGCCACTGGATGCACAGACACAAAAAAGGTATTTATGAGCTTGTCTAACTTTGTCAATGATAGGGATAGGGCGTGGGTTCAAAATCTTCGGAGTATTCCTTTAAGACGCAGGAAAAGATGTCGCTGGTTTGAACTGGAGTTTACATGTTCTCCCTGTGTGGATATGAACTTTATACCCCTCAACCCTTTAAGCAAGTGTTAGTTAAAGATAAGCAAGAAAGAATGCAAACACACATTGTTTTTGTGTTTTCATTTGAGACAAGTCTTGTGTTTCCACGACAACACTCGCCATTGTTGTTAATGTTCATTCACTCGAGTCTGTACAAAAGAAATTAGCAGGAAGGAAAGAATTCTTTGTCCGTGTCTGCAGGTTTTTGGCCTCACTGGAGTATTTTTGGCAAATCAGAGATCAGAATCGGGGTCTGCAGCCTTTCTTGGAGCCGTCCAGCTCAAATCTTCACGCTCTCCTCCCTGCCCTGTCTCATTCCCATCACACTGGACCCATGTTTCCTCCTGCACCAGCTGTTCACACATCCAAACCCCCACCAATCTGCTGCGGAGGTCCACAGACCGCCTGCCTGCCTGCCGGATCCGTCTGCCATGATACCGCCGCGCACCCCTCGTCCCTCGCTCCTTCAATTTGAGGCAGCAGCCTCCGCAGCCAGACGTCATTAGTTAGTTACCGTTAGATTTATCTGTCTGTCTCCGAGCGGCGAGGCCGCCAGACACAGACTGATGTAAATCGGCACGAGCGGGGATGACATGTGACAAGGAGGGGAAAGAAATGACATGGGAACATGGGAGGCCAAAACGTGGCCGGCGGGGAGGAGCCGGCTGACATCTTCTAAATGAGTGTCATCCGATCGTTGTCCTTCAACGTTGTTTCCCCCCGTCGGACACGGCGGACAAACTAGCCCCGTCTGTTCACTGAACAGTTTCCCCCGAAATACCGAACTTCACGAGAAGCGTAGCGACTCTGCTGGGAAGCAAACTACTTTCTTTATATTCATCTATCAAAACACTGAAATCTGTATTTTCTGCATCTTAGTCTTCAACTTTAATGACAGGATCTTCATTTATTCTGATAGTTTTCATTGCTGAATGTTGGTTCATTGGCCACAATATTAAGAACGCTGGGGTTCACTGTCCAAAACGCTGATGTCGTGGCTTTCATTAAGTGGATTGTATTCTTCTCTCTTAGACGTCAGTCTGTTTCCTAATTGAACTTTAATAAAGCCATCATTTCTGCAGTTTGCTTCAAAAAAAGGTAGCTCAATCTATGCTTTATTAAAGCATTGTTATCTCCGTCTGACACGTGGAGACCCCACATTTGTATTAACTGCTTTCCTGATGAAGTAAAATATAATCAAGCACACGCAATCAAGCATCAAATTATCTTTTACACTCGGAGACCCTCGTTTTATCGTGCAATTTGCAAACCATCAGGGCACCTTCTCATTACACAACAGAGGAAATGTTGTGGTGACAAACGTCAGCCGCGTTCTAATCTCTCCTTCATGATTATTTATTCGTCATAAATTTTCCTGCTGATTGTTTTTACCGTGTTCGGATGTTTGTGTTTGACTGCCAGTACAAACACATTTGAACTGGAAATTCTTCCTCCCCGAGTCCCGAGCTTTAGATAGATGCACGTAAACCCGGAGAAAGCCCCAGAAAGCAAAAAATACTTCAACATGAATTGTTTATGTAAGTGATGAGATATGAATGAACGTTCAGTGGGAGCCTCCGTTTCTCGCAGCTGAGCAAACACCGCTGGCCACATGACCATAATCTGAGTGGACCGACACAGCCGCGCAGAGGAACGACTCCGATGCTCAACCCTGGAACCGAAACCATGCTCAACCCTGCACCGACGTTCAGGTTTAATTAATTCATAATAGCAGGAAAATGGAACAATTATCACAACAATATTGAATGCTGGTATAAAATATCAACATGCTAATAATGCTGATCGTTGTGAACTAACAGCTGACTGAAGTGGGTTTTTTTTCGCATCATGATCATTTTTGTTTGGACACATGAGACATTCTTCTAGATAATCAGTAATTAAGTCCGATCCAACTCAATCTTCACGTCAGGGAGCCAAGGTGGTGTACATAACTTAAATAATACAATAAAAACCTAAAAAAAAAAGGCAAATAAAAGTCCATTAAAGAGTTAAATAACTGTGGAATTTGGATCAAAATAGGGCCACAATGTGAATGAAAAAGAAAGTAGGTGAGTGAAACGGGACAGACCGCCGAGCTGAAGCGAACACAACATGTAGGTCAGTGTATATAAATAAAAAAAAGATGTTACACACGAAGTGAGATGATCTTTCATTTTTCCATCTGACCAGCGACAACTGTGGCTCAGCACTCCACGTCCTGACTCAGAGGGTGACACAGTATCATGTGACCCGCAGTGAAATGGTGAAGAGGAGGAGGAAGAGGAGGAAGATGCCATCATAAGTGACTTTTCTATTAACTAACGTGAGGCTCAGAAGCTTTTCCAAACAGCAGAGAGGGGGCGGACGCTCCCACCGAACTCTGTGTAGCCAGGCGAGAGGTGTGCATGCAGCATTACATAAGGGCTTCTATCTGCATGCATACACGTGCAGGTACACACATGTACGGACATAAACACACACACACACAAACACACACACCAAGGCCCACTTGAATGCCTGCGAGTGTGAAGCTGCAGCAGCATTAGAGGGCTCATTAGCATAATGCAGGATCCAGGAAGCCATGCTGTGTACTTCACTCGCTTTCTCCTGATCCAGTCTGATGGTATGAGACACACACACACACACACACACCCACCCTCCCTCCCCTCTTCTCTCATCTATCTCACTATCCAGGCCCGCCATCCTCCGTTCTGCAGATTTCTTCGCATCACTTCAGCGTTTTTGCTTCTTCTTCGCTCTGCTTCCTACACAAGTTGTTTTGTTTTTTGTTTTTTTTTTCTTTTCCCACTGAACCGAAAACAACATTGGACATATTTGGATGAGTTCAAAGAAAACACAAACCAAAGCCTCATCGACTCGAGCTGTGAAATCCTCTAATTTTGCAGATTGAACATAATAAAGAGAAGACAAAGACTTTCTTTTCACTGTGTGAAACGGCAACAAAACATTGTTGTATTGTCGAGCTTTCAAAATTAGTCTTACACTTTCAACATTTAGTGCAACTTTCTGCTCAGATCATACATATTTTTGGGACATTAACTAGAATTATTTGCTCATTTTATATCTCTTCCTCCACATTTAGTGTAACTGTTTATGCTTTTTATGGCCATAACTGCACATTTACAGCAACATTTTGCTCATCTTTATATCCATCACCACGCATTTCGTGTAACTCTATGCCAATATTTTATGTGCACGTCAGCACATTAAGTTGTTGCTGATTTCAAGTGTGCTTCCACACATTCAAAGCAACATTTTGTTAACTTCATGTCTATTTTTGCAGTTTCAGTCCAACTTTCTGCTCATTTCATGTCTATAACGCACATTTAGTGAAGTTCTATTCTCATTTTCAGGCTCATTTCAAGTATATCTGGTTTCAGCCAATTGTCAGTTGCTCTATTATTGCAGATTATTTATAAAAAAAAATGAATTATTAGTATATTATCGTTTAATATTACAGTATATTTTGCTCTTGTTTTTTCCTTTTTCTGAATCACGGGGCGCAAAACAAGCCAGGACCGGTCCTGGTTGCACACAAAACCAAAACTTTCTCCCCAACTGACCCAACAGGCGGCGAACCCTCCTACCAACACCTCCTGACTTCTAAAACTGACTGATCAATGTTTTCTGCAAAGCATCCTACCTGTGCATCTTTCTTCATTTGTATTGTTGCTCTGCGTTGAAGACAGACGGCATAACGCCGATTAAAAATAACATCAACCTGTGATATTTTAAAGCATGAAAAGACACTGCGTGTGTTTATATTTTTCAAAAAGGACAGAAAGGTTCGAACATTTAGGTGCCAAGAAAATCCACGATGAGTCAAACTGCTTCGTGAATGTCAAAGAGTAGGAGCAAAACACAAAATTGAATTCCAAAATAGACGTGATTTAGAGGAGAAAAAAACAGTGCACGCATCCGGGCATACATGCACACAAGTAATCCACAGAATTTAATATTTCACGTGAGTCCTTATACGTGAGTATGTACGTGTGTGAGACTCTACAGAAGCATGAAAGGTCAGTGTTTGCTGCTGCTTGCACTGCCTTGAGCAATATGTAATGATGTGTCACCGAGCTGTCAGGCTCACAACTGCACCCACTGGAGCGGCCTCCCTGCGCCTGTCAGTCCCCCAAAAAGACACATCCGAGCCGCGGCACACCTGCACGTCACGCCGGTGTAAACACACACATTCACGCGTCTCACGTTTGTCTGCTCACTCATGCGCGAGGCCTCGATTTCTTGTTCACCGACTGTGAGCAACGGCCCCTCCGCGACTGCTGCGACGCCTCCGCCCGGCCGCAGCGGCGGACGTCCCGCTGGCTCCCCACACACACACCAGGCGCTGAGAATTAACCGTCAGGCCAGGGAGCGGGAACCGGCGTTACTAAAAAGCTGTATCAACAGCGGCGTGATAGGTCACCGCTCCGCCGCCTCGCTCTGTAGTCCAAGATCAACAGCAACACTGCACTGTTCTGCCATCCCGACGCCTGGACGCGCTCCAGATGGAATTTCCTGATTAACCTGAGATGTTTTTTTTGTTTTTTTTCTCCCCTACATTATCGGGTCTGAGGACTCGAGGTACGGATCCAAGAGTTTAACACTGGATAAGGTCAAGACAACAATGAGAAATGAGCTTTTCTCGCCAGCAATGCACAAAAATACAATCACTCCTCTGGAGGAGGCTTCAAACCAACCAACCATCCATCCATCCATCCATCCATCCATCCATCCATCCATCGAGGTTACACAGAGGCTGAAGCTGATCCCAGCAAACACTGTTCAAAGGAAGAACACACCCTGGAAAGGTCACCAGTCCATCACAGGACAAACACAAAGACGATCACACATCCAGCAGTTTATAGCCAAGAGTCGCCTCAAATCCAAATTTTTGGACTGTGTGTAAACCAAAGGATGCTGAGAGAAAACATGCAAGGTCCCCCTACAAAGAAAAAAGCAAAAATAATGGACAATTTAATTAAAGAACCCTAACTACAACCTTCACTGGGTGTGATCTTGACACTGAGTATGAACGACTTCTATTCTGTTCTGGCAAATGTTTCCTCTGTTGATTGAACAGAAATGTTAATTGAAATCAGAGACTCAGAAAAGAGTTTAAAAGAATTCAAACTGGTCTTAGCATGGCTGGTTCACACAGCTACAGTAGCACCGATCATTTGATGCAGGTTTATATCTGAATGCATGAATTGAATTGAATTGCTCCTGTGGAAGAAAAAAAACTGTCAAACGATGCTATAAAGAGAGAAAAAAATCCCAACTTCTACAGTATTTTTCAGACTATCACTCATACCTTTTTGTTTAACTGGTCATGAAATTTCTATTTGGAAGCATATTATACTTCAAAATGCAAATCTTCTGGGAACATTGGATAGAAAACACAGTACTTCTGCACGGTCTGATGGCCAGCTGGAGCTCGACAGTGAACTCTGTTCGTGAATGAAACAATAACTGAGTAGTGAAGGGATCGACCCTTAACTGTTTACACAAGGAATCAACATTAGAACGCGAGAAAATGGATCGTTTGGATGCTTTCTGTGTGGAGTTCTGCTTGTGAGTGTATCTTATCTTCCCCCACTGTTGGCTGGGATTGAGTCAGTGCTCTAAAGACGGACAGAAGACGGATGGATACCCGCTATTCCCCCTTTCAGACCTCATCCACATCTGCATTCAGACACAGACGATGCTTCGGGATCTTTGCAGTGATTTGCATGTCAGAAGACGTTTAGCTTAGCTGTTTTTACATCGAGGCATGCCTTAAATTTCCATAAAGTCATTTCTATGCAGCCAAACCGACGGCTATGCATCACTTTATTTTATTATTTTCACTTTACAAACAAATTTAGACTGTGCACTAACTTTAGATTGAGGCTTTAAAGGCCCGTGTCAGCAGAACAGTTTAGTAAATAATAGAAATAGTTGCGTTGTTGCCAGGAGCCGAGATGTGGGGATCGATACCGCTCTCATGTCTGTGCATTAAGTGTGAAGCAGGAGCCAACAGACAGATTAGTGGATCTGAAAATCTCAGCATGCTGAAGAAAGTTTGGAAAACGGCACATCTGTGTTGTGTGTTTTGTACAAAGTGACGAGTTTTGTTTCAGGGTCACCAGCAGAACGATGAAACGCTGCACGCTTGCAGGGAGTGCTTCACAACACATCGGTACAAACGTGCACACAGATATTGACACACTTTCACTGTTTACACTGCAGTTTAAAATCATTTTTCTCTTGTAAGAATTGCAAGACATGTTGTTAATCAACATAACAGTGCAAAGAATCATGCTCCCTGCCTTTTAAACCAACATTTTAGGAAGCGATTACTAATGAAATGCATGAAGCTGTGGCTGCTGTCTGTCTTTCACCGAGCTGCTGTTTACTGGAGGAGAAGCGGGTTATTAACCTCGAACCTTCTCCGCGTTCATGAAAAATTTCCCATTGCACCATTAACCTTGTATCCAAAGTGCCTCTGTTATTTCAACAACACTCAATAAATGTTTGTTTAGATTCATCGCAGCTGGTAATTTCCTTGAAGGAATGCCATCATCCAGTTTTTAGAGCATCTTCCTCCAACTACCTGATCAATCAAACTGAACCCATTGAGTGAATCAGTTATTGAGTCGACCAAAAAGTTACTTTTCCAAGTAACTGGTTAACTTATTATGCTCTGTGACAATTAAAATCACCCAACTACATGTACATAAAAAAGGCTTTAACTGTAATCAAGTATTTAATTTAAGTAACTTGCACCAAACTAAAAAGTTAATCTGAGTGATAAAACCAATATATCCCTTGAAAACAGTTACAGTTGGCTGGAATATCGCATTACAGTATTTACATCATTTCATATTTTATAATCTGAAATACCAGGTCTGGTTTATACCAGCTGGTTTTCTTGGAATTCACCAACTAAAACTCCACTAACGTGGCCTTTTAGCTCAGAAACATGAGAACATAAAGACACTGAAAGCCAGTGAAAGAATCAACACGCAGACTCTCTTCAGACGACGGATAAATTCGAGCCACGTGCAGCAAAAACGCCGCTTCGTCCTTTATGTTGCCACAATCACAGCTGCTTACGGCGTCTCTAACTGGCGTGTGAATGGCTTTATGTGAGATAGTGGCAGTACTGCGTGTCAAGCTAAAGTAATTAGAGGCGGTGGTGTAAGCAATTTTGCACTGAGGTACGGTAACCGGATGCCGTACATACATACAGTCGGCACCATTAGGTTTTGATGACTCCTCACAAGTGGCATTCGGCTCCGCAGCGCTTGATCACATCAAACACACCTCCGCTATACAGCTAATGTCAGCTGTTTCCACCGCCGAGCGTGACGCTAATCCACCGTGAGGCTGTTTATGAGCCCGGCTGCAGTTTCCCGAACGAGCGGGGTTATTCCCACCGCCGAGGCCGCGCCGATGCCACCGGCTAATCCTCCAGTGCCGCCCGTTCTCAATTTACCTCCATGAATGCGCTAACACGGAGGAAGAGGAGAGCACTCCAGAGTCGAAGGGGATCGAGGAGAGAAAGATCTGTCTGCGCACTTCACCTCCCTCTCCTCGTTTCTCTTTCACACCCATTTCTCATTTTCTTGACTTCCAATTTCTGAGTGCGTACCAGATAAGCGATTTGATTTGTGCGTGGCTGAAATGTTTGGTGCTTGCTCTCTTTCATTCGATCGTCCTTACAAGGACCTGCAAGTGTTTCTATTTCCACCTCAGCTTCTCTGTCTGCTCAATATTTACAGGTGGATGTTTTCTTTTCTCTCCTGGTGCGACAATGACTTGTGCATGACTTTGTCAGGTTACGTGCAATGTGATTCGCATGTAGGGAACAGTGCAAACCACTACACCACTGGCCCCCATCAGCCATTGATTACATTCTAAAATCCAGACTCTGTCATGTTGTGCTTGAGATTACTGAGCACTGCTACAGTGCTGCTCGATGGTGAGAAGGCACTATAGCTAATGAGGCATGGTGAGCCTGCAAGTCTAGCGCCAGGGCAACAAAACCCAAAATATGTTCTAATCTGTCACCACAGTCCAGCACAAGCCGACATTTGTAACAAAAAGTCTGTAAATGCACATATCTAAATATGCACACGCGAATCAAGATACATCCATGAGCACAAGTCGTTCTTCCTTCTTTCCGTAGCTGCAGAGGGTGATGGCAGCGGAGATGTAGGTGAGACTGGGGGAGAGGGAGGCAGATGACAGGTGTGGGAAACAGACAGAAAACCAGGAGGAGAAAGAGCGGCGAAACACAGAGGACACGGAGTCAAATGTATAATGAGGCAGGGAGCGGTGGGGAGACGAGAAGAGACCACAGAGGAGGGGGGGAAAGGGGGTGTACGAAGAGGAATAATGCTGGAGAAGAAAGAGGGGAGGGAAACAAGAGGAGGAAAGAGAAAGCAGAGCAGCGGACAGAGGGTGAAGGAAATACAGGAGATGTTTTTTCCCCTTCCTTTTATTTCCCCCCAGTGTCACCCTGATTATATAAGTGCCACGTGCTAAAAATAAAGCCTGCAGTACAAACTGTGATTGTGAAGCTGTGTGTGTGTGTGTGTGTGTGAGCACGTATGTGTGTATTTCACCCTCACACACGCATGCCTGCACTTGATGCTCGCATATAAACACACACGCATACGCACGCACACACACACACGCTCGACAGTCGCGCATCAAACGGAGGCACACATGCAAGCCGGCGATGAGCCGATGTGTTTGCGCAGAACACATTCATGCATGCACACGTACGGCCCAGCCCGGTGAGCCGGGAGACGACGGGTGCAGATTCTCGCCGGTTGCCATGGCGACGTAGCCTCCTTCAAAATCAGAGAGGAGAAGCTATCCGACTTCCTGGAGGGATGGAGCGGAGCAGAGGCACTCCCACCACATCACCCCCCTCTGCCCTCCATCTTTCTCTGCTTTTCTTTACGCAACGCCAATCAGCCATTACATTATGACCCCCCCCCCCCCCCCCCCCCCCACACACACACACACACACACACACACACACACACACACACACACACACACACACACACACACACTGTGTAGGACCCCGGGTATGCTGCGGGCTCGTCGAGGCAGGGAGTGCAGCAGTCCTCTGAAGGTGTGCTGCAGCATCGTGCACCAATAAGTTAGCAGCAGAACCTTGAAGCCCTGCAACGTTCAGCACATGAAACATGTGCTCAATAAATCATAATCAAACCGATTATCTCTAACCATTCCTAGTTTGAGTCAATGAGCACTAATCCGCTGTTTCCATTAAACCGTCTGCAACAACGTGTGTCTTGTGTTTTTCAGAAGTTGTACCGTCTACAATGATAAACGTGTTTAATTTTTAGCCTATAATGTTTAGGAGGGTGTCAGACCCTCTTCTGACTTGTATTATTACATTCATCCTGATATTTTTGGATGTCACTGCTGCAGAAATGTCAAAAAATGCGCAACAAAAGAGCACTTTTGTGTTAGATAACAAAGACAAAGACAGGGTAGGATTAAAAGTCAATAGGAAACATCCACATGGATGCTGAGGACTAGAGTTTAGCAAGTTTCCCAGCACAAAATGTCCCAAAGGTTCACACTTTCTGTGTGGGTTTTCCCCAGAAAAACCAGGCTCATGCACCCAGTCATCCAACGGTCATCCTCACACCAGGCCGTTCCCCTCCATGGTCCAGGTCTGAGCATCATGTGACGCTGTTGGAGCCGCTCTGAGGCCACAAGTGCAACGCACTGTGTCTCCTGCTGGACTGGACTCCAGTGGCAGTACGTTTCCCACGATCCTGTCATTAGTTTACTGCTTCCCCTTTGGGAGGTTTCAAAGGCTTTTTTTTAAGATCCCTTTGTTTTTATTCTCCTGTCAGAGGACTGAGCAGACTCCTATGTTCCTCATATCTGGCTCTCCAAAAGACTGAAGACAGTCACAATCAGCAGTGTACATGTTAAGGTGAATTCTTGCTGGCACCCTGTGGCTAGACGGCTGGATAAAGCTCAATTTGGAAACTCCACCTTATAAGAAGTGTGTGTGCTCCATATTTCTTCCATGAGCTTGTATTGCTTCTGTAAGAATTGTTCATCTGAAGTAATTTTCTCTACAGCTTCAGTTTTGGAAAAGCACCGACTCGCTGTAAATTCATCCTGGAGAACCCGTTTCCTCTGTGTGCGTTGCTCAGATCCCACCTATGCCCCACTTACTCGTAAGTCCCTCATCAGCCCTCTGAAGAGGCCTGGCTGGCTCGCCGCCGGGCACCAGAGGGCTGAAGCTACTGAGCCACCGGAGGAATCCGGGATGAGGCTGCCGAGGCTCATCCCTTCCACCCCTTCATCGGTAATCTCCTCATGCGCTGCCTGCGATGCTCTCCCCTCCATCCATCTCGGCGAGCGCCTGGCAGGAGGTGGGGTGGGGTGGGGTGGGGGGTGAAGACGAGGGCCTCTTAAAAGCGGCTTCATCTGTTTGAGCAGTGGCACTACTGCAGCCGAGGAGCACATCACATCGGCTCCCATCAGGAGGACGCCCGGGGAGAAAACGAGGTGTGCAGGGGCTGAGTGTGAAGGCTGCTGTTACTGGAAACATGTGATCCATCCAGCTGACATTTGGAGCTGTGGCAAAAGAGCAGCGACCCAAAACACTCTCTGCAGCTCAGGTGACTTTTCTCTCCCTCTCTCTCTCTCTCGCTCTCTGAAACCAGAACACGTGCATCTACACGGTCGTCCAGCCACTAATTAAATCACTACAGACGCCGTTTTACATGAGTGTTCCCCAGAATAACAGCGAAACGAGTACAGTAGATGTCTCTTCACACCCAGTCTATATTTACACACACACACACACACACACACACACACACACGCTTTATCGAGGGTTCACACTTACATCACAGAGTGCCTAGCAACAACTGCTGCGCCGCTGCCATCATGGAGGACCGCTGAAGACGTGAATGTGCTTTTTTTTTTTTTAAAGGAAAAACAGGTCTGCGTGGAAGGGAGGCATATTTTTGGCACATCAGCGGTTTCGTACGAGGCAACAACAAACCGCGGTGACACATGAAATAAAGCGGGAAACATAATGAAAGGACAAAAAGGGAAAAGAGAAACAGACGCCCACTCGGAGCACAATGACAAGCCTCACATTTCAATATTAACCGCAAACACACACCGAGAAAGTGAGAAATCACAGGTGGGGAGTATAAAAGCTTACCGATGTGTCGAGTTTATTAGTGTTTTACTGAATATTTTTTATTTCTAGGAAGTCTGAGCAGCTCTCACAGTATCTCCATTCTTTAAAATCATGACTATTTTATAATTTTTTGTGTCTGTCCTTCAAAAAATGTGTATTTACCCACAAAAAATTGACATTTTCGCTAAAACAATCTATCTACTGTCGGGCACAACATCAATCCATAAAGACAAGGAAAGTAAAATTCAACCAATAAATACATGAAAACACAAAAAGAGCATAAGCCACTTCCTTGTTGTTGATCTCTGGAAGTGAATCATGGTTTTTGGGATCATATCATCAACCAATGACTAAAAAAAGTACGAAAACTTTATTTCATTTAAGAAGCAAATAAGTATCAGAAATTTCACTTTAGCTTTGTTATGGAGGAACATATATGAGTTTTACACTAAAATTTACTGAGCACATATTGGCTTACAAAGCTTGACAATCAATCAATCGATCAATCACATCTATTATACATCTAATGTTTGGTAAATGGTTACAGACCAAACTTGCACTTTTATACACCTGTTATAAACCAAAGGTATACACTCTTAATGGATTTAGTAAACACACCTGTTACATGTCCAAAATTTTACCTGTTATAAAACCCAAAATACAACCTTCATTCAGACAACATAGACCTGTTAGAAACTCAATATATACACCTGTTTTACACCCAAAATACATGAGTTAAACATCCAAATTATCACCTGTTATGAACCCAGAATACAGCCTGTTTTACACCTGCACACATCCAATATCCACCTGCCATACAGCCCATATAGAACCATTATAAACACAGTACATAGCCAATAAACATCACTTTCTCGTCTTCATACACCCAATATAAATCCAACACAGAGTCAATGGAGACGTCGTACCATAAAACACCTTTTACACACCAGTGTAAACCCAGTGCAGGCCCCTGGAGCATTCTATTCACACTCCCAACAGCAGCATTTGTTATGTAGTGAATACACCCTCATTATACACCTGATATACACACAGAACACGGCTGGAAGTGAACTCCCACTGCAGACACACGTTTCCTTTCAGCTGCTCATTTCTCTTTGCAAAACGCTGACATGGGGATGGCGATTAAAAAAGAAAGCCTATACCAGTCGGCCAGTTCTTTGGGGGGAGAAAATGGCTAACAGGACAGAGTGATCAAATTATAACTGATCACATGTGTCAGTGGCAAAGTGATCGGCTCTTGGCTAAATCAGCGCTGAAATTACTCACGTCAAACACGATTTTCTCCTCAGACTGACTCTTCTTTCACATCTTCGGCTGAGAAACACAATCCGACATACACGGTCATTGTTGCCAATCACTTCAGGACCTCTGTCAAGGCTCCCAGAGGAAACGGGACGTCATGTGACCCCCCCCCCCACCCATCAGAAAACATGCAAAATGTAGAAGACAATGTGGAGCAGGACTGCGATGTGGTCGAGCATTGCTCACTGCTCACATACCACATGGCGTACAATGTAACCCCGGGCGATATGATTCAGCCTCGGCATGAATTCAGACTGAACTCATCCACATTTGGTCACGGGGGGTTGTGGACGGCGGGGTGGGGGTGGGGGGGGGGTAGGGGGGTCGGACAGCTCTTAATCCTCCAGCCTCTCAGCCTGGACGACGTGAACACCGGAGGAACCGCCGACTCTCCAGACTTGAATTCACTCAGGCCCCGTTTACATGGCAGCATTCTGAAAATGACACCTGCTTCCATGGCAACGACAGAAAACGATGCAACACAGAACAAAACACTAGAAATATTAACAACTGGAGTACGTGGACTTTCGTACGGACTGATGATTGCTATTACGGTTACGCTCCACTTTAAAACTACCGATCTGAACTACAAAACTAGAACAGGCACTGTGAGTCAGGCCACACTGGAGGCCGCCATGCTTCTTACTGTCCATCTACTTGTGACATGTGCAGAAGAACCATTTAGTGGGCCTGGTGCTCATGCACGGTCGTAGCTCAAACCGGCCCCCGGCACTCTCAGAAAGTTGCATTTTGGTGCGTTTCCAACGTGACGGAGCCCCAGCATTTTTGAAAAGTTCCACTTTCAAAGCCATTTTTTTTCCAGTGGCTCCCAGTGCCGTCATGTACACGAACACCCAAAACGCAACGAAAGTTAGGCATTTCCTTTGAAGTCAAATAGCCCAATAAGCACACACACACGCAGATCATCTGCAGACACACACACACTGATTGTAGGGATTCACACATGAATCCTCCGCTCACAGGGTCGCACCGCCTAACAGTGGCGCTCACCTTGGGGGAAAAAAAAAAAATCTGATTTATCTCAAAAAATAAAACCCTGGATGCCGTCCAGAAGGTGTTCTCGCAAGGCCAGCCATCTACACATTTTACTACTCGTCCCAAAGTACCTTCTCCAGTCCGTAAAATGCTGGCACGCACACACCGCCACACACACACACACACACACACCCATCCGTCGAGGTGCTCGTAGCGATACAGCAACTCGTCTGTTTTTTACGTCTGTTAGCATTACAAAGCTTCTCATTCAGACAGTTTCACAGCTTGTGAACGACGCAGGCGGCCGGTTATGCTCAAGTCGACGCCGCTCGGCTGACACCGTGACAGCCCGACAAAAATAAAGAAAATAGACGCTTGGATTTTATTCACAGACGCTCTAAAAATACACGTTTGGCGCGGAAACTTCAAGCCGAGGAGGAAGCTCGAACGCCACCAGCAGGTCTTTTTTCCCCCCGTCTACACGCGTCGGCGCGCATCCATCACATCACACGCTCGCCTCCTCTATGTTTCCCAGACTGTCACACAATCCCGTCTCCGAACCAGATCAAGAGACCGGAGAGTCCCACAAGCTCTCCCTCCTGGTTCCCGCGCCTCTGTGAAGCTCTCCAATTATAATCATGTTCAAACGCTGGACTCAGCCGCAAAGAGCTCTTTACGCGCTTCCACGTTCCAGCCGTTCGCATGTCCGCTGAGAATCCACTCTCACATGTTGGTTTCGTCTTTTTTCAAAAAGTGGCTGTTATGCAGATTTTTTAAAATATTTTTTTGCATATATAAAAAGAAAAAAGTCACTGTTATTTCAAAAGCAATCAATTTCAAACTAATGGTTTCACATCACGATTGTTTCTTACACATCCACTTTCAAAATACTAAACATGACTTCAAATGGTTGAACTAATATCTCAAATTCAATTTTGATTTAATATGCTTTTTTTAATGAAATAACACACGTTGTGTTCATCCTGTTTGTCTAAAGTTTCCACAGTTTAATTTGTTTTCACTGGCATCATATTTTCAGCCTTTTTCATGTTTCATAGCATTTAAAACACATGATAATCTGTCTCATAATCTGAAATGCTACGGAGTTGTATTTTTAGCTGCTTTTCTTGTACAGAAATACATTTTACTGAAAAAGAAATTCACATATCAACCAGGACGTGATATGAAGGAACAGATGAGGATAGTGCAGATTCAATATAATCTACACATCTCCATTCTGATTGATTATCCAAACTACAAGGTGAGATAAAAATCCTTCCTCCCTGCAAAATCGCTTAATCTACTGAACCAGCCTTAATATACTCAGCCAGCAGGCAAAACAGATGCATTTAAATACTACAGTTACTCTCATATGAGATACATACGAATAGAATTGTCAATTTTGACATTTTTAATTTGCTAGTTTAGCATTAAAACTTCAGCTTTATGGAAGCTATATATATCATACACATTTCATTTAAAGCTAATATTCAACCAATCAACACAATGCATGCCATACTGCTGTATAATGAAAAGCAGGCCGAAATTAAAGTGTAAAAGACAAACTGGAGCAATCAGCCCTTGATGTAATCCTTCTTCTGCCGCCTGAGATGAATCATCGACACTTTAAAAATAACTTGTGTTTGCAGTTCACCATAAAGACTGAGACCACACCATCACTTCCAGCGCTGACAGCCAGATTCATCAGCCCCGGTATTCTCGGGGTGGCAAACACCTGCACTAATCCGAGCTCGGATGATGTCCTCCATCCATTATCCGATGATTAAATCATTATCCCCCGCCCCTCACTCACATCACTGTTATGAACCACACATTCATCAGCCGCCGCCTCAACTCTCTCTCTTTTTTTTTTTTTCTTTTTTTTTTGGCAGGAAGGTGAGTAGTGGGAAGGAACATCCCGGCCATGCAAGGCGAGCAGTGCCAGAGAAGAGGGGCATGATGGGTAAAGACCCAGTGATCCGTCAGACCCGCGGTCACACACACACACACACACACACACACACACACACACACACACACACACACACACATACACATACACACAGACACACGGGCCAAAAGATAGACAAGCTGCTACTTACAAAACCACATGTCACCGTTATGGGCAAGTTAAAGGCATGAAACTGAACTCAAACTAATGTTTTTGGACAGTGGGAGAAAATCAGGGCCTTTCTGTCACGAGCACGTCGTCAGCTGAGTGAAACTAACCTTTCACACCGATCCAACACCACAGAGTCAAAACATGATGCCTCTTATAATCATCCCTCTGGTCACCGTTCTGACCGCAAAACCCTAAAACCTGACAACATGAGTTTTTGAAAGTGGTTCCCAAAATGGAACTTTTTCAAATTTGTTTGTTAGTGTTTACAGCATATTGTTCTCTGAACGTGTGCGTGTGTGTGTGTGTGTGTGATTTCATTACAAAAACAATCAACATCAGCGCCAACTAGTGGCCCAACATGCTGACTCCATCTTTTTCAGCATTTTTGCCACTTCTGAGCAAACGGGCATCGTTTTCAAACTGTTGCTGTGTAAACATGAAACTTTTCTGAAGTGAAAATGCAAGAAGCACTGACATTTAAACGGGGCCTGACGTAATGAGGATCAGGGTGGAACAAAATATTAAATTAAATGAGCCATTAAGAGGTGCTGGTTAGGTCTACATGCGATGGAAAAAAAAGCCCCGGTCGGTGTTAGTGTAGATTAGGGACAAGAGAAACTGCAACAGTCTGCTGGGATCGTTTCCAGCTTGAGGTGACTCTAATCTGAAACAAGCGACTATATAAGATGAACGGATGGATGGGAAACAAGTAATAATCGTATCTAAAAACAGAACTTATTAAAAAAGGAAGAATACAAGGTGAAGTCATCCAGTCTGCTAAGCCATTTCACAGATAATATAATCAGCGAGTGAGGACTCAGTATTTTAATAAAATATCCTGCTGCAGTATTAAAGTACCTGAGAACCACAGGTTGGGTTTAAAGTGAGTCATTTGGAAGCGGCTCTTTATAGAGATTATGTTAAGTAAGCTGGCTGAGCAAAATCGTCCAGCACCAGTTTGAGTCTGATATATTTGTATAAAGCTTGTGCATATAGAGTTTTCAGTTTTTGAGACATTCTGCCAAGTGTTTCAGACGGAAACCTTTCAGCTGCTGGAGCCGGCTGCCACTCCCCTCCCGCTTCTGACAGCAATTAAAGCATCCTGTTCAATACCGGCTCCTCCACAAGACGCCGCTTTGAAACTGTCACTTCTATGTCGGTACGTGTCTGACAGAGACCGAGACAGACCGGGGAAAGAAAAAAAAAAAAAACTTCTGAGAGACATAAAGACAAGTGGAGGGAGACATAAAGAGGAGATGAAGGGTAGACGGCGAGTCTGGCCAAAAAAAAAAAAAAAAAGAGGGAATGATCTCAGACTGGAAACGTTTGTTCGGCTTCACGACGCAGGGACGCGCTGCCAAAGGTGAATCTCTATTTGTGGGCTTCAATTATCATTACATAAGAACTCCATTATTCAGCGGCACTTCTTACAGGCTTTCATCAATTACTCATATGCAAAAAAGGTCCAATCAGCTTTCAGACACACAGCCAGTAAATATCAGAGCATCGACCCCAGCCGGACCCTCTTGTTGCTGTGTGTGTGTGTGTGTGTGTGTGTGTGTGTGTGTGTGTGTGTGTGTGTGTGTGGGAGTTTGTATTACTGCTCTTGTGACACAGCTCTGTTTCATACCTGCAGCTGCAGGGAGAAAGTCTACAGCTTCTTATGAAATCTCATTCCCAGTGAACAATCCCTCATCAATCTATATCTCCCCCAAGTCCAGCTCGGCCGTCCCTCCCCTCCGGGCGCCACATTTGTTCTGCTCTCCTTTAGCTCCAGCCAGCGCCGCCGCATTCATCAGCGGGCAGCAGAACCTCCACACCACTCTCCTTCTCTTCTTCCCCCCCTGCTATTGACATTCTGATGAAATGACTTGGCCAAAGATGACAGGCTGCAGATTCCCATTAGCGGCGGCGGCTGCAACGCCACGTGCCGCTTCCAGCAGACATCATGTCCAGTGTTTAACCAGGACGCGCCGACAGAGGAGCACCTCACACACACACACACACACACACACACACACACGTCGCGGCGCTGTGTTTGTGAGGCGTTTCCCAGCCTAAACCAGCACACTCGAGAGCCAAACCCAGAGGGACTGTAACCTGCTGCTGTCAGAACGAATCCAGCGGCTCCGGGAAACGTCTCTGATCTCATAGTTCAAGGTGACAGAGGTTAATGTCTCTTATAAGAGCAGCACGTCAAAATGTTTCAGATGCACCTCTTGGGTCCCCGTTTACACGATAATTCAACGACAAAACCAGGAGACCTGGGAGAATACAGACTGGGAGTCAAGACACTCTGGAGGCCGCCGTTGTTAACGTCCATCAACTGAGCAGCAGCAGTGTTTCAGAAACGATGTGTTTCCTCCCGTTTCCATGGTGACGGAGTCAGAGCGTTCAAAAAGTTGTGTTTTCAGTGACTCAAAGAACCATATTCAAGTAAACAGACACAAAACGAAAATGCAAGCCCTCATAACACACACACACACACACACACGCAATCTTCAATCTGAGCCGACTTGGAAACAGGTCAAACTTGAAACATGACAAGATGAAAAGTGTCGTCTCAACTCCAGATCACCTCGTCAGCATCCGTTTGTCTTCCCCGGCAGATCAATCTCAGCTCAGGGTGCAGTGAAAATAAAAAATATAGCGTCGCAATTTCCACAGAACAACGCCGCAGTAATTGCTCAATTAACAGTTTCACAAATAGCGCTGGAAAGAATTAGAGCAATCTGAGAACGTCAAAACATCAAAGGGGGATTTTTCAGGAGAGAATAGATGAAAAACAAGGCAGCTCTTTAAAATCTCAAAGCGGAGCGAACGGAGTGGGCGGGAGGAGGAAGGCTGGAGAAGGAGCGCCAGTGTCATGTTGGGGAATGGCAGATGCCTCCGTCTCCACTCACTTTGATGTCGACATGAAAAATGTGCTTTTTGGAATAACAACGTGACCTTTTTCTTCTTGATCTGAAACATAAACACCAGCCGCATTAAAGACACAGCTCATGGATTAAAAAAGAAAAGGATTTCGGCTTCAGATCTCTTACGCTAAGTCTGGAGTCTAATTACAAAAATCACAGTTATAAGTCTGTAAAAACTAATTGCTTCATTACTTGGGTTTGGTGGGAGTCTGTTCACTTTGCAGTTTTAGAAAAAAAATGATGGTGTACTTTGAAATCCCGATAATTATTGCAATCAATCCATAGAAATAATTATATGAAAAGGAAGAAAAGTCAAATATTTTATTTTGCTCGTTGTATTTTTACCCACTTGTTATTGTGCTTGTGGTATGTGGTATGTTTTCAAAAGGCATTCATCCTCATTTATCCAGTGATATTCACTGACGATGATATAAAAAGGGGATCAATTACTAATTTGTCACCACAAAATATTAATTTATGGGAATGGAATACTAATTTGAAGCAAGAAAATAGTCATTTCAGTCCACAAAATACTAATTTCAGACCACTAAATGCTAATTTTGGGGTACAAAACAGTAATTTGAGGCCAAAGTATCACAGCATCTTAATTTGTGGGCACAAATTAAAGTTTTAACTCGCATGTCATGTGTAGAGCTCCGTATTCAAGCTGTTTAGCTTATTTTAAAGAAATGGTTCAAAATCACCGAACGTATCCTGGAACATGCAGGTTTTGGCCCACATGCCAGACATTTAACACCGCTGCAAAGACAAAGATAACAAAGAGAAGAGTGCAGTAACAGTTAAATCAGCGGTGATGGTGCTGCTGTGGTGAGGAAGGAGAATCAGACACAGACTCCAGTCCAGGAGGTTTTAAAAACATTCATACTAAAAGATGGAAAAAATGTGCAGGATGAGAAGCAACAGGTGGGTAAAAAGAAGATAAGAGCTGCAAATGCACAAACAAAAAAAAACACGCTAGATTTCTTCCACTTCGCACTGAAACATTTAGGGTGACGACGTTTTACTGATCTGGTCCTCCGAGAGGAGCCGCATCATTCGCAGTTTTTTATTTAAGCTCCGTCGTTAGTGACCGAAACAAAGATGTATTTGATATTTTGTTTGTGTGCACATGTCAGACAGAGCATTTGGGAATTAATGTCACGACGCCTGGATCCGTGCATGGCCATTGATTATTTTAATGAGCGTGCAACACGAAGAAGAGGAGCGGCGTAAACATCCCATCTGTCACTCCTTAACGAGGTTGGAATCCGCACCCAGCTGGAACCCAGATCTTATTATGTTGATTCTAACGTGCACTGGCTTACTACTCACAACTTAGTGTCATAACTTTGTTCTATTTTTCCCGTACGTGGAGTTTGTTTGTTCACAGTATCAGAAGAATGATTGATGAAGCTAAATGTCCAGTCACACAGAGTAAACGCTGCATGTAAATAACACCATATGGTGAGATGCAATAGTAATATTAATATGATAGAATAATAAACTTTATCACCTCCTGCTGTGTTTGTTTTTCTCCTCAGATGTACGAGTGATATATATTTTTTTTTTAATTAAAACTGGTTTTTCATTGTGAGCTTATTTGCTCACATCTGCTTCCCGTTTATCTCAAACTAGCATTGGTGCATAAAACTTATATAACAGATGATTAAACTGTTATGTAAAGCATTGAGAAAGGTGCTGCTGTTACTATGCTTTCCCTCTTTTATCTGACAAAGCACCAGCCAGTTCATTCCAGTGACGCATTGAACCTGAAAATGTTCTAAATCGATCAAACGTACGCTTGTTTTTTTTTTTTTTTTGGAAAATAACTCATTACACAGTAGGACAGAGGGATTCAATAGTATGTAGACACGCTTCCAAAGTAGTTCTGTGAGAAATTTGTCACATTTAGAGACTTCAAAAGTCATAAATGGTGAAAGACGTGTCAGTTAAATGTGATTCAACACGTTTAACCCTGGATAAACAGCACTTAAAGGTGATTTACTCTGACTTTAAAGGACTGAAATATCTCTTATGTAACACAGGAATTCAACGTAAAGGGCTAAAAGAGAGAAACGTATCGGTATACGAGGTATAAATCCCCACTCAAGGCTAACAGCTCACCAGCTGCTGGATGGAATTTCTTATTCAACAGCCACTCTGAAATCTGGAGCGATCTTCTCGTTCAACTCCGTGAATCAGCACATTTCCCACAATGTCGATCGGCGTCTTTAAGTTTCCTGAGAGAGAAAAACGATTACGCTAAAATTAACCGATGCAGGATGTGAACGGCCCTTTGATGTTACGAGCGTCCCCGGGGTTTTTTTTTTTTTTTTTTTTTTTTTTCCTCTGACTGGTGAAGGATGGAGAAGTCAGAGGAGTGTTTACACATGTGGGACCTGATGGGCCTCATCAGGAAGCAGACTGACTCTCTCCGGCTCTCATGCTCTTCCTTTGAAACCCGCTGGTGTGATTACAACCCCACAAACTAAACACTTGAATGGAGCGATGCGTAACCACCAAACGGTAGAAATGACTGCTTTTCAGATGACAACAGAAGGGGGGAGGAAAAAAAAGGAGTCAAAGAAGAGGAAGCGGTGGGTTATAGGACAGGAGTACAGAGGGAAGAGCGACACCGAGGCGCGCCCACCGGGACCGTACAGACAGATCAAAGACAATTCATGCTATTGGAAGTTTTAATTAGGCCTGTCTAAAGCCTGGCTGCCTTCTCTTTATGAGCTCTCTGACAATGAGGGGGAGAAATACGTGCTGCCTCGTCTATTTCTGGTTTCAAAGCCGTGGCTCCTTCCTGACACCCACTTTGGTACCGTCCTGTAGAGTTCAATGGGAAGCGCACGGCGCCGGTTTCCCACCGGAGCCACTTGTGGTACAAATGAATTCACTCATCTTACTGCTGCGGATTTAAGTGTCAACCTAATGACATGTGTTTGGAGTGTGTGCGCAGCTGGATTTCTGCGTGTTTGGTGGAACACACCATGTGAAAGAGCATTGATACACACAGTGATTCACAACGTTACTGGTCGTCCAGTGGCAGATTCCTCACCTGCCATACGGGAAGACAGTTTGATTCCAAGCTTGGATACGAGTTTGTCATTTCTTTTAAGCAAAACAAATATTAACAGATTGATGCTGTGATTTAGGTGGTGTTATTGGAGCCAGAGGGAAGAAGAACTGAAGCCATCCCAGAACACATCCAGCTCCCGTCCAACGCTGGGATTCTGGCACGGACTTTAACGTCAAACTGTATTTTTTTCTTCTGGCGATCTCTCCTCTGGTGGTTACCTTCTCCCAGATAGAATTTCTAATTTTGTTGGTTTTCCCAACATTCATTGTACAGAACAGTGTTTTCTGGTTTGCTTTAAACTGGAGACAAGTACTTTAGTACTTCTTTCACCTTTTTGCTATGATGAAGAAAGGAAAAAAATATATATATTTATAAAGAGGTTTGTTGTTTTCATGTGACCCTGAAAGTGCAAAAAGTTCTTCTTGTCCATCTCCTTTGTTTAGAACAACTATCTACAGCTGTGGAGCGTCTTGAGTGGTTCTGGTGAGGAAAAGGAAACTTAATCTTCTAACTGACACCACATGTTTTCTTGGTGAGTGTTTGCTTTGTGTCGGATGTGTGTTTAGAGATTGGAAATGGTCCTTCTGTTAAAGTCTGGTTTCCAACAGCAGGTTGAAGCTTCTGAAAAAAGCTGCACTGAATCTTCAAGTTATTAAAACAGTTTTTTAAATCCATTTCCAACGACAGTATGTCTCGCATGCTAGATTAATTATGGGATTAACTCATCTGCTCTGCAGCTGAAGCAGCTTTAATAACTGAAGGGGGGAGATCTGAGAGATAATTCACTGGGTGCGGCGGCGTATCATGAGCGTGTAAGACGTGTTGGCATGAAGCTGGCTGAGGGGAAATCTTTGAAATGCTGCCTGTTGCCTCTTCTCCCTCGGATGTTCTAATTCTGGAGGCGACCTCTGGTGTGCGACGGTCTGAAAAAAGGCCGGCCGGGGTTGAAATGGCGCTGAATAAATAACGAGCACGGCATCAATGTGGCGAGCAGGAAATTGTGCTGTGACGTTATTTTCCCCTCCTCTGTTTGAGACCAGCCAAACAATCTCCCACACATTATCTCACTGATCACACACATACACACACACACACACACGGAGGACTGGCCCTCACTTCCTTCTATCTCCTTAACGACTGGAGATTTTCGGCGCTGCCTCCTGTAATCATTGCTTGTCGTGAAGAAATTCAATCCCATCTACAGTAAGCAGGCCTCTGCCTGCCTCCCTCCTCCTCCTCCTCCTCCTCCTCCTCTTCCTCCTCACACCTGGTCAAGCCTCATCAAATCTGCCAACGGGCTGCACGGAAGCGTTGGGGGGGCTCGGCTCTCATTTTCTCTCACGCTCCTTGTCTGCTGGTTTTCTTTTCACAGCTCGTCTCTCTCCTCCTCAAACACACTTTCCTCCACCGCCGTTTTGCACCTGCACCTCCCTCTCTCCCCCTCTCTCCTTATCCGTCTCCATCTCCTCTGGCTCCCTGCATGTTCCATTTCCCCGCCCACCCCGTCCTCTCCGGTCGGCGGCACGTTAAGGAGCGCCGCTGCAGCCGGTCGGATGAGATGGAACATGACAGATGCCACGACTGGTGCAAGGAGGCAAATGTGGGGTTTTTTTGAGGTTTACATCCAGGAACGACCTCCTCTCATCTGCGTGGACACTGGGCTGAAGGTTAGAGATGGGCTGGGCTTCTTTAGCCTATAAATATCCAACATATATGAAGGCTGGCTGTGTGCACCTCTCATGTCGACAGTATTTCATACTTTAACAGCAGAAAGAAGAAAGTCGGTGGAAGCTTTCAGTGTAGCTTACCAGCACTGAACCGGATGGGTGGATATATTTTCTGTACAAAAGCAATTTTAATCAGAATTTTGTCTCAAATACCTGTTTCTGGACTGTGGGAGACAATCCATGCATGCACAGGGAGAACATGCAAATCTCACACGTTAAACGTTTCAAGTGAAAACGCCTAATTTTTGCATTTTGGTTTTATTTAGTCTCGTCACTTGATAGCAGACGTGGATGATTATAATCTAAACTGACTACCAACATGTCGCACTACAGATGATCCAGAAAGTTTGTTTACATTTTGCATTTCTGAAATCTGGATTCTAAAATATTGAGAGAAAACTAAAACTGCATCTCGTGCCATGAGGTGTTGGAACGCGAAAGCAGGAAGCTTGAAAAGGCGAAGGAACAGTTGGACCTGCATCACAGCTGCGTTTCATTTCACGTTCGTGCCTGAAAACTTGACTGAATCTGTTCAAACAGGCCGAAGTTACGGAGCGAAGCGTTTTGATTCAGACGCAGCTAACTGGGCGGAAAAGGGAATTCTTCCCTCTGTAGCGTCTCCATCTGCTCCAATCTCTCGTTGCTTTGACATTAAATTCACGGTTTTTTTTTTTGTTTGTTTATTTGTTTTGTTTTTAAATGTTGGCATAATGAATGTGGATTCTGTCAAAGCTTCAAACGGCACTTTAGTTTCACTCCGAGTTCAAATGGTTGGAAACTCTCATTGATTTGGGGTTGAGGCTCGTCCAACCCGAGTCTCAGAGTCAAACTCTGTGAGAACCACTGCTCAAGATAGAGTAGAAATGCAATAATATGCATAATAATAACACAAAAGACAATTAATTCCACCTTGTGAGACTCCATGCCTCCCTTTAGCTTTCCCTCTGATCCATCCTGCTCCATCCAAATTAAAAATCTTAGGATCCCGAATAATAGCTTAACTAAAACATTGAATTCTTAATAAAACCAAGCAGTTATCATGTTATGACACTATGGAGACACTTCACTGAGTTAACTAATGTGTTCATATGATATTCCAATTACTATTTAAAGCAGGTATTTTCTGGTTTCAGCTTATTAAATGTGAACATTTCTTGCAATTACCTGCTGCTCTCAGTGTGCAAACATGACATTTACTCAAAGACACTACAAGAAACTGTCTCTCGGTTTGAGCTGAACCTTAAAATGAGCTTTTTTGTGTGTGTTTTTTGATATTTTTTTTGAAGTCAGTTGTAAAAATAACAGCAGCATGTTCAACCGGAGCCTCGCAGACAGCCCGTCAAAGTTATTCGTTTGAAAAGCTGCATGAGAATATGAGGGAACGGGTGATTGTGATTTCTTGTGCTCGACTAGTTTCTCCAGAAGTTTAACACCGAAGCCTCGGTGAAGTGACACTCTGAGGGACGGCGGTCTGAACAGCTCTCAATCCAGAGCACAATTACAGGTTGAGACAGAAGTAGGCCAGCATCTATAAAGAGGGGAAGCCACATACGGAGGCACTGCTGAGGGCTTAAATAATAAATACGAACAGTGGGAGGGTGAGAAGAAATGAAATGGAATTAGAGCGATTCAAATGAAAAGAAATTAAAGACGGCCATGGAGGTGGGGGGGAGGACGGAGAGAAAATAGGAGCCAGGGTGAAAAATCCAAGTGAGGATGCACGAAAATAGGCTTGAAGAGATAAAGCCAAGAGGGAGAATGTAAGAAGAGGGGAAAGAGAGCATAAGGGCGGCAGGAACAAGGCCCCCCCAACATGATAAGAGGCAGGGGAACATGAGACGAGGAGAACGGAGAGGGGGATGAAAGGGGAGATAGTGGAGGAGATTAGGCTGAGTGTTGTAAAGAGGAAAAAGGTCCCACAGGCTCTGGCAGAGCCGTGATCCCAGCAGCGTAACCTCTTCATCTCTCGCCAGCTCCCTCGACGCGACAGCTCTGCCCGTCTCCGCACCCCACGGGGCAGCATGGGTGCGCTTGTTTTGCCAAACTGACCCTCCTGCCCACCCACCACCCTCTCCGGGCACGCCTGGGCCTCCCACACACACGTGGTCAGCGTCTTTCCTGGGTCCGGATCAAACCGCGCATGGAGGACGGTTAAGGCGGGTGAAATGAGACATTTAGTGAGAAAATCCTTTCATATTGAGGGTTTTTTTTTTAACTCCACTATGAAATACTTTCATTCTTAACCTACTTACTTTAAAAGTTTGTTTTTAATGATAAACTTTCCTTTAATGCTGAAAACATGTGACTCGAGCTTGTCAAACAATTCAATTACGACATAAAATACAAGAGAGGAAAAGAGACACAAACTCCACGGGTAAACTAAAACCCAGAGACAACAAACGGCAGAAGAGACGACGACGACAACAACAACAACATCCCAGAAGAGAATAGACTAAAAACAGAGGTGGCAAACAAATGACAAACACATCAGAAGTCAAGAGGCGTCGCAGACGCAGGAACAAAGGCAGAGTTTATCTCTTGTAGACACTGAAGCTTCAAGTGCTGCTGAGTGAGGACCCGAAGACGTCTGAGGCACATCAGAAGGCAGACGTCTGGCGCCGAGGCCAGGTGAAGGAGACACAGCTGAAAACAAATGTGCTTTTTTTTTTTTTTTTTGAATGGAGGCTAAAAACACATAAAACAAAAACACAAATATAAACTCCACAGGTAAGAGACAGGGAAAAAAAAATCCCAGCAGGAATCAAAAGAAGGCAGCTCAGTCAGGGAGACAAAAACAAGACGAAAATAAGAACCGTATACAAGCTCCGCCAACGAAATGTATTGATAAAAGATGAAGGGCCTCAGAAAGAGCAAAGAGCCGATGTCGCCTGGATTTGGACGTCTTCCTTCTGTTCTGCAGAGTTTGTGGGATGTAACCTTTAGCTCCGGCTTGTTTACGCCACCCCGCGGCCTCCGCTTACGTCTTCCTGTCAAAACGTCGCCGCCGTCATCCTGTCAGGACCTGGATTCTGCTGCCTGCCAAAAACCCCGGGGCTCGGCGTTATCAGACGGCGTTTCCCCCCCCGATGCGAGCGTCGGTGGAAGGGGGCGCCATTCACGGACTCTGCATGAAGTGCCCTTCCTTCTCCTGCTTTCAGGCTGACGAGAGTGTGCTCATATAGGGAGGAGCGACGGAACGCCTGAGAGTAACCCTGTCCCCGGGTGTAACGCACGTGTTTTCTAATAAACTGCCACTCAAGCGCCAACGAGGAGGATTAAGGAGGAACACAAGATCCGTTTCCGTTCGCTTTCCTCCCAACGGCACACGCACAGAAGCGCCAAGCACACAGTCTGTCTTCAGCCTCGTCCCCCAGGCGCCGGGGGGAGGGGCCGAGGGGGGCCGCTCGGCAGGCTCGGGCCTCGGGGGTCGCGCTCCTCCAGGGGAAGCAGCAATGTCGAGACAGACCGAAGACGGAGGAAGTCATACAAAATGAAGGATTGCCAGATTTTCATTTATTCGCCACTGACTACAGCCTTTTATCATTCATCTGACTGGAGACCTGGCTCCGCCCATCAGAGGCTCCGATCAGCGGACAACAAACTCCATCAGGCCCTGATAAAAGCGAGCGAACCGTGCCGCCGCCGCCGCTTGCTTCTCTCCCTCGGCTTATTTACTTCTTTCTAATTGCTGAGCAGTTGGACGGTGATTGAAGTGCTACGACGCCTCATATGGAAGCCCGGCGCTCGATATTCCACTGAAACATCAAACAGAGCAGAAGAAAGGCTCCCAGTGCGCCGCAGAGGGTTCATTAAACAACACCAGATTCCAGTATCATCACTGTGAAATGATGCACTGCGTAATATTATGTGCAAATACGATGTGCTCTCGTTGCTCTCACAGTGCTCTTTCTCTTGGCCCAACTGACGCCAGATGATTTGTTTTTTCCATCCTGTGAGTTATTAGTTCCCATCAGCAGCGACTTTGTTTTTGATGCTTTTGAATTTTGATTTCTGCCTCAAGTATGAAATCAATGATGTAGTGAATCATACAAATCTGTTGCATTGACGTGTGTTTCACTGTATATTATGCATTTAAAGACGAGCTATTCTGTTCATGTTCATTTTTGACATGCGCAGCCGTTTATGCACAGAGACTGCATGTTCAATCCATGCGCGCGTACGTGCACGCTCTCAGTGGAGCCGGTTTATCTCCACCTCCCTGCGACCCTCAGCAGGATAAAGCAGCACAGGAGATGGATGGATGATTCACCGGACGAGACAGTCGTCTGACATTTAGCTGCAATATAACTTCATATACCTGCTTATATTAGTCGAAGAAAAGCTGGAACTTCCTCGGAAGGGCTGCTTCGAGAGCCGGTTTATGACATTTCTCTCATACGATGGAGTGCCTTGAACCCTCATGTATTTAATTCACTGGATTGACTCATAAAACCTAAATGCTGATTTAGTTAGTCTATGGACTCAAGGATTTTCTACTATGTTATTTATCAGTGTCACGGCATGAATCACCCTCGAGCGCTGATGAATAAATGCGAAAGAAACGGCTTCATCCTCAAAAGCAAAGCTAATCAGTAAGTGGTGTAAACTGTGAAAAATAGACATTTTTAAAATTTCCATTTGCTTTTAACTGTCTAAATTGTGCATGTGTAATAAAAACAATGTCAAAAGTCATTTTATGCTGAGATGATGTGAAATGTAAGTTTAAGTATTATAAAAGAGCAGAAATGTGGCACAAACTTTTCCTGCCTGCAGTTCACGTCACTAAAAAACAGATTTAGTGGGAATCCATGCGCACAGCGTTTCAACCTAAATATAGGAAGCAAATAAAAGAAGCCTAAAAAAAAAAAACCGGATCCTGCTGGCTCTGCAAAGCAAGAGACACTGCCAACTTTTTTTTTCAGCTTTGAAACACAAATCAAGCATTTTTTTTTCCTTCACAAAAAAAAAAAAAAAACAGCTGATAGGAGATTGTTGAGGTCACGTCTGCTTTTTGCACCACGGAGGAAGAGGAAGAGGGAAGAGCAGAGAGGAAGCACGGATGCACTCTGGCGCATTTTCTGCTGCAGCATCCGGGGAATCATCGCGGAGAGGCGAGTTCCCCCCCCCTAAAGGAAGTCCCCTGAGCCGCCCGCAGAGCATCCTGGTCCGGCCGCCACACCGAGAGGTCGACTCAGTGAAACTGGAGCCACATCAGAGAGGATCTGTGGACGACGCTGCAAGCTGCTGAATCAAATCGAAATGAATAATAAAAAAAAAAAATACAAAGCCTTGACTGCTTCTTTTGTTTTTGCCAATTCTAAGAACCGCACAGAAACCCTGAGTTTTGCTCTTGTCCGCCATGTTTGGGCTTCCCTACATGCATGAAGGCATCGCCTGGCTGCAGCTCCGGTTTGGGGTCAGAGGGCGAGAGGGTGAGGCGGAAATCATCTGAGGCTCTTTAGAGGCTTCAACACTGACTGCACGAATGACGGACCGGAGGAAAAGAACTGAGCATTTTCTACAAGACAAGAAACAAACACCAAAAAAAACCCTAAATTATTAGATAAATTAAATAACTGCCAAAAATTAAAGGACAACTTCATAAAATTTGGTCATTGACTCATTCTGATGATATTATTCATGAATTTAGTAAATCAGAATTTTGTTTAAAGGACATTTAGTCTCTTCTGCGTCTGTTCGGAATAATAACAGCGACATAAAATAAATCATTTTTAGATTCAGAGTGTTCACTAAATTAGGCACCGTTTCAACGAGATTGTTTCTGCAAATTTTCTTCCAGAAAAGTTTCCCGTTAACACAGCAGCGTTTTGAAAATTACGTCCGCTGATATGCAGAAACGCTGGAAACGATGTAGTTAGAATGCCAGTTGGCAGGTTTTTATGGTAATAAAATCACACATGTGTGCAGAGACCAATAAGATATAAACATTTAAAAAAAACTACTGATTCCCAGGAGAACATGGACCAGGAGTCCTGCCACTTCGGAGGCCATTCTTGTTACTGTCCATCAATTGAACATAAGTAGAACTATTTACTGTGGTGTGGAAGATAGGAGAGTATGTTTACTTTTTATTTTTTTTTACTACATTTAAGTCAAGTTTGGTGTTAGTCTAGTGAATGAGCTATCCACTAGACAGAAAAATGAAAATAAAATGATAAAACATGGGAGGCCAGCTTTGATTATTACAATAATTGTATTTTTTAACCGATTAGGGTGAAAAAACACAGAACGAATGCATGAAGAGAAACCTCTCTCAGTTTCTCTTTATAGTTTTTTGTAATTAACTGAAAAATTAACTGGAAAACAAGTCAAGAAATGCAGCTGCTCATTAATGTTTCATGACTGAGATCTGACGAGGACCATAAATTACAAGTTCCCAACATGCAAACAGAAAGTTTAATTACTATGTTTGCTTTAACTGCAAAGCCACGATCTATTTCAGGCTTGATGGAGGAAATTTTGTCCACAATTTCTTAATAAAATCACTCGGAATCGTTCTATGAATTGAACAGTAAATGCAAAACAGTGTCTATGATTCTTTAACTTAAAAGGAGAAAAAACTACTTATCAAACAGAAACTTTAAAAAGTGAAAAATGTGACAGCACATCTGGAACGCTTGACTTTGGGAAGAAAAAAAAAACAAAATCAGCAGCAGAGGAGCTGCCAGGATGAGCGATAAGGACGAGACACAGATTGTTATTTTATGGAAACGATATAAAGGGGTTCAGCGGAGTTTTGTGAAAAGAAAGGGAAAACTGATCCTCATTTGAATTCATGCATTCAGCTTTACTGGCTCTCATCTGCCTTCAAGGTTGCTCACTGGAGCATTTTGTATATTGGTCAGACACCGAGAGCCGGAAGCCGAATTCTCACATTCAACTCACCATCCTGCATTTCCAAATTTGCAAACACATCACGCACTTTCATATGCTTTTCTATTATTGTTGCAGGGATGTAAAAAAAAAAAGAAGAAGAAAAAAAAATGTGAGAAAGAGACAACATCAGGGAAAAAAAAAAAAAAAAAAAAAAAAGCAGCTCAAAGCCGACAGCTTCTCTCATCTCCTGCAGCCTCCTGCAACCTTCGCTCCTCTCGCCGTGAGCCGGATCGATTTCTGGTCGCGAGGCTGCGGCGCCGCGCTCGCAGGAAGACGCTGTGGAGCGGGACTGACCTTTACCAAAGTATGCAGATGCTGGAGGAGGGTGCCGGGGGCAGGAGGGGCAGCAGGGGCAGGAGGAGCAGGAGGGGCAGCTCTGCTGCCACCTTCTCAGGCAGGGAGTGAAATGAGAGGAACAACCTGTGGTGAACAGCACAGCTCTGCATCCACATCCACACACCTCCACCTGCGAACACCTGAGAGGAAAGCCAGCACAGACACCGGAGGTGGCTCACATCCTGAATTAAAGAATGAATAACACATCTTTGCTGTCAAACAGCTGCGGTTCCCATCGATCAGTCAGAAAATCTAATAAAACTACATTTGCTTCTTGCCGTTTTCTTCCTATGAAGAACAGATGAGAAGAGGAAAACAGTGAATCTGGACTACGGCTCATTTGTACAACTTAGATATTGGGCTTTCAAAGAAATTTCAGGATGACCCTAAAATGTACTCAAACCTTTCAAGTGATCCTAATGTGACCTTCTCAAAAGTTTTTACTGTCCAGCTAGTTTCAGGGTTTTTTTTGCACAACTTGCTGTTTCCTAACAAGGTGCTGAACTGCAGCAGGTGTTTGATCCATGAAACGATCAGTAAATATCTTGCTCCAAATCCTCCTTATCGCATTGTTGTGAATGATTTTGCCCTCATGTTGACACATTTCCACCCTCGCTGGTGAAGTGGGGTCGCAGAGATCCCAGCCAATCAGAGGCTCCGGCAGATCCTCCCGGTCACCTCACGCGGAATGTTTTTCCCAGCAGGCAGTTCCTATTTACAGCCCGTCTGATGTGACTGAAGGCAGCATCAGAGTTCTGGAGCCGTCCACTCACAGACCAGCTCACACTAATTAAAGAAACGTATCTAGTAGCGCCGTGCGCTCGGGTTTCAGGCGGCGTGAGGCCGGCCGTTCCAGGACACGCACCGTGTTCTCAGGGGCTTCCTGCTGGATATGGAATTTATCATGTACATTCAAACACTGTTTCTGTGTCAACAGGGGAAAATGGAACTTTTATGAGACACAAAACATCACAGGATTCATCCACTAACTGACATGCGCGATTTTCTTGGCGCTTACGATCAATCTGATCACTCAGTGTTCACGTAAACGGGACGATCGGATCCCTGCAGGGAGTCCAGCGTGGCAGTGAGAGTTCGGTCTCGGGATGCCCGTGCAGACGGCCGTCCGTCACGCCTTTTGTTCACGTCCCCGAGTCCGCCGTCACAAATGTCAGGCTGAGCTGTGAGCAAACTGGACACCAATTTAAAGTCCTTTGTATTGTTTCAAATGTCACTCAGATCCCAGGGTTGTTCACGGTGACCTATTAGTTGTTGCAGCTTCGCGCTTTCGGGGGAAGAATTCTAACAAATAACAAAATCTATCAAAAATTACACAAAAGCTCAGGGTTTAACCTTTTTACTGCTCAATTTATTGGATTTGTTGCGACTTTATGGCTGCAGAGTAGTCGGGAAATGTTCAATAAATGAGTGTTTCTGCCCCTTTCCTGCTTTCTGATCGCTTTCGTAATTTTCTAGATGTTTTGAATGATGAGAGGAGCGAATCAGAAAAGCCTGAAACTCTAATTACTGAACTGGAGGGGGAAGAAAATCAATATCTGACATACAATTATCAGCCATATAATTAGGATCGGCTTCATATTGTGTGGTTTTCATTCACTTTACAAAACAAACAGTGAGATTCAGCACATTCTCACACATTCCTACAAGAATCAGTCAACCAGCTATCACAATCCGACCTCCTCAAACTCAAACACTCAAGAACAAGCATTTTTAAGTATAAAATGGCCATTTTCTTTATAATTTACCTCCTCCACAAAGAGATGCCATGTTAAGTTAATCAGTGTTATCAGCTGTCAGTGATCACTGCCCTTGTTCACAATGTTTTAATGAGATTTTAAAGCCATCCATGTCGTATATCCTTATATTTCACGTTCAGATAAAGCCAGAAAACAACTTAACCGAATCCCGTGACTATTTACCCTGAGATGAATCAACGAACATTGATCTGCAGCTCTTCAAATGCACTCATTAAAGTTGTATTATCCATGAAACATGTAGTTTATTTATGGAATTTCTCTCAAAATTTAACCTACGAGCGCGAACACACTGATCCCGACCCGCCTCATGTCCAGTGCGTCTTAAACCCCGCTAAAAGCAGCTGAAGAGAAGAATTCATAACTGAGGTAAATAAACATTCTTCCAAAGCTGCTGAATTATTGAAACATTTCATTTTTCATGCCTTTAAGTGCTGATACACAGTGTAAATCTGAGATCTTTGAAACGCAGCATTGGGAGTCTCTGGAGGATCAGTGAAAGTATTACCATTTTGTCCAGCAAGCACTCCAAATAACTTAAACAAAACTTATTCAAAGTTTACAGCATCAATCTGGCTGGGAGCAGGCGTCAGGCTGGTTCGTTTGAAGAGGAAACCGATCAGGTAAAACACAGCGAAGAACACATTTTGAAGCATTGCCGCTGAACTCTTTAACAGGAAAGTGGATGTATTTGGTAACTTCCACATTTTTTCCCACAGTAACAATGTTAAATTAATGACAGTCGCATCACACATGATTTAAGTATGGCGTTAAACTGTAAAAAAGGCTCCTGTTTCTAAATCGCTTCAATCTTAAAGGAAAAGTTCCTTTAAATTCTGAATGTGGGTATTTTATGATATGTTGAAATCTATATTCTCAGCATGTGTTGAAAACAAAAACTGAGAAAACAGCAGTGAAACCAGACAAAATTAATAGATGAATAAATTCTATTATCCATCTTCCAATTCATCAAATTGATATGACAGGAGATGCAAACTACTTTTAGTTAAAAATGAATATAAATAAAATCAAATAATACACACACACACAAAATCATTTGTGTTTAAACCGGTTAGCGCTTGGACAATGTGTTAGTTTTAATCTAATTAGTCATGTTGGCTCCGTTTCTCACAGGTCTACATTTCTGTAAATATTTTGTTGTCAGCAGCTCAGATTTCCTTCTGTTCCTCCTGTTGTGGAAATGTTTGCATAAAATCTGCATTGTCCATTATTTATTTAGGTCCCCTGACAGGTTGATGTGTGGTCCTGTCCACCTCCAGCCAGCTGGAATTCCTCCTCCTGAATAATACAAACGTTCACCAGCATCAACACCGCGTTAAATAACATCAGCTGCAGGAGTGGGATTGTAATCTGGGTTTAATCTGGATTTTCAGCATCAAAACATATCAGAAGGAAATCAAATCTACCTAAAAATAGGGGATTGTTATTACTACATGAGCACAAATCTAACATACACAGTCAAAAGGGGCGATAAATAAAGTACATGTCAAATTAACTTTGTCAAAACACTAATGATTAGATCTACTTTTATCTTATTGATCCCCAAGTACAGATTACACAGACTTCATCCCTTTAAAAATCATGAGAACCTTCATAATTTGAATTAATATTGAACCTGTTCATTTGAAATGTTGCAGCCATAAAGTTTAATTGAATCAAGAAAATTCCTGTTTAGTATCTAAATTTCTTTATGAGACATGCTGCTATAATAACATCTTTAAACACTTACAGATTTTGAGCTGTAAATTCCATATTCGACATATTTGACTTCAGATCACAATTTGCTGTTTTTTAATTATACACTCATTATATTTATGCTTATTTGCATGATGTTCGTTTACAAGCTCAGCTGCAATTTTTTTCCCTAAATGTTAACTGTATATATGAAAAAAACACTATTATCAAAAGGAAACAAAGTAGGATTGCCCCCCGAGGTGGCGTAAAAATACAAAGGCGTTCCAGTAATTGAGAGACGGCGAGGGCCTCATGAATAAAAGAAGAGCGAGATGCGGCGAGGCGAGGTGCGGCGAGGAGCGGCGAGGAGCGGCGTGGGACTGGCCGTGCCGAGGACGAGCCCGGCCGAGTGAGGGTGGTAAGGTAAAGCCGGAGGGTCTATTCCAGGACGCCTGCTGAAGTGCTGGCAGCGGCAGAAGCTGAGCGGTCAGCAGGATGAGGATCCGGGTGGACATGTGTCCTGTCAGTCACGACCCCCCGGGGGGCGGCGGAGACACATTCCTGAGGGGGAAAGGTGGGGCGAGGCCTCTGCAGCAGGAGGGACAAACCAGTGCATCTCATCACAAGCACGGCGCCGTGCTATTTATATAAAAATATAAGGCAGGTTCACGAGTGTGAGAGCGCCGTGCGCCCGCTCCGTCCACTGAGCACCACGCGATTTGTTTATGAATCCATCAGCGCCTTGTTAAACACTCGCTCTCCGGGGACGGAGATCCTCCACCTCGCAGCTGCGTGAAGCTTCTCTGGGTCAGAGGCGGCACAAGCGCTCCACCTTCTCTCAACCAGGGGAGAAGAACCCCCCTCCCTCCACCCGGCCCTCCACCTGGGGGTGCTCCGGGATTAATAGGAGGGCTCGCAAAGATTAAAGCCGCTTCAAAAGGCAGCCATTCCCCGCCGCAGCTCTTTAACATGCAAAATATGCCTTTCATATTTTTCTTTTTATGAAATGTCAAACTGTGAATGAGAAATTCAGCCCGATTTATAATGGCAAGAGGGTTTAGTTCCATCAGGCCCAGTTTACACGACAACGTTTCAAGCGAAAACGCTTCGGTTTTGCATTTTCGTTTCAGAAAAGTCGTCTGGCGTTGGCTGTTTTTGTAACGAACAATACGGTCTTAGCGATGCCGATCTGGAGGAGTCATTGCTGTTACCCTCCATCTACTGACATGAGCAGAAGATCTGTTTACTCAGGCCGCGGTGCGCATGTGCAGGAGCAACATCATGATTCCCATCCTGTGTCAGCAGACATCAGAGTCATAAACCGGAAAAAAAAGAGAAATGAAGAGAACCAGAGAGGAAATATTTCTCTGCCTGATTCTCTCGAAGGGCATTAAAAAGCGGCCTGCTCTTCAGACATGCAGCGTCCTCATTTACCGGCCACAATTAACACCGAATTAGCCGTGGAACCGTTCTAAACAGGAGCCAAACAGGGAATCCTTCTGCACCGTGGAAATAAACACAACCTCTCTATTGTCAAATATAAATGTGAAGACACTGGAGGCAAATAAATTCAGCAGTTTCTCATGTCGTGGTGGTGAGAACGAGCCCGAGGAGAGCTTTCAGGGCAGCGCAAGAAGCATCATTGTAATTATGCCTTTAGTGAATATTCTACACATTCCTCCTCTTTGTTTTGTGTCTGGAAATGTCCTCATGAATCTTCTCCTGTGTTACTGGATGAAGCCGTCACTTCCACCGCTCCTCTCCGTCTTCTTTATAGATGCACACGGAATCTAATTCATCACAATCCCAGAGTAATTATGGAAATTTCTGGAGATTTGTTGGGACTTCACTAACAGCAGACTGCCATTTCTACAAAAGATCCAGAAGTCTCTGAAGACAGAAGCAAAGATTTTCATTTTAATGGGCGAGCGTGTTCCTGCATACCAACCACTCTCATTGTTTCGGCTGAATAACGTCCTGTGTGTTTTCATTAAATCCCATAATATTCATCAGTACCTTCTGTTAACTACATTAACCAGCCCCGACTGTCACTCATATGTTACGAACTGCACAGATATAAAGGTATCTGACATTTATTCCACGGTTTGGGGTTTCGACACTTCACCGGATGCCAGACGTCATATTGTTCCTTTCCACATACAGGCCGGCTCCTTCTCTTCATTGTCATTGTAAATGTCAGAGTTTACGTTTACGGCCGGCTCAAAAGCCACCATATGAATTCAGTTATTGCTGAAAGGATCAAAGGTTGAACTCCGCCACCCCTGTGCCTTCAAACCTCAGCCTGACTCGCATTGTTTTAACTGAATTAAAAATCTGCACGTCCCTGGTGCACATAGATAAAAGACAAAAATAGAGCTGAAAATGTCCCTCAGATTATGCAATTTCAAGAAGCTGAATGACATTTTAGCAAATACATCCTACCATTTTCATATACTCCAGACATGAATAAGTTATGTTAGTTTAACATAAAAAAAAACCAACAACAAAAAAAAACCCCACAAAATCCAACCAATCTGTAAAGCTTAGAAAATGTAGATAAGATTGACAAATCTCTGGTCTATACAATAAACAAAGACTGTTTCAATCTGGAACGTTTGCATTCGACTGTTCAGCACATACATACATGTTTGGGTGTTGGGCCACAAAAACACAGCGACAACTAGTGGCCTGCCGCACAATTTAGCAGGAAAATACAGCATCTTCCTGGCGAACGGTTTTCAAGAATTAAACGTGAAATGCCTCTGAAATGAAAATGCAAAAAGAATGTGTTCTGTCACTGTCATATGAATGGAACAAATTCAGTTGAAAAAATATCTGGATGTGGAATAATATGATTAAATATTACACAGCTGTTTTATTTATTTTTATAGCATATGTTGACTAAAATGGTGCCAGGAGGGAATGTAGCCCAACGGCCTAGTTTATCGTCATTTCACACCACTGGACTTCAATCAAACTTGAGCATTTCTGGTGTTTTGGATGGACTTTCGTTCTGGGCTTGTCTCCTTTACACTACGGTGTGCAGGTTTTAAATTCGTAATGCCACCTCCATCCACTGGGCAGCAGTATTGAGTTCCTGCTGAGTCAAAGTAGCTGTTGATTGCCAAACCGTTGGGTTTCCTTTTTCTTTCATTGATTTGCAGCTGCTTCTTCTGTTCTCTGATCGAGTACTTAAGACCATCTTGTGGTAAAAACTGGACCAAACTGTGGCTAGCTGGTTCACCTGTTAACCTCATATATCTTTCGACAATATAATCATTTAATTTGACACAGCTTATCTTTAAAATACATTACAAAACTGGCATGACTGATTAAGATTTGTGGCTCCTTAACACGAGTTCTTGCTGTTTCATTGAAATGTTAGGCAATTGAGAGCAGTGAGATGGTTTCCATGGATCACTGAGATTTATCAATTTACAGCTTGACGGCTCGTGCACACTGAGAAGGGCTAACCCGCCGCAGCACGAGCACCACAGCGAGCGGATCGATGCACTAACAGTCCCTCACAATGCCAACACGACGTCAAGGCAGCCCGGTCGCCTTCCTCCACGCCTCCCGCCTCTCCTCTCCTCTACCCAGGAGCCTTCAGGGTCCGACCCAAAAAAAAAGAAAAAAAAAGCATCTCTCACATAAATCAAGCAAAACCCTGAGAGCTCGGCGGGCCCCAAGAGCTCGCTGATCACTCCAACACTCATTCCCCCACCGCCGGTCTCCTGGGCTCCCTCAGCCCCTAGGAACCCACAGACCCTGCCAGTCAGCCGCTGCACGCCGGGGGGGCTCCTGATTGGTGGGGGAGGGGGAATGTCACAAGCTCATGTCACTTCGATTCAGAGCCTGCAGACCGCTGTGTAAGATGCAAGCAGATGCGAGCCGTGTAATAAACAAATCAATATTACTCAGTAGGTCCTGTTTTGTGGACATGCCTGTGTACCAGAGAATCGCAATGCAATTGACAAAGTGCAGCCGTGTCAGTCGATCTATTGCCTCGGATACTATTTGTATTCCAGTATCTCCAGTATAGTATGCTGCTGCAACACTGCCAAATATGCCCACTCAGTTATAAGTCTTTTTTTTTTTTTTGCAGAATCGTACACAGATGGCACGGCTGACATCGCTACATCACATATACAATTCACAGAAGACATTACTCACAGAGGTGTACAAACAAACACAAGCCTTTTATTCATGGCTGCATGTCTCATCCACGTCACTGCTCAGTCTACCTACAAACCCAAACTCCTGTAATCCTCTGATTAATATATCAAACATAGTCAGACCTCTGACCTTTCCGAGTATCTGCTTCTTCCCTTCCCTCCTGACACAAAACAATTAAAAAGCAGAAAAGGCAACAGAGCAAGAATCCAGAGTTTGACAAAACAAAAGCAGCAGGGATTAAAGAAGCATGGGGAGGGTTACTTAAGGACTTCCTGTTTCCACGGCTGTGTGACGAATCCCAAAGTCGAATCCCTATTGCATGCAACACACACACAGGACTGCTCCCAAAGCACTCTGATGAGAGCAAAATCTCCTGACAGGAAAACAAGGGGATGTGGAGTTCACGCTCAGATGAGAGGGTACGCTGTCTAATCATGTAAAGAAAAAGTGTGTAAAGTGCACAAAGTGATGGGTGCAAACAGCACTTGCAAAGTATGCTCTGAATTAAATGATGTCAAGAGGCGAGGATGACAACATCTTTATATCAAAAGCAGTCGCTGAATGACAAGGTTCGCTGCAGACTGCAGAGCAGCTTTAGAGCTAGCTTTCATACATCTATACTGTTGTTTCTGAATTCTCAGTTTGATACGTTAAACTAAGCAGGAAACAACAGCAAAACACAAATCAAAGCACCAGAAGGGACACACAAAGAAAATCACTCATTCATGACGTTCACTTCGAGGACGCTTAGCAGACTAAAAATCACACGGAAAACTAAATTAAGCTGTCAAGAAACAATTGATTGGAGAAGAGAAAGGCAAATTTTTCCACAAGCACGAGAGAAGGAAAACTGCGGCCTTACCAGGTCTCGTCATTTTTGAATTCAAGCTCTCCGTAGGTGTCTTCGAAGTCCTCGCCACCGCCCTTGGCCAGTCCCTCCACCGTGCGAAAAGGCACAATGACCGTCCCCCTGGCTCCGGAAGTCCTCAGTACTTTCACTTCCATAATACCAATGCTCTCACTGATATGGACCGAGCCGCTCTCGAAGGTGAAGATCCCCGAGTGATCGTCGTCCAGGATGGTCACCGTGGCCACGGTGGGGAATCCCAGCATGGCCTTTGGGTACGGGAGGCTGTTGGGGGACAGCACTTCATCCTCCGTTTCCAGGACGCGCAGATTATTGAGGCGCACAAAGAAGTGCTCGTCCTCTTCAAAGATGTCGTCATCGATGATGCCGATGCTTATTTCCTTGATCATCTCTCCCGGTTTGAACACGACAGTTCCCTCTGTAAACTCGTAATCGGCCCCGGCGTTAGCCGAGCCGTCCTCCGTCTTATAATCCACGTAGATGGTCTTGTTGATGTCGCCACCCTTTCTGGTGATGGTCAGAATGGCGGCGCCGCAGTTCTCCAGGCACTGATAAACAGCAGGCTCGAATGCGATCCGAGAAACGTATTCTTCCGGTTCCTCCACGCACACCTCCTGCACACTGGCGCTTTTCTTGGCCTGCTCTGCGACATGTTTCTTCAGGATGTTTCCGGCGCCGGTCATCATGCGCGTAGCTTGGATGCGATAGAAGGCACGGCTCTTTTGCTGGTGCGAGAGGGCGTAATAGTTTGCCATCTCGACCAGCTGATCCAGCTCTTTCTCCGGATGCTTCTGTTTCAGGTCTTTCAAGATGCGGATCATGTCACGCCTGGACTCATCCACCTCTTTACTCTCAATCAAACCAATCAGATTGCTCGACGCACCTCCATCCATGAAATGAGAGTTGACCATCTTGCCATCCATCTCGATCCCCTTGGAGCGTTCGGTCTCCGTCTCAATAATGACGCCCCTGTGTTTGTCGGTGCGATACTTCTTGTGCATGAACTTGTAGAACAGCAGTCTTCTGTCTGCCACCCAGGCGAGGATTACGCATATGGGGAAGAAGGCTAGCGTGACCAAACCCTCCCAAACCTGGACCTCATTCGGAGAGAACACAGCCAGGATCATGTAGAGCCAGATGTAAGCAAAGATACTCCAGCCTGCAGTGACGAAGAACACTCTGAGGTGCTTGACTTTACGGACCTCTCCTTGGGGAATGACGGACACACAGAGGCCAATGATGACAAACATATTGAACGCTGCACTCCCAACAATTGTGGAGGGGCCAAGTTCACCGGATTTGAAGTCGTGTCCGCAAACTTCAATTACAGAAAGCAGGATCTCGGGGGCCGACGAGCCCAAGGCCATGAGGGTGAGGTTGGAGACCGTTTCATTCCACACCCGGATCGTGGTCGTGGTTGTTTCCCCATTGGGCCTTTTGATGACAATTTCTTTTTCCTGTGACGTGATGACCTCAATGGCTGCCATGAAACGGTCGGCAATGATGGAAACTCCCAGAAACATGTAGATCATCGCCACAAAATAGACAATGACCCGTGCGATCTTGTCTCCCATGGAGGGGTCTTCGGGATACCAGATGGGCAGGATGATCCCCGGGTTACACTTTGAGTTTCCCCTGCAGGTGGCATTGCTGGGGCTGAGCAAAGGGCTCGGAGTGGTCCGGGCCTCCGTGCAGAGGAAGGCTACAGCCACAGACACCAGCCCGAACCAGAGGCAGGCCGACGACCCTGCTTTCACAGGCCTTGTGCCCTCCATGCACCCTTCTTCGTCTCAAGGGTCCTTACCACACTGACGGTCCCTCTGGGATCCAGCACTGAGCTGTGCTTTGCTCCACCCACCACCTAAACACAACACACAGAAACAAGACAGAGCTGGGATTGGTAAATGAGATTAAACATTTCTTACAAGACTCATGTCAACAGCAGTAATAGATTTACATGTTGTATTCTCCCTGGACAGGTGAAGGCTTGAATGTAACACTTTTATTGTTATTAAAACATGGTGTGACAGAAAATGTATCCAACCTTAGAAAGTTATCAAATGTTCTTGACGTATAAAATTGTGTTATAGAGGTTGCGATTTGAACCGCCAGGAGTAAAAAATTTTTCTCAAACTTTAAAATTATGGCACTGTTCTTCAGTAGGATTCCAACACTGTGCCTGCCTCTTACTTCGCAAATGGCCTTTTTTATGAGTCTTCTTTGCTATCTATGAAAGACAGGCTGGAGAATATATCCCCCATGCTTACAAATTCATGAGACTCTCCAGTCAGTAAACCACTATGTGAGCAATTTTGATAACATTAGTTGAATAAGAGGATAGCCTGTGGGCTCATTTCCAATCATGAAGCTTATTTTCAGTTAAGATGTGGATACGTCCATCCAATAATGTGGGCTTCAATGTGATTGTTGGAGATCTCAGGGGTAATACACAGCTCTGAACCAAACCGCTCGCTCAGCAGGCGTGCAATGTTGCCAAACTAAGCACTGTCCAAAATGTCGCATTGGCAAAAAAAAAAAAAAAAAACAGCAGAGGGGAGGCAGGGGACTGTCAAGAGGCAAACTGGAACAAAGGGTACAGATGTCCCATCCAAATTCATTACATAGTACAATCTAAATACACACTTATGCCTTCCACAGGAGAGAGCAGCATTACAGTAACGATGCTGAGTCTGAGCAGATTCAGGAAGGCTGGGGCTGAGCATCGTACACACCTCTTCGGCTGTTATGAGGTCGGATTGACAACACTTTTCATGGAACTGAGGCAGCAGGGGCAGCATGAACCCCAAACTTAGACCACCGAGCACAAGGGTGTTCTTCTAAAACCGGCCTGCTCGCTGTTAATTCGGTCTTTCATCGGGTCGGGTAGAACCTCTCTGCATCCTGCACAGCACCTTTGGGCCCTTCAAGCTCCCGAGCAGTTTAGTCTGAATTAAAATGAGCTCTTCGGAGAAATACAGACTGTACGAGTTAATCATTCCTCTCTGAATTCACCAGAGTATTGCTGGGGTTTTTTTTTTTTTGGTTTTTTTTTATTACCGACACTATTGTTCGCTTTTGTTTTTGTTGAACTGGGTTCAGTTCTAGTCGTTCTGCTTTGTGGCTGTCAAACACATTTCAGTTCAGGAGCCATAAACGGCACAGCTTCATCTGGACTGGGCCAAAGCGGTAAAATGGTGCCATAATAACCTTTTAAAGATTCTTTTTCTTTTTTCTTTTTTTTTTATTGTGCCACAGAGTGTACGTGATTAAAATGTCAATGTTTTCACAAAACCATACAAATACTCTGGAAAATTTACAACAATCTCAACATAAAGCCAATATTACTGAAGCCTTCTGGTACAAAACACAATGAATGTTAAAAAACTTCTCACTTGCTGTCGCATTAAGCATGTTTTTACAGACTGACCCTGACAGCATGGCTTTGAGGATAATGCTAGTTTCTTATCTTTTATGGCAGCATCACTGATATCTCAGTGTATTTGTTTAGAAAAAAGAAGTCTATATTTTCTTTGATATTTTATATATATTCTTAGTGGGCCAGATCAGGCCCACGAGTCTTATGTTTGGCACCCTTGCTCCACAGTGTAAAAGTGCATTAGTCTGTCCTCTGATACCGCCGATGTCGCCGTCATGGAGAAGTACGCTCAGCACACACTCCTGGCACTTCAAGGCACTCTGGATAAAAGCATCCATTAAACAGCATATGTTTTGCTGTGTAATGCAGATTTCTTGTTTGATTTAACTCTTACTCTGTACATCAGATCTGAAGGCTGTTGGTTTTTGTTTTCTTTCTTTCCTTTTTTTTTTTTTTTTTTAAATATCTCCAAATCTATCATGCAGGTGGAAAAGTGTCCGGTCTGGAAAGCCGACAGAAGCTTCAGTGGAAGTGTGAATAGTCAAACAGGAGGTGGCATATTTGAAGTGTTCACACCAATTTAAAAGCCAAATATTGTCTCCGGGACCTGAGCAGTGTCAACACTTAAAAGCTGGCAAAGTTTCTGTCAGTGTCGCAAAACCAATTAATCTATTCTGGAACGAATTATCCTTAATATTTCTAATTTAATGCTTGATAGGTACAAATAATTGCATCACTGGCACTATTATTATGGTGTCTGCTGAGAGATTATAACATTCACAGACACTGCAGTTCTGTTGGAAGTTGATCACAAAGCAGAAACAGAGGAGATTTCAGCTCGGAATGAAAGACGATTGCAGCGCGGCACGCTGATCTGGAGGAGAGAAAACTGGGCTGACAGCAAACGGCAGCAAAAGCTGGAGACAAGGAACTTAAATTTAACTGAATCAGCAGAGCCGCTTCTGTGGACGGTGGCCAGCTATGCAATCCCTGCGAGAACCAGCAGCGCCGAGCAAAAACAAAAACAACCGGGAAAATAATTGAGTGACAAAGTTGTAACTTAATGAGAGAAAAGCTGATTTTGGAAACGGAGGACTGTGTGCTCATTTGTACTTTTATTCCTTTTTTGTTAAAAAACGGAAACTCATTTAATGACTAAACTTCAGGAAGTAAAAGAAATGTGTGCACTGGTAAAGGTAAAGCCGCAAAGCTTTATTAGAATGTGTTTATATTCCTTATATTTTAAACTAGAAGCCACTGAAATAATGGCTAAAAGGTGTTGAAGACAAAAGGAGGAGCTCCTTTTGGTTCACAGTTAAATCAGCACTGCTGACCTGCTCGCTTCTCTCCGTCTTTTTTATTGCGAGGTGGCGAGCCGGGGTGGACGGGCAGGAACTGCAACCAGGCATCCAGGATTTAAAGTCCAGGGACAGCCTCTCAGTGCGTTACGACCTGGGGATGAGCGTGATTAAATCAACGCTCATTTAATTGTTAGATGATATAGTGGTGGAGCAGCAGGGTAAGTCCGAGGCATCAAAACCTACTCGTAAAAGATCTGACTTTTAAGTTACTGCATTATAATATATAACTCTGTTTACCTCCCACGTGGAGTAGAGCAGGTGAATTTACAGGTTTTTTTTTTCTTTATGTGCTACGTGCTCAAAGTATGAGAACCATTTATTCAAGACACTTTTGCTCATAAAAGGTCTGTCATGTAAATTATGTTGTCATTAATCTATGATTTCTTTCAAAAAGCACTAAAATTCAGATCAGCACTGCACAATATATACTAAATGTGCATCTTCCTCCCTCTAACATCCAGCTTATAGAGCATCTTCCACGAACTGATGTTGCTTCAGATGAACTAATAAGTTGCTAGACAGACACAGGAACATCAGATTCACTTTTCCAAACAGGTAGTCATGTCAGATCATTCAGCAATCAAGCTGCACCGCAGTGGTCATCGCCACTCGTGAAACGGGAATAAAGGATGGATGTGAATAAACAGCTTTGAGTTTGAACAGTGGAAGAAGCTCGTGGCGCCGTACGTGATGTGTGTTACCGAGTACAAAAGACGGCAAAGTGATAAAAAATGAATAAAACGCTGTTTAGTCAGCCTGCCTGGAATAAACAAGAGGTAAAACAAAATGGCAAACAAGCCAAATACCCATGAATCCACGAGCAAACTAACCGGGCTGAGAAAGGACTTTTTAAAGATATAAGGCCACAGCATAACACCCAGGACAGATGGAGTCAATTGTTTGGTAACTACCTCCTGCCTTATCCCATTAGACTGAATAAAATCATACACAGAAACATTATTTTCTGACTATAAACTACAGCGGTGCTCAATTTCAGGGCTTACAAATGACACACTGGGCAATAAACTCCAGTATTTTCTGAGGTTTATCTCATGTAAAAAGTGTAGATCGATTGGCTGATTCACCCACTGTGAAGTCATCTGAGAGATACATAATCCCACACGGTAAAGTTCATTATAGTCATTGCATTAAGCACTTAAGACAGACTGTTCAGGTATATGACCTCATCTGGATTATGTATCTGAAGTGTTGATTTTCTATCGTCACATGAATTACATGGGGCGGCCGCCGGGCCCCCGTTCCTCCACCAGCATCACTATTAAGAACCATGACCCCCTCATTTAGGCGCGACACAAAACTATTTGCATACTAATTACCATTTTAAGGATTGAATTCTGCTTTGTGAGTGCAGGGGTGTTTAATGGAGACAGCTCAGCAGCAGCCACAGAGAAAGTACTGAAATTAACCCACAAGGAAAAAAAAACCCTCGACATTAGCTCGAGGGACCGTAATGCAACTGACATCGGTAAATTCAAGGTGAAGTTCAGCTTTGACACGTTCCAATTAAGTCCAACACTGACCTCTTCAACCACGGACGGTGGAGAGCAAAAGCACTTAAGCTCGTTTTACACATTTTTTTCTCTTCAGAAAAGACAATGTGAGTGATATTTAGCAGGTTAAACATCAGAAAGGTTCTGTAATGTCTGAACTGTTGAGACTGTCCTGCAAATATCTTTATTTTAAACTTAATAAAATCAGCAACTAAGGGTTTGTTTTGATTAAATCTATATAGTTATGAACCAGTTCAGTAGACCTAACCTGTGTGAGAAAAATCTTCTTAGATTATGTGGTACAGTGTATTAACAAATAACATGATGACTTAAGGACTTTAAAAACACCCTGTGGTGCATTTGAAATCAGATTGAGACAATATGAGAGTTTATCCTGCCATGCTGGAGTAAATATGATCTAAACTGGGGGTGTCAAACATGAGGCCTGTGGGCCATGACTTGGAGCCCCTAATCCAGGCCGCCAAATCGCCAAGAAAATCGTATAAAGATCAAAGGAAACTTTTTCCCCAAAAATTTCCTGAGAGCAGTAAACACATCAACACCAAGACCCTGAGAACGGCGCGCGCAAACTAGCGCTAGCGAGTCATGCTGCCAGAGGAGTTTAGAAAAACATGTATAATTCAACAGTTCTTTGGATGCTTCTCTGTATTTTGCACCAGAACAAATCATTAAAATTGGCTTTATGTTGAGTCTGTAGTTATTTTCAGTCAAAATGGTTTTGTTTTGTGAAAACAGACATTTTCTTCACAAATACACTGCAGCACAACAAAGAAAAACTTTTAAGTTTAAATGGAAAATATTTTGCCGGTTTGGCCCACTCAGGATGAAACGGGGCCGTTTTTGGCCTCTGAACTAAAATGATTATTTTTTGTGTCCAACCTGAGACACCGTGAGGTGTTATGAGGAGAAAGTGGGCGTGTCAGTCGGAGCTCGGCTTCGGTGTAATGGTTTTGGAAAGTCACAGATTGGAAAGGTCGTCAGCAGCCTTTCTGAAAAATAAAAACTTGGACAACATCTAATTCATATTCACATATTTTTCTAATCTTACTTTGGGTATTTTGTGACCTGATGTGGTAGTTTGACAAAACAAGTAATCCACACCGTTCACGAATCACACTGGCACTCAGAGGCGTCACAAATAGCAAATACCCAGAATCCCAAGCTGGAGTGTGGTTAATTTAGAGCTTAATTAAAGTTAGTTAAAGTTATTCGGGAATTTAAGGCCCTGTTTACATGACATTTAACAGACAACAAAAACCTTCCATTGCACCAGCTGTGCGCGGAGACACTGAAAACGCAACTTTCAGAAATGCTTCCACTGCAGACCGCAGTCGTACAAAATTGCTCTTCTGTACATTGAGTAGATGGACAATAACATCTGTCTCCAGAATGTCCTAACTCCCAGTCCAAAAACTCCTGGAACTCGGTATTTAACATTTATCGTGTATTGTTCTCCGCAAGCATGTGTGTGTTTGGTCCCATTACAAAAAACAAAGAACAGCGCCCACTAGTGGCTCTACATGAAACCGGCAGCGTTATCCAGCATTTCTGCTGCTTCTTGGTGAATGTTGGCATCGCACGCTCACATCATAAGACGCTCACAAAGCTCCAACTGTAGGAGACAACCCGATGTGTCGAACTACACCACCCCCTACGTTCTAATCGTAATTTTAATCAGATGGTCTAAATATAATCAGACTGAAGTGTTTATATGATGCAAATTTAACCAGGTTGGAATTCAATCAGATTACTTTTGGTCTATGTGATCACAGCTAGAAATGCTGACATTCAGTCCCCCTTCAACTGCAGCGACAGGATGAGAACCCCCCTAAAGGGGCCCTCCTGCCGCCACTTGCTGCTGCTGTGAAACACTTGAAAGTTGAAACCCACCCACTGAAAAGAAAGGAGCCCTCCAAGGTGCATCTCGGTGGAGGGCTGTAGAAAGTCTAGAAACACCCCTGAATTCATGATTTTATGGCCCAAACAATGAGCTGAGTGTTCAGAGAGCAGTGTGCACACCCTCCTCCACCTCCAGCCTGATGCACAGTGTGGATATCACGGCTCTCCTTACGGATCTCTTTCACTTTCCCTATTTTGGGAGGACGATCTGGTTTAAGGAGGCTATTTGAGATGCGCGTAAACACGGACTCAGCAGACACACGGAGAGCCTCAGCTGTTGCTGATTAATCATGGCAGGGCCCAGCTCACTTGAGCGGATCCGGACGGAGCTACCTGAGGGGGGAATCCCTGCCGGAGCGCGCACAGGCCCGCTCTCCGACTCAGGGGCTGCGTGAGCGCGTCCCGTGCGTTCCCACGGACTGATATCCCCGGCTGACCCCAGGGGGCACCTGAGCCCCTGCTCGACTCCCAGGCCGTGCAGGGAAGGACCCCCGGCTCAAGAAAATGCTCGATCGGTGGAAACTGGAAATCCAGGTGTTCAGCCAATCAGGAGCGAGACGGGCTCGATCGGCAGGCTGGAACAACCGGTATCCGTTACTTGCGTTGACAGACGCCAATTATTCTAATGGCACACCCATTAGACGGTATCACGAATCCATTTCGAGCCTTTTGCTGTGGATCATATCTGCACGACGATGAGGGGGAAAAGCGGAGCAGAGACTGGAAGCGGTCCGGAGTGATGGACCTCATCCAGCTCTCAGCAGTTACCGGCTGGATTTGCATCCTTCCCCGCGATCCCCACTTCTGCCATATTATATGTGTATATATGTGGATACACAGAATTAGAAAATCTAAATGTGCAGCACCACATTTGTGTGCATCATGCTTCAGTCTCTTACCTGGATTTGTATTCCGGGGAGTTTATGTAGAGACTGCAAAATAGCTCCTGTCCGCCCCCTTTATTATTGTTTCTCCGCGCAGATGAACCTGCTCCAAATAATCTGGATCTCTGGAGAACGACGTGCTCCTCGGACCAAAATCCCCGGAGAAGCTGCCGTGTCGTCCTCGGGTCTCCAGCCTGCTCCGTATTGGCTCAAAGCGGCCAGAGGTGATCGCCTCTCGTCCTCTCCTGCCTCGGCGCCCTCCTCCCCAGATCCTCCCTGTCTGACGGATTGACCGGGTCGCAAAGCTGTCAATGACGAGGGAGGAGGAGGAGGCAGGCGGGGAGAGGAGAGGAGCGCGGGGAGGGAGGGGAAGACGGAGAGAAACAAACAGGGGGGCTCAGTATTTTAAGCTCGTGGAGAAGAGAGATGGATCTCCTGAGCGGCTCTCCTCCTCCTGCAAGCCGTGAATCAGCGCTCTCCTCCTCCTCCTCCTCCTCTTCCTCTTCTCTCCGCAGCAAATCTATGATGTCGCTCTTCTTGGATCGGCTCCGCAGTTTTGGTTGGTTTTTCGTTTCTTTTTAAAAGACTCTCGGAATCCAATCATCCACACACACAAAAAAAAAAAATTAAAAAAAATGACACACTGCAGTTCAGATTAAACACCGTTTTCCATTTTGGTCTAAGTTGCGAGCGCTGTCATCCGGACTTTACGCACCATCGCAATGACCGCGATTTATCTCCACGCTCAGTTTCTGGAGGCTGCGATGACTCCCGGAGAACAGCTTTTTATCACACCGCCACCCTCGGATAATTACTATTAATGTAACATTAATATTCGGCCTGCTCCCACGCGGAGGAGGTGTGAAATGGTTGCGCCCTGCACGCGAGCCCCCCCGTTTCTAAAAGTCACAGACAGACCGTGCGAGCGGCGCGCGGCGACGTCACCATCAGCTGAGAGAAGGAACCTGCACCAGCAACCAGGAACCCGAGAAGCCGAGCGGGAGGCGGGGGGCGTCGAAAAGACGGAGAGGCGGAGGGAAAACGGGCCCGTTATTATGATTGAGAAATCACAAACACGTGCGCAATTCCCAGATGCCGCTAATTCCAGTCACCGAAATAAAGTGACCGCGGGAAGATGATCACTCAGTGAGTCATTGACATTTAATCTGGCCACATGCCACAAATATCAGAAGCAGAGATAATGCCGGAGGCTTAGCAGATGCGGAGATGGATACAGTGCAGGGCACTAATCTCATGGCAATTTATGTGCATCTTTAATGAGCTGTGGCCGACTTAAACAGCCAGCAGAGCATTTCAGCTTCAAGTGGGGCAATATGTGGCACTTTCTTGTTTAATAGTCAATATGCTGAAACATTTAACAAAAAGAACTAAAGAAAATAATGCGGCGTGCTGCTGGGAAATCTACCAATCAATCCAGGAGTTTCATTTTGCAATATGATTTCAATCCACAAGGTGGTGTATTGAGTCATCGGAAACAACAACAACAACAACAAAAAAACTAATAATACATGCAACGATATCTAAAGGTTTTAGCTGAATTTATAAGCAGGTACACTACATTCACTCCACTGAAGCACTTTTTTCCCCTAATCCTCAGAAACATCTTCCTGCCCAGGTGGCGGCTGGACAACAGATTTAGTGGATGGTGTTTCGACAACTTGTCTTTTGAGATTGTTTCATTGAACTCATTGTAGCCACCTTTCATCTCAATTTGGTTGAACAGCAAATTTTAAAAATAGGGCGCAAAAGTCTATGAATATTCTTATTTTTGCTTATTTTGATTTAGAGCAAGAAAATATTTTAGGTCAAGTCACCCTTTAGGTACAGTATCCCATGAACAAGACGAATTTCATTGTGGAGAATCTCGCTATTTTCTCATTTTTTCAATTGTTTGGCAGCTCATAGTTATATTATGAAACATAAGTTTTTGTTCTTCCCACATGCAAAATTAATCATCACAGTGCCTCTGGACAAAGACATGAAAAATAAGAACAAAAATAGATATCGAAATACTTAATATTCAGTATATTTCAACATTACATAATGTATGACTTTCTAATTATTATTAAAGAGTTGGACAAAACAATGAAAATTACTCAACGTTTTATCTCTTCAGTGAAGGATCATGAGTGAAGTTGAAATACAGGCTGTAAGGTGAAACCTGAAAAGTGCTCCAGAAAACACTTTTCACTCCTGCCTTCGGGGACCATGCAATCTTACCCCATAAAAAAATCTTTTTCACTCACCTGAAAGCCAAAAGTCCTACAGGAGAAAACCCACACGTCTGTGATGGTGTCGCCAAGTCCGCACCACTACATTCAGACCGTAGAGTTATTGTTGGCAAGTCGTGAACAGTCGTCACATGACACGATTTGCACCAATACGGTTTCTGCTTTCTGAACACTAGCTTGATGCTCCGCCCCTTTGTTATGACAGCTGGACGACTGAGGAAGAAATTGTTCAAGACTGAGTAGAAATGAGCTTTAACTCTGCAAACAACATCCCAGTTTCCACTAAGAACAATGAGATCCTCACTGCTCTTCAATGACCATCCCGGACCCTGATCCATGATGTTACAGGACCACAGAAAGACCTCAGTCACAGACGTATTTAACTGACGGACCAAGAGAAACGTTTCCAAAAAGAAAAAGCTCAACATAAAAATTATGTTTTTCTGAAACTCCGCCATGATATTCCCCTGGGCCTTGGTAGTTTTTGACAGTCAGCCATAACAATTCTCTCGTTGCTAATGTTTACAGCATTTTGTTCTCTACGTGCAGGTGTGTGTAGTGTCATTACAAAAATAACCAACAACACCAGCCTATGGCCCAACAGGCTGAATACATGGTTTCTGAACAGCATTTTTATGAAACAAAAAGATAAACACCATGTGAACAGGCCTTACGCTACAGCTACGTCTATGACTTGTACACCAGTGTGATTTCTAGGGTGTTTTACCTCTTCAAGACACATTTTGTACCAGGTGTGACTTATAGACCAAGAAATACGGTATTTACTTTAATTAAAACACCATTTCAGCTCCATGGAAATGAGAATTTTACCAGCAAAGTTAACAGATCCCAGCAGGAAGCCGATGCAGGCTTTACCTGTTTTCCAGAATTGAGGCACTTCATAAATTCATCCATGGTTCGATTCCTCATCTCGAGGGGGTCCTGACCCCCAAATTCCTCCTGATCTGCTCTATGAGTGAAGTCCATCCACCGTCCTCATCACCTCCCGAGCTTCTTTTGCGCCCATCGCTGCACGACTCAGTGATCTTCCATCTCCAGTCGGAGTGCGAGCTCGGCTGATCGCACAGTGCTCGATGCAGCAGAAATCGGCCTGCTGACGAGACAGGAGAAGCCCCGGAGAAGGCAGCAAGACGAGGCGGGGGGTGTTGACACTGCCACCACCTCTAATTACAGCCTCGCTCGGGCCCCGAGCACTGAGGGGGAGAATCCCAAAACTCCCACAGCAAAAACCAAACCCTATGTAAAATTAATTAGACTTTAAAAGTCTTTTAAAATAATTAGCAGTTAATCAATAATGAATAATCATGAATCCGTGCAGAGGCGTCGCGGAGCGGTCGTCCCGCCGCAGTGTGCAGAGTCCCGGTCTTTTGGGACGGAGCCCGTATGCAAAGCAGGCAAAATCAATTGGATCCGATTTTAATTACATAGTCCGGCACTGTGGTACAGAATCTTATTAGCCTGTTCAGATTTCCGAGCCTGTTAAATTCAAATATGAAATTCAAAAACAATCACTTCCCAAATGGATGTGGGGGTTACGATGTGCCTATCTGGCCCGACAGCCTCCGTCACCGGCGGCGGCGGCAGCTCCTCTCCATGTAATGCTGTAATTAGTATGGAGAATATGGTGGGTTTTTTAATGAAGTTTCCTTATCTGCAGGAGAAATGGAGGGTGGAGGCTGGGAAGGCGTCGGACAGAGAGCCGTGTGCAGGACTGCACTGAGCGTACCTGCAGCAAGCGTGCGTCCCGTGATTGGAATTCAATGCCCGCTCCTGCCTCTCTCATCAAAGCCCTTCATGCATTCACTGATGATTAATGGATTATACCAGTAATCAACACGCCAGGCCTGCCTGTGCTTCCTGCCGAGAGGAGCCGCGTTTACAGGGAGCGGGCGGCGTGATGGCCACGGCCTCGAGAGCCACTGGTGGCATCGATCCTCCGAGGGAAAGTCACTCCGGCCCGTCTTCTCCCCTTGTTTTAGCCCTGGATTGCTTTCATTAAAGCGTGTGGCGGCAGCGGTGAATGTGGAGCAGCAGCAGCTCCGGCAGCTCCGGCACGGCGCTGAATAGTGCTGCTCTTGCATTTTTGCCATTTGTATTTTCGCTCCCTTCCTGCTGCGCTCGGCACTCTGCACATGCTGATCGTTGGGAGTTACAACAACTTCAGCGGACGGAGGGGGAGGAAAAAAAAAAAAAAAAGACTGTCAGGCAGTCACACTGAGGGAGGGTGAGGAACGGGACGACGGGGGGGGGGGGGAGTTAACACTGGCGTCACCCCCCGGGCGACGTCCACTTACGACGGCCAGTAACGAATAGTGAAGCTGTGAAATGAGAAAGGTAAGGAGTCGCCTCGCATCAGGATCCGGCGAGCTGCGGGGGTTCTTCCCGTCACTGGACGTGTCTGCAGAGCGGTCAGACGGGGTCAGACGGGGTCAGACGGGGTCAGACGGGGGGTGAAGCACCCACACCTCTGGGGACGCAAAGGCGCACGGAGGGCGGCATGAAGAGGCTCGACGGCTTCGCCGTTTCTCACTCAACTTCACCAGAAGAAATGCAGTTGAGTATCAACGTCACCCGTCCTGGCCTGACGCCGGAAGCTCAGTTCTTCAAAGTCATGACCTTTGACCTCCAAGTGGCCAGAAATATTATGGCAGGAGCAAAGCGGAGAGCCACAGAAATAGAAACAAACCTCATCTCAAGTGAAAATACTCGTACATCGTTTTGGTTTCAGAAAAGACAGCTAAAAAAAATGTCTATTTCCATAAAAATGACAGGAAGGCTGAAAACGATGTAGCTGAAATGCCAGGCCACATGTAGGCGCTGTTGACTGTTTCTACTTATTTAACCACTTCACTTCAAATGATTTTATCTTGATATATCCATTGTTAGTTTTCTGAGAGGTCAAGTTGGACAATTAATATTTATTACCTGCAGAGAAACTCGACAGGCAGGCGGCGTGTGTTTTACCCAACAAACCTCTGGACTAAATAAGAGTCTGTGCCTTTGAAGGATTGTTATCTACCGATCTCCACGTACTGAACTGATCAGACCGAGACAAACATGATTAAAATCAGAGAAAGATCTGGTTACTTTCCATGTGACATAAACATGACCCCACACCGATAAATCCTCTCCTCAAATAAAAACCCCAGCAGTCAGTAAACACACAGGGGCAGACAGTCCGGGGAGCCCCGCTCTAAGCTTTCACAATGTATGTACTTTCAGCTCAAATAGAACCCAGAGAGGCCTCCTGTTTGAACACATATAGGAGAGAGAGAGAGAGAGCGAGAGAGGGGGAGAGAGAGAGAGCGAGAGACTCCTGCAGCTGCTGGAGTCGAGCATCCAGAGCTCACTGGTCTGGAAGATATTTACAGAGGAAGATGGTTGAGAGAGGGAAGAGAGGGAGGAGAGGGTAGAGAGAGGAAGATACGAGAGAGGAGGAGAGATGGGAGAGAGAGAGAGAGAGAGAGAGAGACCCTCACTGCCTCCATTACATCCGAGGAGGTTCAAGAGGAAGTGAAGTTCCGGATCAGGAGGAGGAAGGGGTGAGACGGAGCTGTGGGCGGAGCGTCCATCTCGTCTGAGGGGTCTCTCCCCCCCACCATCCACCACCTCCACCTTCTCCTCCACCACCTCCTGCCCAGGAGCCACGTTTCCATGGCAACGTGTGGCCCCTGCCTGGGTCACGGGGAGAGTGGAAGTGACGGCGGCGGTCTGTGCGCGCTCTGTCTGGCTCATTATGTGGGGAATGAAGTGAAACAGCCGGGGGGGGCATTTGTTCTGCGTGGACTCCCCCTCAGCTGCCAAGCCTCCGTCTATTTATAGAAATGAAATGAAAGAGCGAGAGAGAGAAATAAAGAGGGAGAACCTAAATAAAATAAGCACAGGGACCATTTCTCCACCGTTTTTCTTTTTTTCTTTTTTTTTTTTAAGTGGCATATCAGTGAGTCAGCGGTGAAGTCTGACTGGATTCACTGTCAATTTAAGAGAAGAGAGAAGAGGGACGGACTCCAAAGGCCACATTTGTATATCGTATCAGATGACGGAATCACTGCCATGAGTGAATGAAATGATCCAACAACACATGGATTTAAACGTCTGCAACATGTGGCTCCTCTGGAGTGGAACCTTCAGAAATGGTGACCCCGTTCTTATTGTGATTGGACAGCTGATGTTGCTTTCCATAATTTGTACAAAGACTAACCTGGGCATCAAATCTACTGACAAAATGCAACAGTTTTGTCTTTTCCAAGTTCCTTTCACAGTTCAGGATTTAGTCTGGCTTGTATTTGGGAAAATTTACGCTCACGCAGAACCGAGTAAACAAAGAACTAATGGAAAAAGTTCCTTTTTATGTAACTTTTAACAGTCTTATTGAAGAGAAGTGCTCCTCTTTACCTGCTGGTTTAATGGGCTCTTTGGAAGACAACAAGCAGACCCAACGACATAAAACCCAAATTTAGGATGAACAAGTGAAGGTTAAAAGTTTTGTGCAGAAGACTGCAGATGTGGAAAAAGAAGTTTTGTCTCCTTCAAGAGAAAACTGGAAAAGCAGCTTCTCTTAGGTTATGATAAAATGAATGAATGAATTTATTCATTTATTCCTGTTTCTGGATTGATTGGCTGGTTCTTCAGAGTTCCCAGTCTGACCCCGTTCTAACTGGAACATGTTGTGAAACCTGATTATTGAAATAATGTCAAGATGGGGAGTGGCAGTGCCGTGTCCTCTGCAGAGGAGTCAGGTCGTTTCTTTTCCAGGTGTAATAACATCCTGCTCAGCACATCTCTTGAAAAACCGAACTGAAAGGATCCTTATCAGGAGAAAGGGGGGAAAAAAAGAAAAAGAAAGAAAGAAAGTGTGTTTATGTAATCCGCTGTCAGCTCTGCTACGCTGCCTGCCTCATCTGAACATTTCTGACTGTGACAGCTCGGAGTTGTAGCATCAGAAAAGGAAAGCGTCAAACAGCAGAGCACAGTGCTGCGAGCTGCTCGGCCCGGCGTGGAGCGGCGGGGGGTGGGGGGAGCAGCACACAGGCCCTCCAGCGGGCTGTGTGGAACAAAAACACCCACCTTCCCGCGGTGCAGTGGAGGTGTGCTCCAGGCTGAGGCCCTGCACCGTCGCATCACCGCCGGGGGAAAGTTCAAAGTGCAATTAAACGCTGCGCGTCAGGCCGCGTCACTCCTTCGTCCATTTCACATGGAAGCAGCAGCAGATGCTTCAGCTTTACTTTACTCACATCTCCAGATAGAAATGAAGACCCTCTCAATGCTTCCAGAAAAATCTCCGTTGAATGAGGTCATGTGACACGACAGAGTTTTAACACTGTGAACACTAGCAAGGTGAGAATGCTGCCTGTCGTCGGACAGACGGTGACGCTGGACTGAAATTATTACTGCACACTCAACTCTGAAGCTGCCAGTTGACAGGAGGACCTGGACCGGGAGCCATGACACTCTGCAGGAAAATGTTGTTGTCCATCTACCTCCGTGGTGTGCACGCACAGTAAGCTTCAGAAAAGCTGCGTTTTCCGCCGTTTCCACGGAATCGGGAGTCCAAGCATTCTCAAAAAGCCCCACCTTGGAAGCAGCTTAACATTTTCAGTTCCTCCAAGCGCCGCTGTCATACAGACAGTAACCCAAAATGAAAAAAATAATGAATAACAAAAATAGAAGCAGTTGTAGCAACAGAACTATTGATCGTAGTATTAACGTAACGGTAAAATGATGAGTAATTTTAGAATTAATAGGAACTGAAGTCATAGTAATGAGGATGGTTCTGGCAGGGGTGGGAAACGTCAAATTAAAAGTAGTATTAATAACAGTACCAGTACACTCTCACTATCAGTAGCAGGTACTGCAGCAGTGGTGCAGGAAAGGATTATTATCAGTAGAAGTACCAACAGTTTTAATAACGACAGTAGGAATCAGTGATGGAACAGCAGCGGCAGAGACTGTAAAGGTAAAAGAGGTTTTAGTAGTGGTGAGAGAAGCACTAGTCGGTGTCATACTCTAAACCTTCCACTGAGATTTCTCTTCTTCAGTGTATTCGGGGGCTCGCTGTGATTTCATCCCTCGGGGGAAACCACAAGCTGGGACGGCCGCCTGGTTTGAGGATTAGCCGGGAATTCCCACACCAATGAATGAGATACTGTACTTTGTATTTCTGAGGAGGAGCTGGACGATCACGCCTGTAATCTTTACAAGAAGTGTCTCCTAGACAGATAATGCTCCTGGTAATTAACCATCATGTGGAGTTTTGGGGGCGAGGAGTGTGTTTTTTTTTTTTCATTTATCAGGAGCCAGGAGGACTGAGAAGCCACTGCTTCTGCTCGGTGCTTCCACATCACAGCGGCCACGATCTGGCAGAAGCCTGTTTGATCTGATTCATTGAAAACCAAACTCTCAGAGCTGCAGATTAAGTGGAGGGGGGGGGGATGAGGGGGGCTGGATGCTGCCGCCGCTGCTGGAAGATGCTCAGGATTATTTACTGTTGGAGAGCTCACAGTTGTCACAGTGCCCAGAATTTGATCCAGCTACATGATTCTTGTTTCTCAGACTTCATTAGTTCGCCCGCTCATAAAACGACATGGTAAATATTGAATTTGACTTCCCCTTTTTTTAGCCTCGCACAATAAATCTTTAATTAGGTTTTCTTGCTTTCTCAGATGAAAAATTGAACAGCACGTGAAGGGGCGGATTTCTTTTAAATTAGGACTTCCAGCTCGCTCCTGACAGCTCGCTTACGACGGCGAGGCCCCCCCAGGCTGACCCATTTCGGCCTGCGATGACTACACCCCCTCAGTGTGATCCCACAGAACAGAGGAGGAGAGGCTGGAACAAGCCGTTCGCTCCTCGCTTCTCCTCCGTGAGGCTCTGCAGAGATGCAGCGTGATCTTTTGCAGTTATAGGGGTTACGGACGGTTCAGCACACACGGCGCCGGATGATAAAGTGTGACGCACACTGAAGGGGAACTCGGAGGAAAGACGAAGAAAACAGGCTAAGCGGGCTGTTTAGTTAAAAGCATAAACACATAATGTTGTTTTATTTTACACGTCATTTTCTCCCCAGAATAGAGAATTCCTCTGAGCGACAGAAGAGGCTCTCGGTGTGTGGCGGGCTTCCTCTGGGGGGCGCCAGAGAGAGTCTGGACTTCTGAGAAAAAGAAGTGTCGAGCAAGATGTCAAGGTTTCAAACAGACTTAATGTATGAAAAAACAAACAAAAAGTCAAATAAAATGGGAGCAGGGCCTCAAAATTCACAGCCAATAATAAAAATGAAGAGTGAACATGAAAACTGCAGCTGCTATAAAAGTTATTTATAGACATTTCACTGTGTTAATATCAGTATGTGTGAATTGCATCAATGCTTCATTACAGTAATAAAAACCATGTATTCCTGTTTTTCCTGGTCCAGGCTGCTCATGGACCCTCAGTGTGAAGACAGAAGCTGCAGTGGCCTCGCTCTGATTCTCAGACAGAGGATATCTAATCAAAAGCAGCCCGGGGGCAATCTGCGGAGCATCCAGAATAACTCTGATTCACCTCCAAGATTACAGATGTGCCAACATGTGGAGACTCTAAATTTAGAAGAGAGAGAGAGAGAGAGAGAGAGAGCGAGAGAAAAAAACCCACCAGACATCTTTATCAACGGCCCGAATGCGAGGCCTCGATGTGAGCGGATAATCCTGTTACAAGAACTGCGCTTTGGAATTCAGATTGGGAGCAATCGCTGCTGAAATATCTAAATAACTGAAGTTTGTATAACCTGAGAAAAAAAAAAAGAACCCATATTCAAACATCATGACCATAAAATGTGATTACAGGTAATGTTCCTCATTTCTCACACACATTACTTACACCCATGTTCTTTTGTTTTGCAAGGCGTGAAAACCTCACCGTGTAACACTGTTCCCATCAGAAATATAATAAATCCACAGCGATGCAAAGTAATAACTGTCAGAGAAACAGATTACTGTCGAGAGCCGTGAGGCCCCAGGAAAGGTTGGACTCTTATTTATTCTTCCGGCTGCTAAATCAATGCGGCGGCGGCATAAACACTCACCAACACACACACTCGACATATCCAAAACCAAAATGAAAGGGAACATTTGGAATCTACAGTAATAATTTATTCAGACAATCACACAACGATATATAATGTACATTTCTTCCTTGGCTTTCCGAGGTGGAGGCAGAGCTCAGATCTGCCCCCTAGTGGTGCTTTAAAGATGACAGACTCATCTCGCTGTGTCAGGAATTAGAATAAAATCTTCTTTACTTATGATGCACAAGTGCAGAGATTAGGTCTCTCTTATTGCCCCCCCCCCACCACCCGGGGGGCTTTTTTTAACCGAGAACCCCCCAGTCTCAGTCTGTCTTGTCCAGTTTGCGACGCTGCTCGTCCTGATATTCCTTGGAGTCCTCCCAGGGTCGAGGTCCTCGAATGTTCCTCCATTCGTCCAGATTGACCTCCTTTAGCTTCTAAAAGGCAGAAAAGACACACGAGAGGAAGAAAATGTTAAAGACCATGATGTTCTTTTATATTCATATCAAAACTCAGCAGCAGAAGCAGAATGAGAAGGAGAAACACTGTTTGAACCATTGTGTTTAGCTCTTCAACGATTAGCCACTAAAATGTAAAAAAAAAAAGTTCAAAACACACCATTACATCTTAATTGTTCAATCACATCTCCTGTGAACTGGCCCAAAGTGACAAAAATTATTATTTCATCTTTTCAGAATTCTCCAGGCGTCTTTAAAAATACCTCCATAATTAAGTTCCACTAAACTGCAAATACAGTTTCCTAAAATGCCCAAAAATACCGGACTAGATTTACTGGGTAACATTTGATTCATAGTTTTAACTTTTTTTTTTCCTCCAAATTCTGCTCAACTTCAGATGCATTAAGTAGGAACAGAACTTTTATTTCCCTTTGGCTTCATTCAGGTATCTGTGGATCACGTCTGTCCAAAGCTGAGGTCAGATTTTATTCAGGGTCAGGGTTAGAACCCGAACCAGGAGCTTGGAAACACTTTAGACTGCAGACATCCAAACTGTTGAAATATAGAAGTTCTGACAATATTCACATTGACGTAATCAGAAATTAATAAGTTTTTAAGTAAACATCACCAAAGAAGCCACAACATTGGAAAAATTAGGAAAGCATTGCGGTGCAGTACACCACTCCCACCACTAGGAGGAGCTTCAGCGCACTGACTGCAGCTTTTAATGGAAATGTCTTCGACAGACAATAAGCCAAAAAAGCTATATTTTAAAAATGGCATCATCTTATTCAAGTTGCAGGAATCCAGTGTGACTGATTTAAAAAAAGAATGCACGTATGAACCAAACATTTAATTTAATTGGTGTAAATTTGAAGCCTAAACATAAACTTAAACATTAAACTCCATCATGAATGACATCTATCAAACAAAGCAGGTTGATATGATTGCAGACAAAATTTGGCAGAATAACCTAAAAGCAACGAAGAATTCAACTCTTCTTCATGAAATACAAGTTCACTCTGAAATCTTTCAAAGAGGGAAATTCAGAGATTAACAAAGAGAGAGGTGGGCTTTAAAAATAAAGGAATAAATAAACTACTGGACTAATATCCAGATATTAACCTGAAGAAAAACTTAGCACCCTTTAGTTCCTCTAATCTGAAGAGTTTTGTTTTCCGATTTCTTGCTGGGATTTATTGAGTGTCTCATGTCATTTCTTTATGTTGCCGTTTTATCAATCGTCATCAGGAGTGATTGGGCCTCTTTTAGAGCTCAGATTTCTCTCACTGTAATTTGAAGAAAAGCTGAAATAAAACAAGCGTTGCTGCGTGGGTCTTCTAACAGGCAACTCTTTCTTATGAGTGAATGGAAGAAATAAAAAGGCTTTTTAAGCTGTGTTCTCAGAGTGATCTGGAGAATTCCTTCCATCAATACTCTCATGCACTCTCCTCACCTCGTACTCCTCCTCCAACATGACCGACTGCTTCTGGAGGTCCACTTTAGCCTCCAGCGACGGGTCCAGCTGGGCGGGAGAAGGGAAAAAAAAAAAATCAGACTCCTGATGAGTTAATTGACAAATAAGAAAATCATCGGTTTACTGGATTGTGACTTCAGACTGAAGTAATAAGAATCCCCTTTCGACGACATCTGAACAAGAGCTCCATCACTTCACGGGGAAATCACTCAAATCTTTCAATAAAAACCGAGTCTCTCCAAAACCAGACGGTGGATCCAGTTTTCCCGGCGCGGTTATCCCAGCTCTACAATTCAAATTGATTCCATATGAGAATAGAAATGAATCTCATTCTGAATCATTACTTTTAATGAGTCTTAATATTTCACTGCGGTATCGCCGTGGTTTCCCGAGTGACTGATGAATTTCATAATTCCGCCATTGATTTATAATTAGGCCTACATTACTACAGCTGATGAATATTAGATGGAATATTTTGCAGCCTTCGCACCAGAGAATTAAACAGACTGTGTGCGTGTGAGTGGATCTGTACCTGACGCTCACAAACAAACTGGGAAAAGCTCTGAAACCCTGAAGAGGGAAGACTAAAGTGCTGGTAGCTGCTCTCTGCCTGCAGCCCAAATTAAATCATTGAAGGGGAAAGAAACATCGATCACACACCGACTTCCTCACACACTGCACCAGAATGAGGAAAAAAATGGAATTAGGTGATAAGAAACGAACTAAAAAGTGCACCACTGGATTTAATCACGTCCATTTTACGCTTCTTTATTCAGTGTCTTTTAGGAGATTTCACTGAAATACCAGGAACTGATTAAATTTGTGACATTTTCATTTCTATTATGTATTTCACAAAAAACATTTTTAACCATGCTTATGATTATGAACCATTATATCGTAAAATTTCCCCTAATTAAACATTTTTCAATGACTTTCTATCTAAAGCCCTACATTATATCCACTTTTTAAAGTCACTGTTCAATGATTAGTGATGTTTGTAAAAAAGAACGTCGGTAAACAATTTCCTAGATTAAACATTTTTATATAGATGAACAATCTATGAATAAAAGCAATTCCCACTTTTTTCTTTTGTTTTACTCCAAAGCGGGACAAACATACTCCTTAAATGTCACAATTAATTCACCTTTTTACAAAACACATGAGGATAAAAGCGAATTCCAATGAGGACCAAGCAGAGAAGGAGGTGGTGTAGTTACAAGTGGAGATGGAAAACAAATACAGCTTATATTTGTTTCCCCTCATCGTGTGGCTTAGTCTTGATTTGATGGAAAGTAACTGAGAAACAAAACAGACTTTAAATTGATGCAGTTATATGAACTGAAGCGAGCTGTCCTGCACTGATTATAAAGCAGCAACTTGTCTTATGATGATAATCATCAGTTCACTGCTGCTGCTGTCACTTTAATAACGTGGTTGACATATTGTTCTCGCACTATGTAGTGACTCAACATCACATTAAGACTTTAAGCAAAATTAAATCTGTTACAGATTTTTATCTGCCATATTGAACAAAGAGAGCACTTAGCCTCTTCAACCACCAGGAGGCGTTTCTGCTCACTTACTGCGGAGGTTTCAGTGAAAACTTGCAACAATATTTTCTACACTTGAATAACTGTCAGTTAAAAATGTACAGCGCTACACACACAACGTAAAATTCAGTCAAATGGATAGGTAGAAATATCATTGCAAACCTTTTTTCTGAGCTTCTGGGCATCATATCGAATCTGTGTGAACTCTCGCAAACCGAAGGAACCTCCAACTACCAACAACTGGAAAAAAACATACATGCAGTTAGATAACAATTAGGCTTTTGGCTCATGATAAAACTATCGAAAATGAAACAGCTCAACTGTAATAATCGTTTTTTGTTTTGTTTTTTTACATTTACCGAGAACTGAAGCTGCCTTTCTCAAGGTAACTTTAAAAATGTTATTCAAGAATAAACAGAAATTCATATTATCCATTAAGGAAAACAAACTTTAAGGTAATTTCTCATAACAAAAGGAACTGATTTCTTCCTCAAGTAAAGATAAATCACGTCACGAGTCCCAACCATATACCTCAAAATTGTGTTCTGATTAAAATTAACCTTCACCAACAACCAATTATTTCAGGGATCTTTCTACATTTAACCAATAATATACTGAATTAATTAGCATTTGGACCCTTTCAAGTTAAATGAGATATTGTCGTTATTTCATTTACAACACGTCAGTAATGTCCAAATAATTCATATTACATTATCTGTAGCTAAAAAAGGAATAGTAAATTAATCAGCAAACGAAAGATTAACCTGCATATGAATCACAAGTACAATTTGTTAAATTAAACATTTAAATTTGTAATTTAAAGCATCTATGTCATAAACTCTTATTACCATTATTTCACGGACACATATTGAAAACATCTCATTCATAAACAATCATCAGTGTTGCTAATATGTACAAAGCAGTGCGCATTTCTCACAAATATGAGATAATGAGTAATATCAAGCAGAACAGTTATTCTCATGTAAAGAAATGATCAAAACTATAAAATACAGTTTAAGTAAAAACAAATTCTGGCTTTGATCACTGACATAACACATTCAGCTTAACTGAGATCAAAAATATTGTCTAATGGATAGTCTTTCAACATTGCGAGTTCATGGATAACATTCATCTCATTTTTTTTTTTCAAACTGATGTTTTTATAACTGTTAGCATGTTAGCAAATGTTGGCTAAGGCAGATACAAAAACGTCAACTTAAAAGTTACTTACGAGCATAGGAACTCCATATTTGACCGTTTTGTTTCTGTGCAGCGTCTTTAACGTGAACATGTCTCTTTTCTTCAGCTATAAATCCATCTTATTCGGAAGAAACTAAAAAATGTGACTCTGTGAAGCAGTCCGGTCACAGCAGGACGTATCTCCTCTTCGGGTCCGACGCGATAAACTGTCCGGTTAGTTCCGCTGCAACGAACATTGGTTCCTAGAGTGTTCTAAACTGTTTCGTTTGAACATCAAGAAATCCTTTAAATTAAATCGTAGAAAATCTGGCCCTTTTCAGATTCCGCGAGTACATTTTTATATGGTGACAATTTCCCATCAATGCGTTCATAATAAAATCGCTGCTTCACAAATTATTGCAAGTAATGCTAAAAGAACAAAAATAGCTAAATATTTCTGAATCATATAAAACGACATATATTTTATTCAGGAATAAGCACATCAATGTTCCAATCATTTTTTTTAATTTGAAAGTTTTCTTACCATATTTTCGGCTTGAGGCTTCAACGCAGCTTCCCACATGGGCTCACTCAGGTGTTTCCACTTGTGTTTGCCTCTGATATGCGCATGCGCACTTAGGGGGGATTTTTAGAGTACAATTACTGATGTAAAAATTGTATAACTACCTGATTTTTTTTTTTTTTTCAAATTAAGCTGAGAAATAATATCACAGACTATATTTCATACTTTCCACTTCTGACTCATTTCTCATTCTCTTGAGACAGTAATTTTAAAGTGATACTTCAACATTTTGGCAAATTGGCCCATTTAGCGGAATTCCTTAGTCATTTCGAACAGCATGCTTACTTTTTTTGTGAGGGCGAGCTATTGTTTATCCAGAGGTGAGTCGGGGAAGGTTTTCGGGACAGACACAATGGAGGTGAACGGTATTTTTGTTCCCTCTCGTCAAACTCATCAAATACACAATCCAACAACCCCAAAACACTTTGGTGGACACGTTATAATCCACACATTCACGACGCTGTGAAATATTAATGCAAATTTACGAGATTGAGTTGTTTATGCGAAGATTGCTAAGACGGAACTACTTACTAAACATGACATCTGGGCGTAGTGATTTCAAAAGATAAAGTAGTTCCCAGTATTTGCTTCAGTGTCATAACGCTACAATATTATTTGTTGGTGTTCCACAGCGTAGTGAATTTGCGGATTATAACGTGTCCACCAAAGTGTTTTGGGGTTGTTGGATTGTGTATTTGATGAGTTTGAAGAGGGGAACAAAAATACCATCCACTTCCATTGTGTCCGTCCCGAAAACCTTCCCCGACTCGCCTCTGAATAAACAACAGCTCGCCCTCACAAAAAAAGTTAGTATGCTGTTCGAAATCACTAAGGAATTGCACTAAATGGGCCAATTTGCCAAAATGTTGAAGTATCCCTTTAACTCTTGATTAACATCAATAAATTTCTTCCTCCTGCCTCTTACTAGTATAGTAGCTGAGCTTCTTATTGATACTACCAAACATCACAGCCGTTTTAGCCCCTCTGCCTTGGCTCCTTTTGTGTTTCAGAGTTGATTTCAGGACTGGACTGATCACTTGAGAAAGTTATTACTCGGGACAAGTCTTGTATGTGGTGAGTGGACCTGTGCAACAGTATTTGGCTTCACTGTGATGTTTCATCCAATCAGAAGCCTGCTAAGGGTTCCATCGCCTTTATTGGTGGCAATCTAAAAGACATTTCTGAAGGCACCTGTATACTCATCTCACCATAATCAGAGTTTACTGACATAAATGAGGAACTTAGCAACACATAATTCATGAGGAAAGAAGGTAGAAAATCTGTGCAATCACCACTGTTTTGTATTTGGTGGAGCAGTTGTTAAGTTTATACCTGAGTTTGCACCTTTCCCTTATAATTTAAGTATCCAAACAGATTTTTATGATATAAGCTAAAAGCACCAAGTGAAAATGTAAAAGCACCACAAACAGAAGCAGTCGTGATCCCTGCAGCAATCAGAGAATTAGAGGAGGAAGTATATCAATTTTTCTTTATTACAATTTTTGTCTCTTAATTTCAATCAGGTGAAGAAAAATACCTTTTTTTTGTTCAGTATAATAAAATATGTTAACTTTATTCATTTTTATGAAGAAAAAAAACAATGACAACAAGAAAATAAAAACAGAAACAAACATTTTTTTCTCTCTCCCTCTTTGTAAACCTGGAGAGCTGCTGCGTGGCGTGGGAAGCGAGTACAGACAGTGAAGGGGGGGTGAAGAGGGTGGACAGGTGGGAGGGAGGAGGGAGGGAGGGAGGGGGAGCATGGGGGGCGAGGGAGGGGGGCAGATGATGACAAAAAAAAAAAAAGAAAAAGAAAAAAAGATAAGGCCAGAGACATACAAAAAAATGAGCGTAGTAGGACTGCGAGTGTGGTGCCGGGGCAGTCTGGAGGACGTGGCGGTGATCAGAGCGGGAGGGCCGGTGGTCCCGAGTCAGGACGCCTGACACAGAGTTCAGAGGTCGCTCTCCCCGTACAGAGCGGTGGAGAAGGACATGTAGTCGAGGGCCCCGGGCACGCCGTCCGGCCCGGTGTAAGGGGCCATGCGGGCGATGCAGTACTCGGCCTGGTCCGGAGGAAGCTCCCGGCGGAGCTCGTCGGCCAGGATGTAGTTCTGAAGAGGAGAGAGGGGCGCAAAGCAGAGAAACATGAAAAGGGGGGTCAGCAGGGGTCAAGAGTCATGCTCCGGGCTGACCAAGGTTCTGCATCCTTTAACAAACACACTTCACCACGCTGTCTAAAAGTATTGCACAGTATTGTAAATATCAGCTATAAATGCCATAAAGGAAGCTAGAAATACGAATCATGAAGTTGGTATTGGGTTGATCAGTTTGGTGAAATTATGTTGCTTTCTGCAGCATTTCTTTCTGTCAAACAGGAGATTTGTTTTCACCAAATGAACACACTGTCTAGCTTTCAGAGTTTTTCTCTCAATTTTTCATTGATGCAAAGGGCCACAAGACATCAGTCGTAAGCCTGACAAATTAGAATATATAACAGAAAAAGTTGACATACAGTATAAGAAAAAACAACTATCAATGTCAACGCGTTGTGATTTTGTTACATTAACACTGTGTAACATACACTAACATCACAAAACCTCCACACACTTCTTGAACCGGGGAACATCTCACTAACCACTAAACCACTAAGGATGTAGAAAAGTTTTTTTTCTCTGTAATTTAATGCAAGCAGCAAAACATATTCAAATTTGACCTTTTCACACATAAACTAAACAGGTTGTTCTTTCCTTTTTTGTTTTATTCTTCATAAATTGGTTTACAGGGAAGCAAAGTAAGGGAAATAATACCTAGAACTCAGTACATCTTGTTAATGTCACAATAATTCTTATTAAAGATAAGAAAAAAACTGCATAGTTTGTTGTATTTAATTTTTTTTAAGTCTGAAAAAAGTTAGAAAAAGTGAATTCTTCCAAATGATGATTTTTTTTTTTTCAGCTTGACATATTTTCTTTTAAGTTTATTAAGCATTAATTTATTAAGATTAAATGTATTTGATGAAAATCTGTGTGTGCGGCTGAGTTTTCTCTGATTAAGAGAGCACGGCTACAAACCTTATCCCCTGCCAGGACCTTGAAGGAGGCCATGACCTGGTCGGCGGTGTCCGTGTCGGCCGTCTCGCGGGACATGAAGTCGATGAAGGCCTGGAAGGTGACGATGCCCATCCTGTTGGGATCCACTATGCTCATGATGCGGGAGAACTCGTTTTCACCCTGAAGGGAGCAGAGAGCAGGAGTGAAACCACAGAAATGCTTCAACCACGGTCTACTAACGAAAGCAACTTAAAGAATGCATCATCTGAGTGAAATATGAAAGCGTTACAGTGCATCCGGTGCTTTACATGGTGAAGAAAATATATTTATTACCATTTCCGACTGGTTGGATTAATCATAAATGAACAATCATACTTGAGGAGTGCTCATGGCTTTACCAGGTTGTAACCCATGGAGATAAGGCAGGTTTTGAAGTCTTCAGCATCCATGATTCCTGTTCTCTTCTACAAGGTCAGCGAAGGACGAACGAAAGCAGGAGGAGCAGAGGAGGAGCAGAGGAGGAGGAAGAGGAGGAGGAAGAGGAGGAGGAAGAGGAGGAGGAAGAGGAGGAGGAGCAGAGGGCAGCAGAGGAAGTCATGTGAAGAAGTGTAAAGAGTCGAATTAAGGAGGAAATCCACAACAATCCATAAACGTGGATGTTGCGAGGTGAGGAAAAATCAGGAGATTCAGAAGCAGAAGTAGAGACGAGGGTAGGAGAGGAGGGACGGAGGAGAAAGAGTGCAAAAGAAAAGAAAGGAAAAAAAAGAAGAAGAAACGGGTTAAACCTCGCTCCGCTCGGCGCGGCGCGTTGAAGTACCTGTGCATCGTTGGCGATATCGAAGCCCAGACTGATCAGGCAGGCCTTGAACTCCTCCGCGCCCAGAGTGCCCGAGTGGTCCTGGGGTGTGGGGGGGCCAGAGCCAGGCCAGGCCAGGCGTCGGGGGGGGGCCACAGGCCATGCAGCAACACATACAGCGGGGTCAGTGATGGGGGGGAGTGAGGGGGTGGGGGTGGAGGGGGCGGGTGGTGTGGTAAGGAAAGGTTGTGGAGAAGGAGGAGGTGGTGGTGGTGGTGATGGGGGTGCACCATGCACGGGGGGGTGAGGGGGGGTGACAGGAGAGGGCCATGCATGAGAGAGACAGAGAACACAGTGCATATTGATTAGGACCCGGTCGCTGGGTGAGGGCATTCAGTCAGAGGGTTAAAGTGCAGTGTGGCAGGCAGACTGTGGTGGGGGGGGGCCTCGTGGGGGGGTTATTCATATCGTCGATGGCACGTGTACTCAACGACACAAAAATATATTCCTCTCAGGAACAAAACAAAACATTTTCAAAGTAATCACAGAGCTACATGCTGCATTAAACCCTTACATGGAGTCTGGAGGCGGGGGGGGGGTCCAATCAGCCCCCACCTCCACCCCTCATGTCATCCAGAAAGCCCCTAAAAAACACTTTAATATTAAGTAAGTTCAGTAAATTCATAAAATGTTTTCAATTCTGTAATTGAGTTAATAACCTTAAATTACACCATATGTGTGAATAGAAAGCCGACTTCACACACTGCAGTGGAGATCATCGTCCACATCTCAGCTGTGAAGAACAGAGATTCTGATTTTATTAAAAGGTCTGCAAGTTATTTCCGTGCATCTATTTATTGACTTCACTGCAAACTGAATGATTCTGTTCCTGGAATTAATGTTTCAGGGAAATTGATCTTGGTCTGATCAGATGGTGGATTTCAGATTTGGCTGTGCAGAAGAATATCTGTGGAGTTCAAGAGTCTTATTGCATGAAACAAAAGGAAGGTCTTTCGAGGTCTGACGATTGATCTGACGCATTGATTAACGTCACAGCAGCTCTGGAAGAATGTATGAGGACACACTGGAGGAGCGGGAAGGATGAAGAGGAGGCTAAATAAAACCTCGTCCATAATTGGTGCTTTTGCTGCTCCTGACGTGAATGCCCCGGTGTAAACACGGCGCTCCGGAGGCAGGGGGGGGGGTTTAAACAAAGAGCAGAGTTACAGAAGTGTCCATCAATGGGAAAATATCTACAGCTGATTTTTCACCTGCTTGTTTCTCTTCGTTGTCGTGTGAACAAATGAATTAATCTGCAGATTTTCTGGATGCTTTACTTCACTGAAGTCCTAAATCCAACTGAAATCATGGTTAAACACACGTCAGGCCGCATGTCAGGGCTTCAACAGCCTAACACACACACACACACACACACACACACACACACACACACACACACACACACACACACACACACACTTCACAGTCTCACCTCGACTCCTTTGCTCTTTCTGGAGCCGTTTCTACGTGCAAAAGACAAACTTGTGATTCCACAGGTGGTACGGATGTAAAATCTCTTCCCTACGGACCTCCACTGACCCCCTCCCCCCACGCCCCCCCCTCCCACCCCGGCTGTGAGTACTGACCCTGTCGAAGTGGTTGAAGGACGCCCGGAACTCGTTGAGCTGCTCCTGGCTGATCCCCTTGGCGTCTCGCGTCAGGATCTGGTTCTCGATCTCGTTGATGGTGCGAGCGATGGTGGTGAGGAGCTGCTCCCAGCCCACCCGGATGTGCTGCACAGGGGGGGGGGGGAACACAGTTTCAGCTGGGATGTCAAACCCGGATATCCACGATTTCTGCTTTATTCACTGGGATGAATCTAATCGTTCATGAACATCCTGGTCTGGAAGAAACACTTTAAACAGTCAAAATGTAGTCAAAATCGATCACTAGATTGACAAAATAATTAGTTGACACTTGATTGGACAATCAAACAATCTCTTTCTACGTGTGTTTGTTGCGTTTTTTCTGTTAATTCTATTCTATATTCTTGTTCCAGTCACCACTTAGCCTTGTATATATTAATATTCATTATTACTTATTTAATTTTTTCCTGTTTTCTTGAAACTTCTGTTTATTCTCTGTGTTCTGGGATTAATGAAGCATTTCTATCATATTGTATAGTATCTCTCATATTGTTTTTATTCCAGCTTCCCAAATGTGAAAATGTGCGTATTGTGCATCTTTTAGTACATGTTGTCTTGGTTTAGCCAAAATAAGACGATTCGTCATTTGCCAGACTTTTCAAACATTTCAAAGACCAAACAGAAGTCAAGATAATTAAAATATTTACCACCCTGAAGTGATAAATCACTTAAAACGAAATAATAAATAAAGTGTTTGCTTCAGCTTGCAGGGCAGATGTTTTGGACTACTTGTTATATTTGAAGAGAAAATCCTTCAAAAACTAAACAAGCTGGTCTTCTCAGTCAATCGGCTGGGGGCTGGAGTTCTTCAACTTCAAAAACTTTTAGAAACTACTTTCACAGAAGTAAAATGGTGCTTTTTATGAGAACTATTTTCTGCTGCAGGGCAGCCTTATAAATATTAAAACAGCTGAGCTGAGATGAGAAAATGTATTCAGCCCTCAATAAACAATCTCTACAGACAATAAGCGTCCATAATAAGAAACAATCAATTGGCACTGAAAGGAATTATCAGTAGCAGACGGCAGAATTGATCATGAAGATATTTGTTTACTGCTGGAGATAAACAGCTCTTTGTCTGAGGACTATTTTCAGCCATCGAAGAAAAATACTGCCTGTAAAGAGCATTGAGGATCACTTAAATTATTTGAAATTAATTGAAATTCCTGAAAAGTCAACACAGATCTCCTCAGTGATCATTTCAGATGAGCTGATTGAGAGCACGGCGGGGATCCCCCGCGGTTTACCTCCATGGTGTAGTTGGTGTGCTTGTTGTCGAAGATGAGGGCTTCCTGGATGAGCTGGTGGTCTCCCTCCAGCTGGTCGATCTTTGGCTTGTAGTTGACGATGCTCTTCTCGTACTGGCGGAGGTGCGTCAGCTGGTCCTCCAGCGTGCCGTGCATCTCGATGGAGATGCGGCCGATCTCCTGCAGGCAAGACAAGACGTGCTTTGAGTGGAACGGCGTCCATCATGCACTTCATAGTTTTTGCTGTGAGTGTTACTTGTGAGCTTTACTTTGTGCTTCATAAGGAGAGGATGAGATTTTAGTTTTTAAAGTGTGAAATTGAGATACTTTGTGCATTTGCATCAGCTAAAAAAAATGACATCTCTATCAGAACAATAAAGTGTATCATTATAATGTAGAATACTGAACATTACATAAGGATCTATTAAGATGACCAAAAAAAAGTTATGTTTTTAACTTGAAGATGAATCGTTTTTAGTTTCTAAAAACCTTTCTCCCAAACTTCAGAGAAAACAACTAGATGATGCATCACTTCAGTCATAGCAGTCAAAGCATTCATAGTTTTGAAGTTCTTGATACTAAACCTCCAACGAAGGAAAAAAGAGTGATTTACGAGCTCTGAACTGAACAGAGAGATGTTCCCGCTGCGGCGCCGCGGCGCCGCGGGGCGGCGAGCGCCGGCCTGGCAGTGACCTCTGTAACCCGGCCGTTTGACTGGCACTGACCTCCATCTTGGTCTGGATCCAGGGCCCGATGACGTTGGCCTGGTTGGCGAACTGTCTGCGCAGACGCTCGTTGTTCTGCTGCCGGGCGTGCTCCTCGATCAGAGCCTGGTCGCGCTGCGGCACCAGCTGCCGGACCTGCGGCGAGTCCCAGGAGGAGGAGTCAAACTCCCAACATGCAACAACCCGGGCAACACCTTTCGACAGCATCACTGGAATCTCAGCTCAGGTCTCGGTGTTCTGTTGTGTTTATGGCCCACGGGCCTAATGTTTGACACCCTTTGCAATAGTCGATCTGCTGTTGCACATACATCCTGTGAAATGCTCTTTGGCAGTTTCGCTCCAGCAGCAGCAGGAGCTGCAGTTTGTTCGGCATGAAGCTGGAGGTGTCACTCTTTCAAACGAGGAGAGGCAGGTTGAATTTCTGCAGGACTACAGTTACAGCATGACATAAAAGAGAAAAGCATTTCCGACACACCTGGAGCTTTATCTCCTGGCATAAATCCATACAGTCTCATTGTCCTGTGTAATCTGATAAATCTAATAAAATGCACAGTTGGTGAAACATTAAAAGGAATAAAGACCATAAAACAAGCTCTCCCCTCCCCGGTGCCTGTCTCTGCCTCCTGCGTGTCCCTGGACTTTAAATATTTACGATGTTTTGCTTCATTCAGAGCCTCTTCTTGCTCTGTTGGGCGGCTGGTGAGAAGCTGGCGAAATCCCTCACAGCGCAGAAACACCACGAGACGCCAAACAGACACGTTTGTGCGCGTGACGAGGGCGGATCTGAGCGGGCGCTCTCACCTTGTCCCACTTGGCGTTGATCTCCTGCGGGTTGATGGTGGTGTACGGGTTTGTGCCGGCCATGTTCACGTGGTAGGTCTGCACGATTTTGGCAATCTCATTGTGGATGCCCAGGATGGCCTGGCGCTCCTTGTCGGCCTCCGGCAGCGTGGCTTTGAACTGCTCGTGGGCTGTGCTTAATCCCTGACACACACACACACACACACACACACACACACACACACACACACACACACACACAAAAAAAAAGTTTACATCTGGAAGAGGATCAGCTTTCTTCCTCTTCTTGAAAGCTCAATTTGATTATCCGAGTTCGCTGTGTGATCTGATACACTGCAAACACACAGCAGTGTTCATCTGCATCGGCAACATTCTGTCCGTCTTAAATTCTGTTATTTTGAGGTAAAGTTTTGTTTTTTTGATCTGAGTTGATGAGAAAATGAAAGTCTGTCCAAAATGAACAAAACCGAGCCGACTTCAATGAGTTGCAGTTGCATGGAGGTTAAATGAGGATGAAACGAAATTACACGAGAAAGATGGAGGAAATTTCACCTTAGCAGGGTCGTACCGAACAGTGTCAACCCTCACAGTAAGCTTCAGTTCTGATTATATACAACATGAATATCGTCTTGTTTATTTTACCATGAAAATGTACTAAGAAATGACCAATACCGTCCTCCAATCCCTCCTCAGTGAAACACATGTTGGAGATGCTCTTTAAAGTTTTTCTTGGAGGTCTTGCTCTCTCACCTGGATTTCCTCGATGGTGTGGACGATGAAGGTGTCCTGCAGGTCCTCCATGGCGCCCTCCATCCAGTTGTTGAACGGAGCCGCTCTTTTGGCAAACTCAAGGTACAGCTGGTCGATGGTTTCCAGAAGCTTCTCGGTTCTCTGTTAAAGAGGGGGGGAAAAAAACCGGCGTAACTGATAAGCTCACAGGCTTTTCGATCAGCTTTAAAGTTTTTCCCAAAGGTTAAAATTTTCACATTTTATTCATGATCGCTCACAGATGGATTTGAGGGGTTATCTTTTTTTTTTCAAAATAAAATCTCCAAACCTTAAAGGATTTTCAAGGCCAGCGAGAATCCTAAAAATCACATGGCGGCTTAACCGCCCCTCACTGTTTGAAAGAGCGCTTTCATCTCTAAATATAAAATTACTTCTGCTCTCAGCAGCCTTGAAGCAGGACGGAGGGAATTTAGGAGTCAGGAGTGTGAAGTGAGCGCGATCAGAGGGTTCAGACTCGGGCTCCCCTGCGGGACGCGGGGCTTTTTGTCCCTCAGGGGTCTCTGTAGCGCCGTCACCTGCAGGGCCTCGCTGCGTTTCTGGGTCAGAGCTCCCAGGGCGTCCCACTGGTCGCAGATCCGCTGGCAGCGAGCGTTCACACTGGGAGAGTCGTAGTAGTCCAGCTCACTGAAGCACACAGCCACAACACAAAGCGGTCATTATTATTAACAACAATACACACATTTAACTCAACGTTCAGTTCCTGCTTTGTGTCCGTTTGTCCAGTTTGAATAACTTCTCTGGTCTATAACTCTGTTACTGCAGAATATTTAAATTAATCTCCTCTGAATGATGATTAAAAGCTACTTCAGCAGGAGAACAGACCAAGTATCGATAAGTCAAAGGTGTTTTTTTCACGTCTCACTTCAGCTCCTGCGCGATGGCTGCGATCTGCTCCACTCGGTCCTGGTGTGCAGCCAGGTCGCTCTCGAAGGCCTCGTGTTTCTTCAGCAGGGCCTTGATCTCGGAGAGAGAGGCCGTCTCGTAGTCCCGCTTCTGCAGCATCTCCTCTTTACCTGCAGAGGGAGACACAGGAGAAAGCAGCAGTGAGGAAACCGCCAGCCCGACCCTGAGCTCAATGTGAAAAGCAGCTGCGTTCAGCACGTCACATTTCAACATGGAAACATGTTCCAGAACCTCTCAGCCTCCCTCGGCTCGGCCTCCAGTACCTTCAGTCCAGGCTTCATGGATGGCGGCTTTCTGGCGGAACTTCTCTGCCAGGTGGTCGAGTCGTTCCAGCCTGCGGATCTCATTGAGGAGCCACTCCTCATAACCTTTCTCTGCTCCCTCCAGGTTCCCCACGCGTTGTTGATGTCCTGCGCCAGGTGAAAGGACACATCTGAAAACATTTTCTCACCACAGAGGAACAGAAGGAAGAAGAGAATCTACCCGGCGGTCAATAAAAACAGCTGGTGTTGATCCAAGGTATCCGTCAAATACAGAACATGTTTGTTTCTTGATCAATGTGTTTTGCTTTCAGCTCGATTTGTGCCTTCTCCATATCTACAGGTGCCTGTTTGGTCACAGTCACTTGTTCCGGAGTTCCTGTGATCTGATGGTGGAGACGCTTTATGGCGTTACCCGAGGATGAGGAGAAGCGAGAACAAACGTGTACTTTGACTTTTAAAGTACTACTGATACTTGAAAATCTTTGTGTTCTTGAGAAGAATTCAAGACATTTTTAATGCTCTCTAATTCTGGGACTCTTGCTGATTCTGAAAGAACTCCTGAAAATTCAAGAGCTGTCACCTATCGTAAAACTGAAATATTCCAGAGTTCTCACTCTGCTAACACGTTGTAGAACCCTGTGAGTTTCACAGCTCTACATCCTGGAACTGTCACACGTTCCAGAACTCCAGAAACATTCTGGAACTTCCACATAATCGAGAACTAGAATTCATTGCAGACACTCTCAAACACTCTACGACTAAAAGAGGAATCGTCGGCTTTAGCTTATCGAGCGTAAACTGTGACAGGTAAACTATATGTAGTTTACCTTTTGACGCAGAAGGAATTTTATACAGTAGCTGTCGAAAATGCCATAATTCACATTCTATGTAGAGGAGGATGGGTAAACGGAGGAAGACGAGAGGAGAGGAGATGAACACGAGACAAAAATATTACGGCACAAAACTTCATTGACACGGTTGCTGAGTTGACCTTTAGTGCAGCTGGACACACGCTGGAGGGCAAAAACGCTCATTTCTCACACTTTTCTCGGCGGTTATGGATTCTCCGTGTGCGAGTGTGTGCTCCGACGGGCGGACGTGGACCTACCGACACCATCTTTCCCTCGGAGGGCATGAAGGCGGGCCTGTTGCTGAGCCGCAGCTTGGTCTGCAGGGTGTTGAAGTTGATCTCCAGTTGGCACTTCTCCTGCACCTTGGGCGGCTTGTGGAGGCGGCGGTAGTCTCGGAAGTCCTCCAGCTTCTGCTGCATGGCCTGCATGGTGTTCTCCGGCATCCGGTTCTCCAGCCAGGGGATGGTGCGACGGATCCACTCCAGCAGCTGGGGTGTCGGGTGTGAGTGGGCAAGTGTGTGTGTGTGTGTGTGTGTGTGTGTGAGAGAGAGAAAGAGGATGGGAAGGAGCATGACCATGATGGCAGAGGGAACGGCGAGGTGAAGGAGAACCATGCGTATTAAAGAGGAACGGCAGATGAAGGTGGAGAGAGGAAATAAATGAGGTGCGGTGGATGTGATTGATGTGTGGAAAAAGAGCACAGAGCAAGTTAGCTAACTGAATATATTCCAACTAAATGTACATTTAGGAACATTTTGTGCATTTTTGAAGTAAATTTGCATGTTTTATTCACTTATTACTGGTAGAATTTTCATGATCACTGTCCAATATCTACAATCTATCCTTTCTCACAAGCAGATAATTATAGCCTGTGAGCTCAGACCAAATTAATATTTCAGGAAGTTTTTTAATATCATGGAAATTACAGCTTTTTTTGAAATGCTTGTAGAAGAAAACCTACTAAAATCAGCACCGTGATATCTTAGACTTCAAAGAACCGTTCTTAATTTTTCTTTTGACTTCTTTCATGATACTTGTCAAAGGTTATAGTCGTCAAGAAAGCTGAAAAACAACTCAAGAACACGTGTGTGTTTTAACAGAGATATGAAAGTGATGAACAAAGGGCTTTTTAGGAGAATTCTTGCTTTTGTTAACTGCGAATCTTAATAATGATAACCTAAGGGGATCAGATCTGATTAGATAATGCAATTTTACATAAATGTTTCAATCTTCAATCTATTCTATACTTCTGTAACCGAACCTGCCACATTTTATTAGTGTAATAATTTGCGGAGTTCAAAAAATCAAAATATTGTTTGTTTACCTCAGTTTGATTTCAATTTTCCACCTAGAAATCATTATATCGCCCTAAAAAACCATAGCTAGGAATTATTTGTGATATTTTAGGCACTTCATTTTACGTTTTAAGTCTTAACAAAATAAAGAAATGTAAAGATGGGGATCAATTAACTGAGCATAAACAGTAAAAATATTTCATTTTAGCTTTGTTGTGCAGATTACTGCTTTTAAATGTTGAAAAGATTCAGAAAGTTCAAACTAAGATTCATTTAGCTTCATAAACATATTGAAAGCATTACATTTTGACTTTGTCATGCAAGTCTTTAAAACAGGAAGCCACAGCTTGGTGTGATTTAGCTCAGCATAAACACAGGAAGCAGAAGGCAACGGCTAACTTCATGTGTCAAAACCGCAAACAACTAAATAAACACATTTTTTTGAAATATGTGATCTATCTGCTTTTGCAGGATCGTACTGAATATGTTTTTAATTAATCTTGAAATGTAATACTATTCTCTGAACTTTGGCCACTGACAATTAAACTGTGATGAATCAGAAGTTGATCATACTGTGCATTTATTGATCCATGCTTTCATGTTACAACTTCAAAAACCTGATGGTTGTAAATCTGCTGTAAATGAAATAAAACATGCAAAATACTGGATGTGGTTGATAAAAATGATTAACGTGGTATTTCCATTGTACAAAACTCTTAATTGTTGGTTGTTTTGATCCTAACTGACCACTTTTACACCTGCACAGAGCACAGACACCCCCGGGGGGGGGGGGGGGGGGGGAGGCGGGGCCGCGGCTCTAAACCGGGTGAGAGGGAGCGAGGTCGGGTCGAGGATGTGCGGGGGCAGGAGGAGGGAAGAGGGAAAGAGTGGGGCGTGCTCACATCGCTGGCCAGCTTCTCATAGTCCTCCATCAGCTGCTCGTTCTCTTGGTTGACGGCCAGCACCTTGCAGATCCTGTTGGCCGCCGTCTCCGCCTGGATGACGAGGGCGAGGGGAGAAACGGCGTGAGAATCACATTTCCAGCCTCGCTGCTCCTCCGCTCATCCACTTCATGCATATCAGTGAGTGAACCTGGAGAACGACTGCGACGTGTCGGAGGTGTTTCTGCTGTTTTACTGCATCCATTCATCTTCTCTGCCCACAGAAACATTCCCAAGATTTCCCAAATGACTCATTTTCAGGAATGAAGCAATAGATCAGCAACAACGCTGCGAGCGAGTGAAATAAGAGCGGCTACAGCCTGATGATGTCCCTGCAACAATGTCTGAGCGTGTGTGATGGACTGAGAAATCTGACCGAAAGGCACGATGACTAACGATAAAATCTTTATTTTTTTTTTTCCCCCAGTAAGAAGGACTCTGGAGGGAAAACGTGACGAGTCAGGGAGTCAGGGAGCTGCGACAAGGACGTATCAGGCTGTAGCTGCCGTCAGGTGTAAGGGCACCTTCCTCTCTGCACCGCCGTCTTTTTATAGAACAGCGGCGGACGGGGTGTTACCCCCGCACGTGAAGAGCTTCGACAGGGGGGGGGGGGGGGGGGGGGGGGGTGGAATGAGGAGTGAAGCTCCGGGTGAGGGGAGGAGAGCCCTTCACCGCGGCCCGTCAGTCTTCATCAGGGGATCCAAAAACGTGCGAAGTGAGCGAGTGAAGCAGCGTTTCCATGGCGACGTGGAGTCGGTGCACCCAGAAAGTTTACAGATTTTCACAGAAAAGATGTGAGCAGAGGTTTGAGCGGCATGCAGGAAGTATGCGGCAGGCTTCACCTGCAGAGCGGGAAATGTCCGAGCAGGTTTTTCAATGAGCATTTCAGAACGACGGACGAGGACATGGCAGAAGGGGACGGCAGCGGTGTCCCTCTGGAGAGGGCCACCCTCGTTTCATCGCTCAGAGGCCGGCATCCCGCTTCCAGCCTCTTTTGTTGGGAGATCACAGGGGAAAGTTGGCTCGGTCGCAGACGCGCTCCGGGGGCAAACGACCAGCAGCTGCCTTAAAAGGAGAGCCGGGATGTGCAGGTCTCGCTTCTGTGAGCAAATGTTTGCACGCTGGGCCTGTTTACTGCAAGTCCTGACAGCCAGGACCAATTTCATGAATTACTCTGTCCTGACATCAGACGCAGGAGGCTCCGAGCGCCGCAGGGGTGATTACTAAGGGAAAAGTGACGCCAGCGCACGGTTTGTGTGTCTTCTTTTGTACTGAAGTTATAAAAAGAGACACTAATCCCACTCTGTTAAGCATTTCAACACCTTTAAAGCATTTCGTCTGCCTCATGATAAAACCACAAACACGTTTTGAAAATTTTCGAAAGAAACTGAAAAAAATCGTTGAACTTACATGAACCTTGGCCCATGAACCAACTAGTCATGGAGTTACTAGTTTTCAAAACAATGTTAGTTCTTATAATGTCAACATGAGCAGTCATGACAGACCACATTCCTAAATGAATTTCGTGACACTCTTATCAATTTGATTTATTTCAATTTGTGGCGTCCAACAATGTGCATCATCTGAGTGTTTTGGCCAGTTTTTCGGTCAGTTACTGGATATTTTTTCTCTGTGACGGAGATGAACAGCTCAAACATGACATCTCATCTGTTCCTAGTCCAGAAGTCTTTGGCGCTGCTGTGATTAGAAGTACATGGATGATGAAAGGTGCAATGTCTCCATTTGATTGCAGTTTTTTGAAATTTTGCGATATTATTACTGGTTTAGGAGTTGAGTCTGTGAAAAGTTCTGTTACCAAGTCCTGTTTGACATGACAGGATAGGATATTTTGAATAAAGTATATAATATTTTAGAGTAATTTGATGTTAAAATGTTTGTGTTTCTCCGCTCACACAGAACACGTCTTCTGTAAACGCTGTGGTGTTTAACTATAATTATGTGTTTTTTCAAATAGTTAAAAATAGACACTTTATTCAGGTTCACGAAGGTAAAATAGAGGATTAGTCTTTTCTGTAACCATGATCAACTGTAAACTATGATTATAACACATATTTGTATATTTGCAGCACACGCTGGAGCCTTTCCTTAGTGTGGTTAATCTGAAGATTGGCACTTGAGTCTCCTCCAGGAGGGCAAAGAGAGCGTGATGGTGTTTACGGGTACATTTTTTGCCCTGGATGGTGCAATTTGAGGTGTTAGAAACAGGAGGTGGGGGAAGAGTGAACCCTCCACTGTCTATGTTAAATCTATGCCAGGACTGTAAAACCAGGCGCCAAACGGCGGCGGTTTCCGGACTTACCGGAGAACCAAGAGCTCCATTAAGAACTGGATGCTAATGAAGGTTTTAAAGCACAGATATCCTTTTTTGCGTGACAAGTCGTCATTAGTCAGCACTGGCACGGCTTTGAGAGAGTGAGAGGAGACAGGGTTGTGCGCCGTATCAGAGATCGATATGCTGCTGAAAGAGGGGCCGATAAGGCGGCGGAGAGTCCGATCGGTCCCCGCGGAGCCGCCCACGGTAAACACGCATTAAGTCACATCACTTCAACACATGGAATTATGTCTTACACCCGATCTGCTCCCAGATAAAATGCCAGAAATGCAAGCGTGTGTTTCTCTTGGGCTGCGTCTTGTTTTAATAGGAGCCAGATTTCCCACCCCGTCCTGCACGGTGCAGTTTAAAGAGAACCAGCACTGTTCCTGACTGGTCAGCTGCTGCACTGACCTTATTAAACTGAACTTTTCTCCTCTGCAGGGGTAGAAAATTGCTCAGTAAATGCCTCAAACTACAAAAACTGCTAATTTGGAGGTACTTGGGAGCTGTAAACATGGTGTAAATATATAAAGTTAATAGAGCAACATTTTTACAGCTTGTCGCTCTGCAGACACTGAAGGAAACATCTTTCCGTTTGGGCTGCAAAACACTCCATGCAGGGGGCTTTAAAGTGTGGGAGGAACAGACTGCGCCCCCCTAATGTTCACATCACACATGCTCTGACTCAGACCTCAGAACTAGTAATTTTAAGCAGCACGCAGAGTTCCTGATCCTCATTTTAGAATATTAGAAGATTACATTGCTAAGATCCGAAGACATTGAGGAAGCATTACTCTAAATAGATGTTTTTAATTTAAAATGTCTTCATATATATCGATCAAAACAGTCATAACAGCTGCACTTTTCCACTATAGCATAGTTTCTGATTATAATCTGTCTCCAGTAAACCTCCAAGAGGACGATGCCTCATTTCCTATTAGCTGCTAAAATGTAAAGAGTGGGCTTTAGTTTGTACTGAAATCGGAGGGAACGACCTCTTTGATGGACTTCGACACGCAAGGATAAAATCTGATCATTTCTTCATGTTGCCAATGCCTTCAGGAAATAAGTGATCAAACCAAACTAAAACAGAGGCCGACATTCTGCTCACACTTATGTGCAAACTGAAACATTCAGTCTGTAAGTAAATGGAGAATTTGGAGGTGGTCCAGCATTTAACTTCTTTAGGAAGCTGCGAACTCCTGCTTTGATGCCATTTTCTATCTATTGTAGTGAAATCTTTGACATCTTTGAGAATTAATTCAGGACGTCTGTGGTCTATGGCCATGATCATCATTTGGCGACCACAACTGCACAGAATACAGAGCTGAAATGTGTGTTTCAACAACGCAATTAATGATTCCACTTTCCATTTATCTCTTGTCGTCATAATGTCTTCTGAAAAATAGACAATCCTGATGATGAAACCCTCCTAAAAACTTGACTTCCGACCTTCCAAAACAAACTTGGAGCTCTGTAACTCCACTAAATCCTGCTTGGAAAGGCATTCCCCTGACCCTCACATCTCATTCGCTGTTGTCTCTCTGAACTCTTGAGAACTTGAACTCTCCTCCTGCTGCAAAAAACTTAACAACTGACACATTGTGAGTGAAACTAAACACTTATCGTTAATAGTCAGATCATAAAAATGGTCTTAATAGTGCTAAAACACTCCATGACACTGAGAGAAGCTTCAAAAACATCCTTTCTATGTACGACAGGACGATGATTTGATTTATGACGGCAACATGTAGAAACTGCAGTCGCCGACCTTATAAAATCAATCGTCTGTACTTGTGTAAGCCAAGGTTGCACAATCAAACACACACCGACTTCCTACTGATTCCTGAGCTCAAGGTCGACTTGTGCCTACTGTAAATGTCAATATTTAAAGATACTGAGGCATCACCTTAAAAATGAGTGAAACCTTTCACATGCATCCGAGGTCTCATCCTGTCATTCATGGTTGTAAGAATCACACACGAGCAGTCAAAAACACATGGAGGCGTCGCTCACTTTTCTCTTTGTTTCATTTGGTTTCTCACCTTCTGTTTGCCTGAGAACGCGTGGTAGTAACACGACACATAAGTCATGACGGCCTTCTCATCTGGCCTCAAGGTGCTAATGATGTCTGCCCGGGGAACAGAGGGAAAGGAGAGAGGGCAGAGGAGAGAAAAATGCACAAGAGTAAAAGAGTGCAGAGACAAAAGGGGCCAGCAGGGGGCATAAACAGCAGACGCAAGAGGCCTCCAGTCCACCTGGGTCTCCTCCCGGGCAGGACTGTGTTTAGGGGAGATGGTTTGATTTCATGTGAAGTGGGAGGTGAAGGTCCATTCATCTGCGATCACACTAATGTCTTTTCCTGAAGACGGGCTCAGTCTGTATTTAGGTTTTCTAAACGAGCCCAAAAACAAAACACCCGAAAACACCCCAGACAGGCCGACCGCCCACTGCATCAAGACTAATAACCACTCGTGGAGAAATCCCACGTATCCGAACCCCACACATCTGATCTGGCCTCAGAATCAAACCGGGGTCCTGAGAGTGCAAACCACTCTACTAGCACTGAGGATGTTTCCCAGTGTTTTAAATAAATTAACTCAACATTTCCAGATATTTTAGCCTCCGATCTTTGGATCTCGTTGATTTTCTGTGTGTTTTAACGTGAGAAGTCAGCTTTTCTCATTCCACATTTGATAGCCGAATCAACAACATCCTAGAAATAGGGTGTGAAATACAGTAAGATTAGCTAGTTAGGTATTGTAATTCACACTTGGTTCAAAAATGCATAAAATGACCATCTGACTGCCATTACATAAACAAGCAACAATGTATTGATTGTTTTAAAAGGGCTTCAATCAATATGATGGTAGTCAGATCTTGGCCAACGAGCGGTTGCCTCTCGTCTGGGTCCGGTCCAGCTGCAGTTTGCCTCCTCTCAGCCAGACGGACGACGCCTCTCCACCCTCTCCTCATCCAAACATTTTGGTTCCGAGTTGCTCAAACACAGCTGTAGCGATACGATCTCTCCTCTTACGTAACGGCTGCTTCATCAAGCAGCTCCTCAAACTGATAGAGGAGGCGCAGCCCAATCCACGACTTCCTGCCGGGCTCTCAGATAGCCGTCGAACTCGCAGACGCCGCTTGGTGATTTGGTGGAAAAGGCAATACGACACTTGTGCTCTCCAGGAGAAACAGAAACCGAAGCGACGTCCGTCGACGTGAAGCGACAGCTCAGCGCCGGGTTTAATTCCGCTCATTCCCCCACCCTCAGTTCAAGCCGCCACTCATAAAGCATCTGCTTAAACGGCCCCGTCTCCCCCCTCTGCGCCACACTTCAGGCTCATTAGCGTCAACCAGCGCCGGCATCGCCGGCAGTCATCAGCATTCAGATCTGATCAACTTCACCACACCTCCCACTCCTCGTCGGGAAAGCCTAATCAGGGACGGGGGGGGGGGGGACGTGACACCAAGGTAGACTGGAGACACACTTGTGTTTGTCACTTCTCAGAACAGTTCTGGAGTCCCATCATGCATTTGGTGCCTTAAAAACCATGCGGAAAGTAAAGGAGAGCGACGCCTGGAGGAGGACTGCCAAAAGAGAAGGACACTGTTAGGGGGGGGGGGGACACACAGAGGCAGGAGAGACGGGTGAGGAGGAGGAGGAGGAGGTGAGGAAGGAGACGCTGCATCCAGGATACCTTCTGGGCGCCGGAGAAGGCGTGGTAGAAGCTAGAGACGTAGGTCATGATGGCCTTCTCATCCGGACGGGCAGTGCCCACAATGTCTGCAGGGGAGGAAGAGGAGGTGAGGGAGGAGGGAGGAAGGGTCCGGGTCGTTGAAGAGAGAGCAGTTAAGTGGAGTTCATCACAAAAAAGGAAAACGCACAGTGTCGCCGTCCAGAGAGGATTTTCGGCGCTCGGACTTGAAAACACACAGGCTGGATTTATTTGTAAAAGAGCGGCGTATTTACATTCAGTAGAAAAAAGCTTCCCACTGCGTCCACAGCTGCTCGAGAGAAAGTTAAACCTCTCTCAGAAACCTGATGAAGCCAAGCTGTGTTTTCTTAGAGCTTCCTCTCTTTCAAAAACAACACAAAATATGGTCTAATGGACAAAATGCTGCGGCTGTCGTGCTGGAGATCAGCGATCAAATCTGCTGTATTCATATGAAAACACGACTGGAGGCAGGAGTGAAGCCTTCGGGGCCATAAACATTTTCAGAATGAAACGATGGAAAACACAGTGGCCACTTTATGACTCTTTAAATAAGTATGCTTATGTGATTGTCTTCAGTTTGCCAAGTATCACATGGAAAACCAAGTTTTTTTTAATTCAATTTTAACTGAGTTTTTATACTTCAACCATTTTGCTTCCACCAATCATCCAACGATGTGTTTCTGATTGTAATATTGAGACAAATGGAGAAGAATAAAGTGGAAATATGTAGAAAAATGTCAAAATGTTAAGCAAAGTCACTGCAGAGAATTAATATTAAAAAAACATTGCCAGAATATCAAGAAAAAGCAGAAATATAGAGAATACAATCAAAATATTGAAATTAATGTTGAGAATTAGGATCAGAATAGAATTTAAATATTAGAATAGAGTCGTACAAACAAGAAACATAAATTCACTGAGAGAGGGTAAAGTCAGGAATGAGGAACCAAGGTGAAGATTAAGAATAAAACCTAATTATTGAGAATAAAGGTTTAATAAATAAATCATAGGAGTTGAATGCCATCAGGAAGAGAGATTCCTTTCTCACAGTGATGAATGTGTTATAAACACATGGTTTTAATAAAATCTTTGGCCAGTGAACATCCTTGAATCGCTTCACATCTGAAAATGTCCAGGACCCCGAGTTAAGTTCTCTCATTTCAGCTGAACTAACAGGGATTAAAATCCAGGCTGTAAAGACAGTTTGAACTCCTGCTCAGAACTTCTTCCCCACCGCTACATGTTCTGTGAAGAAAGTTCATCTTAAAGCGCAGCCGACATCGACGGCTTCAGTCCAATTCCACAGGAAACATGGACAGTAGGCAGGAATGTGGTCGGAATAAAAAAGATGGGAGAAAAAAAAAAGTTGGATGCGGGTCTATTGTCACACCTCAGCACAGCTGGAAACTTCAGAAAACAGCTGCAGCTGCCAGACTGTAGGTAGTACTGTCACGCAGCCTCGCCAGGAGCGCTCAGACTTGAGGGAAACTTCTGAGAAAGTATATTCTGGTCTTGAGACAAAGTCTGTTTTTCACATCATCATCATCCTCGTTTCGCCGTGTCTTTCCTGGATCACTCACCTTCTGCGTCCAGCATCTTGGGGATGTCCAAGTACTTCTCCGCCACGTCGAAGGCTGTGTTGAGGTTGGTCATGGGATCGTCCTGTCGGCGGCACACGGCGAAGAAACAGAAAGGTTACACTGAGGGACGGATTCGGCATTTTCAGGAAAGAGAAAACACGACGGTTAAATTCACTGAGAGGGAAGTTTTTTTTCTTTCTCTGGAAAGTGGTGCTTAAAACAAAAGCTCATGGAGGGAGATGATAAATCCCGACTACATTACAGCTAAGTGGCTTCATAACAGGTTAGTTAGTCTATCCAGCTACCTGTCAGACAGAAAATGTATTTGTCAGCTGCTGTTTGTTAAATTCACTCTATTTTATAGCTGATAAAAATGCCCTAATTAAAGACTTAATTTCTGAACGAGAAAACAATTCACCGATCAGTTTCCGCTGCTGTTATTGCACCACATGCATGACGTTGTGCTATTCAGAGCCTCATTAATGAAGTGGCACTGAGCTGAGACTCAGAGTGCTGGTATCCACCGCAGTGATTCATGAATTGCTCAAGAGGAAACATCAACATATTTGGCACAAAGTAAGAAGAAACGCTCCCCTTCGCTTTTCCCCTTATTTGGTCAGAAGGCCAAGTGACTGAGCCCTGCCTCCTTTTCCACAGATTAAGTGTGTCAGTTTGGCATTTGAACGTACGACGGCTCCCATCTGTCGGGCTGTTTCGCTCACCTTGCGCAGTTTCCCGTAGTCGATGAGCTCCGGACGGTGTCGATGAATGAGCGCACAGAAACCCAAACCATCTTTCCAGCTGAGGGAACAAAGGAGAGAAACCTTAATCAGGGTGAAAAAGAGCTGGAATGTAATGAGATGGCGGGGAAAAAAAAATAATAATAAAAGGAACTTTAATCTTTAATCAAAAGCATTTTGCTCCATTTGTCCTCTTAATTAGCTTAATGTAGCAAAACCCAGAGTCGCAGCAGCACTCCGTCCACAAGCATCCGTCTTTAATCTGCACTTCTTCTTCTGTTCTAAAGCAAATAGTTTTGATGCCATTAAAGAAAGATTGAGTCTGATCTCTTGTGTAAAGAGTGGCGGGATGAGAAGACTGTGGGTTTGGTGAGTCTTTTGAGCTCTGGCAAAAAAAATGACCCATCAAATTATTTTCAAGGACCGCAACAAAATTGGAAATTACAACCTGTTTCAGTCTGGACTGTGTTCAGAGGAACACAGATTTCTGCTTGGACGCCCCTGTACACGGCGTGCTACACCACTGCTTTACTTTAACTTTCCTGAGGATTTTCTTCATTTCTGGCAAGTGTTTCCAGAAAATAATTCAAAAATATTCTGAAATACAAAAGTAAAACTGAAACTAAACAAGCTGTGGAAACTGGATCAGTTCTGCTCATATCATCATCAACAAACCAAACCTGGACAGATCTTCAGAAGACAGAATTCATTTAGACCTCTGCCACCTGGTTTAACCTCGAGGCTCTGATGTGCTCAGACCCTGCAAAAAGCAGGCTTCGCTGCACGCTCTCTGCAATACATCCTGCTTTTTCGCATCCATTTTTCAGGAGATAAAATTAGAATAATTAACATCACACGCAGACAGGAGCATCAGGTCTGTTTATATGAGAACGGCCTGCTTGAAACAGTAGAAAACAAACACAATATTGTTTCTGTTACTTTGATTGGCTCCAAAGAAGAATATTAACAGTGAAAAAGACAAACAAAAAGGCAAAACTGTGAGAAAAGGAATAGAAGAGATTTAGAAAAAGCTGCAAGACTCAGGTCTGAAAGAGAACAGTCCCCAAAAGGAGCCTTTTTAATTATTGGTCTGATTTTCCTCATTCATTCACATTTTCTAAAGCATTTCCATGAACCTGTAAACAAACCACTTTCATCGGCTTAAATAGAGCTGCTGAAATAAACTAGCTGTGCTTAATATAGATGCATTACCCAAGAGAGTAAACCCATTGAAATGAAGTACATCACGGCTAAATTTAACACTTCTGTATCTTAGTGATGCTGCTTTTCCCTTCCTGAGAGATGTGTTTTTTTATTTTGGCCTTCAGTCCCTCATTGATCGCAGACCTTGATTCTGAAGGCAGCGTGTCTAAATGCAACGCGACGAAATAGTACAGCGTGATATCCATCTTCAATTTAACATGTTGTGGGAGATTTACTGTTATTTTCTCCGTGCAAGAAAACAAATTAGCCAGGCGGCTGTTTTAATGCATCGCTGGCCGCGGAAACAGCCCATAATGCAGGAGACGAGCTCTCACAAGGACACTTATAGCTTCTCGTACCTAAAGTAGGAACACTTGAGTGCTTTTCTCTCATCTGCTGAACGAGGTGTGCGGCTATCATCTCTCACAGAGCGACCACTTCAAAGGACCGGCGTCTGCTGTGACACCCCCCCCCCCCCCCCCCCCGCCGCCCCCCCACCTCTACCTTCACCATCGCCCCAAGTGACCCCCTCGCCACCTTTCTCCTCGCCTCGGCTTTCATCCACATCAGAGGATCACAGTGGTCTTCTTTCAATAATTCAGCGCTGGCGGAGGCGTCCGGTGACACAGACTCAGGTCTGAGCAAACCCGGGAATCGACACACAAATATGAGACGAGGATCCAGCGGAGGAGGGGAATCACTGGAAACGTGTAAATCTGAGCGCAGGGGACGATTCCACCTCCTTCCTGTCATCCTCCGCTGGCCCGGTGTGTGAGAACATGTCTGCTGTCTGTTTCTGGTTAGTGCTGTCTGCTTTCAGATCCGCTCTCTGTTATCCATTAGTGCTGTCTGACGCTCATCTGCACAGAGTCACGAGATTCTTCTACAGCTGCAATTTCATCTCTCATGAAATCTGATCTAAAAATACAAATAAGTCAAATAAGTCACATCAAATACTTGATGTGAACTTAATTTTTTTTTTTAGGTGTCAAACGCTGAATTAAAATGAACTTCATATAAATCATGAGCACCAATGGGATCAGAGCAGGCCGCGTGCCAACACTCTGTCCATCAGGCTTTACTCAGTGTTCACATATCCTGAGGAAAACTCAGGCCGACTGGTTCCTTTAAATTATCAAAGTTCCAGTGTGGGAAAACTTTTCCACAGAGGATTAAAGCGAATGAAAGTGACGTACAGAGAGGTGAATGCCCTGTCAGCTCATTTTCTCAACTTGAAAGCAAAACTGAAACATCTGACAGAGAAACTGTAGCTTCACCTGGAGTAAAACACCTGTTGTGTTTTCGACCGCTTCGTCCTCCACTGAAGTCTCACCTGATGTGAAAGTTCTGGATGTTGACGTTCTTGTAGGGTGCAGTCTTCCTCTGGCACCACAGCAGGAGGCCCTCTTTGGCAGACGTCTCTGCATTTGGGGAGAAAGGATCACTGTGAAGTTGGAGAAACTCTCAGGCTTTCATTTTGACACACTTTGCTCTAATCCCTGTTTAGAGGTGGATTAAGCGGAGGTGAAGTGAATGGAAAGCATGTGTGACTGCTCGGACGCTTGTTTCCACTGGATACTTAGAGGTGTTTGCTTTTGTACGATGCCCACACGGTCCCGAGCAAAACACTGGGCTGAACAAGTCAGGCTTAAACATGTCTGACATTTCAATTGGATTACACTGTAAGTACATTACATAGGTACACCAAGGATGGGAGCATATCGCAGCCATTTCCACCTCGCTGGAAAAAGAGCAGCCAGAGACGCATTCATATTCAAATGACTTCGCATTATCTCCAGTCTATATGTGGCTTTGCGCCGTTTTTCAGGCCCAATGGGATGTGTGACAAAGGTCCCGATGCCTCAAAAGGGCTTTTTTCACTTGCAAATGAAGATAGTGAGACAGAGTTCTTTCCAAAAAACCAAAAAAAAAAAGTAAATGAAAAACACGTGCACACATGCAAACTCACACAAATTGAGTTTCCTTTCTTTATGAAGACAAATCAACTTGAATTCATTTCAATTATTTCAGATTAACTAACCTGAAACTGAGGTGTGGATACTTCCTGCCTGCTTTTTACCCCAAACACGAATACAGCCTGACCTTAAAACACATCTTCACTTAAACAGTTACTGAGTTTTCTACTGGGGAAAGGATCTGCATCCTCATGAGTTCAGCCCTGATCACACGATAACGTGTGCACGTTCTGCGCCTGAGGGAGTAGATGATCAATAACGACACTGCCAGCATCCAGAGTGTTTATTCTCCTCAGGCTTGGTGGATTTATAGTTGAACCTCAACATAATAACAATCCAACTTGATCATCTGTCCATGATAGTCATTGATCATGTTTATAGCGTGTTTTTGGCATCATTACAAAAACAAACAACAGTACCTACTAGTGGTACGACATGAAAATAACAGTTTCCAGCATTTCTGTGGTTCCAGAGTAAATGGACATAATTTTCAAAATGAAAAAACGGAGCGATTTCAGGAGAAACACTGTCAGGTGAGCAGGAACTCAGTGTGTAATCCAAGTCCCCACTGGAAGACGCTATAGAGCAGCCACATATACACAAATATGTAGCTCTGTTTTGGTGATTTTGGTTTCACTTGTAATGAACATTTGCCTTTTCGCAAACCTCAACCACCTAGACTCGGCATCTTGACATCAGCTTTAACCTAACTGTGACCTTTCCCTTTCAAACAACACCTCAAAAACTTGTAAACCAATGTTGGACCACACATCCTGGACCCCACAAGGTCGGTCAAACAAGCAGAAACTGCATAAACTGCATAAACTGTACCTTCCACAGAAATGTCCTGGATGGCGAAGCGGAGGATTATGGTCCAGATCATTCCCAGGGTCATCTTTGCGTTGCCATCGACGATCTCTGCGAGAGGAGCACAGCCATTTCAGACATTAACAACATTTAGGTGACTTTTGAGTGACTGTATAATTTTTGTTGTAGTGTTTTGACATCAGGGAACTCAAACTACCAGATAATAAAAGAGACCATTACAGATCTGCTAACTCCGAAAGTCCACTTCACACAGTCTTTATTTCCAGTGACCACAGCACTGCAGAGTGTGAAGGGAAGCAGCGACCAGCCGAGGCCCTCATGAATGAAACGTGTGATGATTCGATTATTTGAAACCAGCCCGCTTAAGCTGTCAATCAGCTGTGTGTGTGTGTGTGTGTGTGTGTGTGTGTGTGTGTGTGTGTGTGTGTGTGTGTGTGTGTGTGTGTGTGTGTGTGTGTGTGTGTGTGCAGTTGAAGCCTGTGAATGGACTGCTTATGCCCGGTCCACTCTGTTTTGTCGATAATGAAAATCCCCTTCAACAGGTCGCCCTGTTTGGCCGCCTTCAATAATCATTCGTTTCTCCCACTAATCCAATAAGACTCGGAGCACGACAGCTCCGCCGTGACGGACAGACTCGGACCGCGAGACGCCCCTCAGATGTCTGCACATGTAACGCGCTGTGAAAGACGGCTGGGATGGAATCAGGAGGCAGAAAGAGTGGAGCCCGGAGCGTCGGGCTGACACATGCAGATACGTGTCCAGATCAGCTCTAATGAACACGACTGATCCAGCGGGGGGGAGGAACACAAATCCTGTTAATACTATTTGAAACTGCAGCCCCCTCCAGATCCCTCACCGCCCCCCCCAAGACCCCCGATGAGTGGTTTAGACCTGAGCCTATGTGAACGGTCTCATCCCACCAGCACAGCCGCGGTGAGCGGGAAGCCGGGCTGCAGCACGACGAGCGGATTCCAGCCGGATAATCTGTCTGGAATGCTGGTCTGGCTGAGGAGCTTTTATAGCAAACACTGTGCACCGCACACACACACACACACACACAAACAAAACAAAACTCTGCTGTATTTCAGTGAAATTCCACCTTTTTTCTGCCACTAAAGACTCCTGTCTGTAAAGCAACACGAGTTTTGGTTTTGTGAATGAACAGCAAATTTGTGAAAGAAAATCTCAATGTCAATTAATTCAGGCACCGCACTTACATAAAATACACAAAGACTTTCTTTACACAAAACTCAATGTGCATTTTCAAAGGTTTTTTGTTCAATGTAATCAGAGATTTGTGGCCAGTCACACATCAGAGAAGTGGTTTCCACTCTCACCTCCCTGAACAGGATCGTTTGGTTGAATCCAGACTATATGGAGTTTTTTTGCAGATTCACTCTATGTGTGTTTGGGAAGTAGTTTAAGTGGTTAATCATAACTCTAATATCCCTCCTAAGTGTTTGGGTCAGTGTGTGTGTCACTGCCGTGATCATCTATCTTGTCTTCTCTGACTCAATGGGATCACAGTGTCTCTGGAATTTCAAGAGAAAAAGCAAAACTTCCATTGCATTTTTTGGTGTCTGCTTATACAACAACGGTGCTCGGAGCCACTGATGTCACAGCTTTCAGAAAACAGTTGCCACAGTGGAACTTTATGAAATTGCCATTTCCATGGAAACAGGAAAAAACAACTCTCTGAAAACACTGTGATTTGGTCTCCGTGTAGATGATGAAGGTGGTGCTACTGCGCATTAAATGTCTTTGAAAATATCATGTATTGATTGTCAGTTCAGTCTGAAGAAGTGACACCACAAAATCCAATTAGCAGATTAAAAAAAAAGAAATAAATCATTACTTCATTGATCAATATTCAGAGGGAGATCGTGGGCTTAACATGAATTTTAATTGAAGTTCAGAATCTGTGATTAACACCTGTGTGACCGTGAACGCCACAGAACAGGCCTGCAGTGGAAGATTGTTGGGGTTAAACACCAGGAGTTAGACGGGTCAAAGGTTAAGGTAATTAGGTCGCATTAGAGCGGCATCGGCCTCTTGATTGCTGACAAAACTGAAAAACTCCAAGTTAAAGGGTAACTTCAGGAAGCAATGCAACATGGTTTTTTTCCCTAACTTTTAGCAAGTGAAACATGGACGGCACTGAAAATAGTCTCAAAAACAGGTCCAATGCTGCTTTTTCTTCATAAAAAAAAAAAAAAAAACCTAATCCAACAGGAAATGTTGACTGTGAAGGGTCAATATTTTCAGGAGCTTTGAGCAGCTTTGCAAAAATCCTGTTTCCATCCACTGTGTCAGCATAAACTTTGAGAGTCAAAGAAAAAAAAAAAACATCTGCACAGACTAGATACCAAAAAAAGTCAGCAGGAAAACATGTTTACTGGCTAAACCAACTTCTCAGGAAACTTCTCAGTGGACGTCGTAAACTATTGGTTATAACACGTCAATGAAAATTTTTCCAGGTCCGCGAAAGGCCAGAGAGGCGGCGAAAGAGGAAGTCAGACCGATCGGGTGTGAGATCGAGAGCGAGAGTGTTTGCTCTGCTAAATACTTGTTTACACACGTATTGCGGGAGGACGGACATCCCCAAGTTATTTGTGCTGAACAATGAACAGCTCCGGGCCCCCCGGGGGGGTTGCGGATCCTAAGATCTACTCTGAGAAAATGCACTGCGAAGCAGTGCACTCCGGAACACTCCGGAATAGGGTTCTCATTAAAGTTCCCTCCAGCCGGCGGCACCGCCGTCATGAAGACGACAGCGAGGAGGCTGCAGTGGACTTACTATTTCCAGCAGAACAGTGGCTCCTGACGTGGCTGATGGCCTAATTAAAACGAATCGGGGGTCTCCAGACACTCTGCCTCCCCACCACCCACCTTCTGCCCCGATAGACACCAGCTTCACTCCTTTGCTGGCGATGAAGTCGAGCGCTTTGTTCACGTTGGAGATTTTGTGGACTCTCATTTTGCCTCTCTCCGGTTTGGCCAAGCGTTCACCTGCGGAGGGAAGCACACCGGAGGAAAACAGTCGTCACGTGATGCATGAAGGTCATGAGCTGCTGGCGGCACCTGACGACACACACCTGCTGCGCACACGGTGAAATCAATAACACGATGGATGTAAGGTCATTCTGACTGCACTGGAACCAATTTCAAATACGAAATGCGAATTTCGAAATTTGCAATTTGTAAAACTTTGGGGATTTTTAAGAAGTTCAGAAGGTTCACAAAAGAGACTATTAAAAGCTAACGGCTGCTGACTGTGACCGAAAATAGAACTGAAGAAAGAGAGCAAAAACTGAAAATTATAATTACATCCTCACATTGTTGAGTTGTGATTTATGTAACAACATATGAAGGTCCAGAATGGGGAAAATTAATTTAAGAATGTGCAGTGAATATGAGTTAACAGAAGAAAACACTTGATTGATCAGGTAACTTCTGCTGCGGCTGATCCCGGTGTGCAGATTCTCCATGTGGCGATGCTACTTTCGGGCAGGTAATCCGGTTAAGTAAGAAGCTCCTTACCTGAGATGACCTCCAGCAGCAGCATGAGTTTCAGTCCATCCCGGAAGTCCTCCTCGATGTTCTCGATCTGCGTGCCCGCTTTCCTCAGGTGGGAGTTACACCAGGCTGTGAACGTCTGCAGAGACGAGGACGGAAGACACGAAAGCCATCAAAAAAACGAGCCAAGCAAACACAGTGTGGGTTTGAAGCTTCAGCTGTTTGTCTTCTGTGATCATCACATGTGCAGTTTGGTAAGTTTCCAGGGTGCTAAAAGATGCAAAGTAATACCACTGATGACCTGTGGAGGCAGTGCTGAGCAGAAAATGTCAGTCTCTGAAGAAAGACTGAAGTGTGTGTGTGGATACAATCTATTATACAACATTACTTCACCTCAACATCAGCATGAAGTAGAGTCAAATAAAGTGTGTTAAAAGTTTAGAAATGACTTCAGTTGAAGACAAGAGGTCACAAATTATTCACAGTTCACTCACAAAATGCTAATCTGGAAATAAATCTCCATGGTTTTCTCTGAATGCATTCTGTGTAAAACACATCCCCTCAACATAGCTCTGTGTTTTTCTACAAGAACCCGTGAAAGCCGGATACCTAACTTTACAAGGTAAATGTGTGGGCCGACAATACGTTCCCTGTTGGTTAATTCCCTTGTTTCCACCCTTCCACCTCTCCCAGAGGTGATAACAAGCCGGAGTCCTGCCCTTTCCCTCACCAAGCCCGAGCACACTGGAGCATTGTGGACTGTATACAGTAGGTGTAGCTGGCCTCGGTCTCTGGCATCACCGGCATGCAAAACGCACTAATGGAAAACATCTGGAGCCAGATGTGGGCCGGGCCGCCCAACAGGAGCTGGTATGAGGAGCGGGCCGCGTCACACACCCCGCTGCCAACGCCTCTTTACGAGTTCCCGGGTTAATTACACCCGGGGCACCGGCGTCAGGCACCGTGTTTCCAGAGGGAAAGCCGAAGGAGGACCTGCAGGAGCAGAGCCAGGCGCTCATGAAAGCCGGCACTGTCTCTCGCTGGGCCGCTTTCCACTCGCCGGAGAAACAAAAGCCACTTAAAAGTCACTGCTGAGCTGGTTGGGAGCGCTCGTGGAAGTTCCGCAGTGAGATCACTCCTTAAACGGAGCGGCGTGAGGTTTACACGACCATCAATAAACGGGAGCGCGGAGGAGCCCGGTTTCAGATGTGTGCTGGCGTGTGGTGGAGTCCCAGCCAGCGAGAAGATTGAAGGGATACCGGAGACGACGTTGAGGGGAAAAGGAGAGATTATATGGTGCTTTATCTCCAAGGGCAGGACCGGCAGAAAAAGACCAAACACTGATTGATATGCCAAAGGCAGAAACACGCCCTCAGCCCACATGATTCTCTATTCCTGTAAACTTACTCATGATTTAAGTCAAGCTCCAACACTGAGGCACTGAGGCATTTCACTTATTCCTAATCGATAGTTCATTTAAAGGCTTGCCAAAGATTTTAAACTGTCGAGGCAGAAGTGTAGTGTCAGCAGCTTTCACGAATACTGTACTTGTATAATTTAATCAAAGTGGTAAGATAAGGATGTCTGAAGCTTCTGCAGGTCCCGATTCTCACAGTGTCGCGTTGGAGAGTCATCATCCTCTTTCTTTCTCTTCCCTTTTTTGACTGACTTTCCCACCATTATGTATCTGATATGACAAGATTTACTGGATGGACACACATTACAGTGAGAAATAAATTAGGTGTCAGTGCTCCTGCCCCTTTTCTCAATGTATCTTTAACTTTTCAATTCTGGCAATTCTTCAGTTTATGAGTATTTTTCCTGTTATTTGAGTCTAATTTAGACTCAAATAATTATTATTATTAAAATTTAATTAGTCTAATTTTATGATGTAGGGGCTACTAAGAAGGCCAAATCCCAAGAGGGCAGAAATATAAGGGTTAAATCAACTCGGGGTCGCAGGGAGCTGGAGCTGATCCAGATGACTGTGGGTGAAGGCGGGGGACAACCTGGACAGGTTCACAGTTCATCACAGGACACACACACTCACATTCACACCCACAGCTAGACTAAAGCCACCATTAACCAGAAATACATGTTTTTTGTTTTTTTTTTTGACAAAACCCAGCTTAACATTCAGAAACACACTCGTCACACAAAAGCCATCTGAAAGCCTGACCTGAAGTGACGAGCCGATGTATTGTCAGCAAACTGAAATGAAACGTAATAACACAGCTGAACTTGAGACGTGTGTTTTTGAGAAAATAAGAGGAGCTCATCATTACTTAAAAGTCCTCCCTAATGGAGCTTGAACCTGAGCAGGCGGCTGAAAATGTCAGAGTGCTCGGTGGTGGTGCCCTGCAACGGGGCGCGCTGGTGAAAAGGACTTAAAGTTCACAGAAGGAATGTTAGCTTGTTAAATGCGCCACAAGGAGGGCGAGTCTGGCCGGGCGACAGCCCTCCTCCTGGGGAGATTTAGCCGGCCCTCCTGCCGTTTCTCTCGCTGCGTGGGTCACGGCGGAGTTTGGCAGCGGCTCACAGGCCGGAGGCTGGCAGCCACCTGCGCCGTCACATGACGCCCTGGCTCTGTTGTGGTCAACGCTCCCGAACCCTCCAGGTGTTCTGCAGGACTCGGAGTGGCCACTCCACTGATCACAGAGGCAGATTACTGCGCTCAAGATGAAAAGCTGCAGTCAGATGGCAAAAGATCACACGATCTTAAGAAGTGCAGATAAGATCTTAGACTGAAACAGGCTCGGGTGCTGAAGGTGAAGGCCGTTTTCCTCATCACAGTATTCATATTTAATTTCTCTTTCCAATAAACAAAAAGTTCAGTTAGATTATTCAACTCACTATAAAGCACAACACTCAGAACGTCATGTATTCAGACTCAAACTACTCCATGAGTGTCCTGAAGCTTCAACACGATGAAGTGGAAACACATCTTGCGAGGTCACTGTCGTGATCGTCTTCCTGATCTTCTCTACGATATCACGTCAGGCTCAGGCCTCATATACAAGGGACAGATGTTTGATCAGACGCTAAAATCACAATCACTATATTTGTCTTTTTTACTAAGGCTGATTATCAAATGCACAAATATATAAATATGCAGTGCACATGTAGTATTTGTCTTTTGTTACTTCCAGAGATCCAGACTCAGACTGATAAATAGTAAAGATGCTAAATTGTTTTTCTGTTGAGTGAATGATTCATCGCCTTCGTCGTCTTTATCTTTCTGTCTTTCTAACAACATCCAGCTTGTAGCCGTAACAACCCTATTTAAAACCCATTCCAGGATTCCTGTTTTCTCTAATGAGCCCTTCAGCTGAAATGACTGCTGCCTACTGGAAATGAGATGTCTGTTTTGGTGCATCTCTTTCTGAAAGCCGCTGATTAGAAAATAAATGAGACCTGGAAAGTGTAGCAACAGCAACAATTAGCAGTTTTAGGTAGATGCTGCTGCCGCTGCCTGCAAGCGGCATGTCAGGACAGAAAGGGTTCCAGTTACACTTGGTTTAAGAATCATGGGAAACAGAACAATTTATCATTGTGATGGATGAATGAGGCAACCAACAGAGACGTGGTTGTGTTTTGATCGGTTGCAGAGAGAGACAGAGCAGCCGATGGGTTTTTCCCTCTTCAGAGAGCTGATATATTTATAACCGGAGGAGGAAGGGCCAGCAGCATCTTCATCCACATCTTCTGAATGAGGACTCAAAGTGAAAGGCTGCTGTTGTCTCCTCTGAGCAGTCGGCAGTCATACCAGACTTTAAGATCGCTACATTCAAGAAGTTTTCTCGGTATGAACATTTGTTTGCAGTGGTTCGCACAACAAGAGTGTTCTGGTCTGATTCAGGTCAGACGCCTTCGTGAGGTGAGCTGAGGGTAAAAAGTTGAAACTAACGTGTTTCAAATCTTCACGTGCAGAAATTCTGATCGAAGCGAATAAAGTTTAGATAGTGTGGTCGTAATATGCTGCTGGAGCACCGGAAGAAGAATCGGGCTGTTCTACGTTGGAAACTGAGCCATAAATGGAACATGAGGTTCTTCTATACTCTCGAGTTTGACTTTGATTTCTGGATGGACTGGACTGGACGGTTTATCATAGTTAGGTCTGTTTTCTGCATTACTATAAGCTAACACACAGATCAATGTCCAGACGCCGGGCGTAGCGTACAGGACTGTGTATACTGTTTTGTGCCTCGTCTGACGCACACTGTGTGAGATTGCGTTGTCCTGGTGGAGTTTGTGTCAGTACAGTGCGTGCTGTGAAGCTCTGTAAGTTGTTAGGATTTCTGCTCCAGAGTCTCTGAGCCCAGTGCTGCCACGGCGAATCGTCCTCATGACTCCAGCCTGAACACGCCGCGCTTCGGCATCAGCAACATGTCGAGTAACCGAGTGAAGTGAAAGCATGACGGCCTGTGGGAGGAATGGAGGGCTGTAAAGTCTGAGGTCCTCTCTCTCTGTCCTTCTGCACTCCCTCTCTCCCTCTCTCTCTCTCTCCCTCTCTCTCTCTGGTCTCAGCCTCCCAGAACTGAAGCGAGCTGTAAAAACAGCGGGGGTCTGGAGCAGGAGGAATCTGCTCTGCATCAACTTCAGGGAAAGTTGCCAGTCAGCATCATCATTGCATGCAACTTTTTCCCCCCATGTTACCATGAGAATAGAATTTAGTAGTGTGTGTGTGTGTGTGTGTGTGTGTGTGTGTGTGTGTGTGTGTGTGTGTGTGTGTGTGTGTGTGTGTGTGTGTGTGTGTGTGTGTGTGTGTGTGTGGAACATGGGTCGAGGCTCCCACAGTGGTAACCGGTCAGCTGTAGGATTTGAACCTGTCAACCTCAGATCCCAGATCTACTTCTCTAACAACCGGGAGGGGTAGATATGTGACTGACTCACTACCTGGTTTGTTTGTTTGTTTTTTTTTAATTATTATTGCATTAGGAGTAAATTTAACCCTCTCACCATGATTCACTGTATGACATGACTGAGCTTTCCAGGGAACTTGTGTTTTTTTTTTTTATCAGTCCTGTTTTGAGTTGAATCAATCCAGTAACGAGCCATTCACTGGCCGTACTGAACAGTCTTCATGGTTTAAAAACAGCCCGGCCTTTTACAGCAGCAAATGATCTAAAATCAATACCGGTGGTGTAAATATGTCACCTGCCTGCTTTAAAAAGCGTCCCTACGCTGCTGTTCTCCTCTCCTCCTCCTCCTCGTCTCTGCCCTTCCTCCAGCTCCATTTATCAAGCTCCGTTAGGAAAATATTTCCTGCGACTCTGCCAGCTCCATATTAGTACAATGCCTTGACTGAAACAAGCGAGCCCCCGCCACATCAGGGCCCATGGGCAGTGGGACAAGACGTTTGCTGGCAGAGCATCTGGCACAGGAAGGCACTTTTCACCGCCGCCACCAGTTTCTCAAGCTCTGCGCCTTCAGCTCAGCGTCCCCTGTGTCCCGACGAAGCCCCACAAACAGGCCGATACGTTTCATAAAAAATATCTTTCCGGCATCGCCTCCAAAATGTTCAGCTGAGGAAGCAGAGGTCGAAATAGGGGAAACTGTGAAATGAGAGAGAGAATAGAGGAGAGTGATTCTGAGCCGGCGGCTGAAGCTGTAATGAGAATGAGTTTTGTCTGGAAGGGCCGAGGAGGGAGCGAGCCTCTCAGAGTCCCGCCGAAGGGAGAAGTGTCATTTCTCCACCATTAGGTCTAATTCTGCTCCCTTCCATTCACTCCTGCTTGCTTGTAAGGGCCGGAAAAAGCTGACAGAAAGAGTTTCTTGTGCCAAAGCAGCGAGCAGCGGCGCGGTCCACCTACTCAGACTGCCGGGTGATTCCCCGATGAGTGATGGGTCAGATGAGCCGATTTAAAATGTGGTACGTCTTCCTCAAAGGCGTAAATCACAAGGAGAGGAGGAAGTTTCCTTTATTTTAATCAGTATTATTCTACTGGACGCTGTTGGTGGCCACTGACTCAGCAAGTTACTGAAATTAATAGCTGATTGAGGTCTAAGCTCATATTTTACTTTTTTTTTTTTTTTTTAATATTTTATTGCTCTTGGCTTGAACATCTCAGTTCCTGTGTATGTTGGAGCGGACATAAAGTCACCTTGAGTCTTTAAGTTATTAGATTAATCTTTTAAGAAGATGTGGAAGTACTTCACAAGTTTCTGAATACAAAAACAAAATCGGGTTTTGATCAAATGTACGTTCAGTTGTTTGATTGTAGCCGAGTTGTTCGTACTGTGTGGAAGCATCTAATCCATCAGCTGATTGGAGGAAGATGTCCTATAATCTGGATGTTAGCTGAAGTTACATCAGTTCCAGTCATTTGAGAACACTGTTTGTCCGTTTGAACATTCTCTGCAGTTTATCTGAGCACAAATTGAAACATAAACTTCATGGATCTTCCAGGTGACGCTGCAGCTCGCTCCAAAAGCCATGAAACGCCAAACAGGTCTCGCTCCCCCGAGAGCTAAAGAGAGCTTCGGGCTTAAGATGTCTGTTACATCCGGAAGTCGCGATCGTCAAAAAAAACCCAGAACCGACAATGAAGATCTGGCGCAGCGAACAGAGCGCGATTCAGATTACTGCTGTCCTCGGCTCGGGGGCGCAGCGGGGAGGAAAGAGCCTTCCAGGACGGGCCAAACTGCTGTCTGGACGCTCTGCGGACTGCTGCCATGTGGATCCCTGCATCTGGCAAGCAGCGGGGATTAAAAACACAAAGTCTCAGCAAGAGAGGGGGAGGCCAGAGAGAAAGCTGCCGGTGGACAAATCACTGGGTTTCAGGAAAGTGAGGAAGTGCTTCTACATGACTGTGTTCTGTCTGTCAGGGGATAAAAAGCCCGGCAGGAGAGCTGAAACGCTTCGGGAGGGGCTGGCGGTCTGTTGAGTTAACCGAGCGAACTCGTTCAGTTAGCAGTTCGGTGTGCAGCCAAGTTTCCAGCGCAGCATCTTTTATGATGGGAAAGAGTTTCACTGCAGCGCCGCTTGACCCCAAACTTGATTAAACCGGAGTCATTAAAAACCCACACGAGCTCCAGTTTGCTCCAAGATCTCTAAATGTGGCAACAAATTTAGAGGAAAACCAGTTTTTATTCAAAGTTCAAGCCACAAACGAAGTCGTTTGGACGTGTTTGGTCGATTCGAAGAATTCCATAGAGTTCATGCTCGAGATCTTCACACTATGGCTGCACCAACATTAGTTAAACACAGGATACGTCCACCGAGCGCAGCAGGGCTTCGTCTGATTGGTCAAACTACACCCAGCATGTTGGGTTACCGAATGCATGTTTAACTGATAATGAAGCCTGGCAACCATGATAACTAAGTCATCTGTAACACTGATAACAGCAGAAAGAGAAGAGGAAGAGGATTTGAAAGGTCAGGGATAGATGCAGAGTCCAGATCCCACTATCACACAAAGGAACTGCTGTAGATCATTTCACAACATGGTAAAGACCTGCAGCGAGATTCTTCCCATCTTAGTTACTTGAATATAAATAAAAAGTTACACAATAGAAACATTATCAGCTACGATCAGTGCAAATCATTAAAAAAAAAACTTGAAATTCTGACCCAAAAGAGACAAATGGAAAGAATTACAATGTCAAGAAGTTGAAAAAAAAAACCTTTTTAAATGTAGAAAGTCAATCTCAGCAGAATGACTTCAATAACAAAAATTGAAAATTTCGATATTCTTGAGTGGTTTTGATCTTTAAGTGGAAAATCCAAAAAGTATTGAGTCACAAATTTATTCCACTGAATACAGTCCTGATAAGTCACAGATGCTCCATGTGGTTTCCCAGATGAACATAAGTCCTACGATAAAGTTTTAGAAAGAGTTTTTAAAGGGAAAATCTTTGTCTCTTCCTGTTGTACTGCAGTCAGATTCAGATCACTTCAAACTCAATTTGAAACTTTTATTGGCGAAGAATCAGTCGTGTAACCGTGATTAACGTGGTACTTCCTCTGCTCCAGCACCAATTATGCTCTGCAGATTGTATCTCCTGTATTTTCCCTGTCATTTCAGAAGCTTTTGTATCTTTCAGGCTTTACGAATGAGCTTTTAGAATAGAAATGACACGATTTCCTGCTCCACGCTTCTTTCTGTGCAACAACAACATTTAGATAAAATCAGGCAAAAAAAACACAAGCGTGAGCATTCACCTGGTTATTTCGAATGAGTGGGGTCACTCATGAGTAGGAAAAGTTCAACCTCAGTGAACTCTGAAACAGCCGACACTGATAACAAACCAGCGTGACAATGTTGACATTGGAGGAAACAAGAGGCCAGAGAGTCAAAACCACAGGATGTCATAGCATGAATTACCTTATTCAACCATCCACTGCTGGGTTTTTAAGTGCTTCGCCCAGGGGATGCGGATCTTAGATACTTCTGAGCAGCAGCTTTGATGATCGGGCTCAAAATGAGCTTGTTTACATCCTGTTTGATCACATTTCTGATTTATGTGGTGCAAAGTTACATAAACAGGCTCAAACATGGCTCTTTATCTTTATTAAGGGACTTTGAAGCCCCTCGCCAGGCAGGAGGGTCGAGAAAACAAGAGAGAAAAGGTTGGAGTCGGGGTGCAGCAGCTCCGTCCATCCTGTGACTCACGGACAGGAACAATACGACCTTTCTGCCTGCTGAACCTGGACGGACGGAGGGGAAACTCTCGCTCTCTCGCCGCTCCGTCACTTAACAGAGGAAGGACTGGAGTCTGGAGGCCCGCCAGTCGGCGGGGGGGGGGGGCGCTCGGGGGGGTCAGAGGTCATCGTTCATCCCCGTCTGTCTCCTTCCTCTAAAGCTCACCGGAGAATTCAGGCTGACCCGCACACACACATTCAACACACACCCTCGCTTTTCTGGCTCCAAGAGCACAAAGCCAGGCTCAGCTGACTCTGCTGGGCAGATGCGGTGTGTGTGTGTGTGTGTGTGTGTGTGTGTGTGTGTGTGTGTGTGTGTGTGTGTGTGTGTGTGTACTATTCCCTCCCCACCGCAGCTTGTTGAACCGACATTCACCAGCGCGATCCCACAGCGGCTTCCCTCATTTCCCCCGTCAACAGTTTCACAGCTGGAGCTCTCGCTCGCTTTCTTCCTCCCTTTTTGTTTTTATCATGACTTTCTCCACTTTCCACCACAAATTTAGGTGAACAGCGAAGGGAAGATTATTTATTTTCACAACAAAAAAAAGCACTGACAGGAAACCTTATAGGTGTCACTGCAAATATGATGATGATCCAGCTGATATCAAAATAAAACTTTATGTGCGCTTCTTTGCAGGTTTTGAATCACCATTTAAATCATTAAGTTTGGTAACATAAAAAACACCCTTTTAAAAACTGAAGCTACAAAGTTTGTCAGTTAAATGCTCAGTCCAGTGTCGATGGTTTTGCCTCGTATACAGTAGTATATTTCTTTTCCATAGTGTCGTCTCAGGGAAGTTGACATAATAAGGTCAAAAAAAACGAAAGAGCTGGAGGTGTAAGAAACCTCCAGGAACAGACGCAGAGGCGCGTGGCTGCCGCCTCCACCGGTCGGGTGGAAAGAAAGTGAAGGCAAGAATAAGTTTGTTTTTTTTTGTTTGTTATTTCAAAAACTTCTGAGTTTCCAAAGATGTCAACTATCTTCTAAACTAAAAACTAGCAGAGAGTGGAAGGATTCCGAGGGCTGCTAAAAAGCAATCTTCACAACCAAACGGCCAAGTTATATCTGAGCATGTTTACCATGGAAGTATGAGGGGTAGTTTCATGAAAAATTACCCATCTGTCTTTAATTTTCAACATGCACACATTTGATACTTCTACCTGTGAAATAAACATAGTAACAGCTTCAGTAACTTGAATTAATTTCAATGATAGACGGCCCAAATGTGCTTAAAAAGACCTTTATCTCACAATTACCTGTGAAATAAATATTAATGGTTGGAAATTGGCAGGGTGTTGATAAATATGTGGACAAGCACCACTATTTCCCCTTGTTTGCTCGAGAGAACTAAAACCAAGGTAGCGCCATTCACTCCACCCCACGAGAGCAATAATGAACCACAACCTACGCCCCGTTCACACGATCAACTTTTCAAGAGAACACTGTTTATTTACATGACAATGTTGGAAAACACAACTTTATGAAAATGTTCAGGCACCGTCTGTAGATGATGGACACACTGCTATTGCACATGAGCGCCAAAGCTGTTTCGGCCATTTCCACGTAAACAGAAATCGTTTTCAAAACGTTGCCGTGTAAACATGAAACTTTTCTGAAGCTAAAATGCAAAATCAGTGCGTTTTCCCTTAAAAGGTCATGGAGATGGGGCTTCAGTCATTTGGTCATGAGCCTGCACTGCAGCCACACTTCGGCCAGCCGTGGACGCCACTGATCCGGAGACGCTGGGATGCATCTGATCTCAGAGGAGAAAGCAGCTAAATAATGGTGCTTTTATTTCTTCTCTAAATTCTGTAGTTGTTTCTTTCATTGTTGCCCAGTTGGTATATCTCTCTCAGACAGACAAACGGACACAAAAACACACACACACGGACACACACACACCTCCCTCCAAGCGGACTTCCCTGCAGCCAGCAGTGGTGATGGAGTGCGACAGTCTCTCAGGTGCAGCATCCATTCAGCCGGGCACTCAAACAGGCTGTTACTGCAAACTGTCGACTCAGCAAAGCCGTCCCATTACACTTATCTCTTGCTTTGGCTGCTGCTTCAGCACACACACGTGTGTTGTGCGAGTGTGTGTAAGCAAATGTGGCAGAGCTTGTAAAACGGCTAAAAAAATAAATAAATAAATAACACACACCCGGGACAGCTTTTCCCTGAATACAGCTGCTGCATGAACACATGCTGCAGGGACATTCAGCAAGAAAATATGCTTGGATTCATGCACGCTCACACACAGACACACACACACGAATAAATGCACGCAGTCCTCACTGTTGCAGCGCGTGCTGACGGAACTGTGCAGCAGCCAAAAAGTGCCGATTGACGAAGAATAGCAGCCATTGTGACCGCTCCACCGATATTTACTCTCTTCTGGCCCGAAGCAGCCCTGATGCATATTCATCAGTGTGTGTGTGTGTGTGTGTGTGTGTGTGTGTGTGTGTGTGTGTGTAGAAGTCAAAGTGTGGTAATAGCTCTTTCCTCTGCCGAGTTCATTTAACAAAAACAGGCTCGTCTGTGAAAATGCCGCAGAGCTCCCGACACTGGGCGGTTACCATGACGACCACAAAAGCCTGGAGACCGACAAACAAACAGCTCGGCTGCAGCGAGGCTCTTTCACGTACACGCGCACACGCGCACGTGCACACACACACACGTACACACACGCTCACACACCCCACGCAACACAAGTTTACAACCATGAAAACGTCTGGATGGAGGAAGGTTGAGCGTGGAGCTCCGTCCTCACCCTGCAGCCTGCAGGATCACCCAGCAGACGAGGCTTTTCCAAGATCAGGCTCCGTGTTTTAATAAAGACACGCTTAACTGACCTCAGCAATATGGAAAAATGCAGATTTTATGTGATAAAATACAGACGTCACACAGAATTGATTTAGTCACTGTCTGTGTAGAGAATAACGATTTTTATTTTACTGTAATTCCATGAAATCTCGCATGCTAGTAATGAATTATTGATCATGTAATTCAAAACACAGTTGCAATCACAGAGGTTTCAGGAACCACAGAGATGACAGCTCAGCTAATGGTAATGCTGACAGTACAGCAGCACAGCTATGAACACATTATTCACGCAATATTACAAGTGAAAATGCATCATTTTTTACATTTCTGAAAGGTTTCACATTTACACGGCATTTACAACGTTTTGAAAACAATAACAGAGACGCAGGAAAAGATAGTGCGACCATGGCAGGCAGAGAACAATACGCTATAAACATGAACAGTGGCGAGTACACACACATTCATATGGACAAGTCCCAGCAGACAATAGACTGGGAGTCAGGACACTCCGGAGGCCGCCACTGTTGCTACTGTCCATGTGCTGAGCATGTGCAGAAGAACTATTTACTACGGCGGTGGTGCATATGGGCAGCAGCAGTGTTTTCCAAGCACTGTTGTAAATAAACCCTTAAAAGGCAACAAAAGGTTTCTGTTTTCCCCATTTTCTGAGACAGGTAAACAAACTGAAAGAAGCCACACATCTACTTACAAACGAAAAATAGGATGCTTTTATTGACTTTTTCTCACATGAATCCTGTCTGACTCACGCATCTCACCTGACAGAATCTCTCTCAGGACCTTACTTTATGACAGCAAAGTCTCTGTTGAGCTCGCGTCACACAAATTGGATGCAAATCTACGTTCCGATGTTATTCAAATAAAACCCAAAGAGCATCAAAGAAGGCACGCCGGGAGACGAGGCACTGAAAAGCTCAGTTCACCAGGTCAGACTGCGAGGGGCCACTCTGAGGAAAACTCACTTCGGTGTGGAATATATACAAAACAGCTCAGCTGCAGCTGAGGGGCAAAGTGAAAATGTGTTTTCACTTGAAATCGTTGTCGTTTGAACGGTGTCTCTGACATACTAATGGCTTTTATGCGTTTCATGTTGGCTTCACCGTCCAAAAACAGTCGGGGAAACTTTTCATCGTCCCCATTCAGAGAAATTGTGCGAAGTATAAACGATAAATAACAGTTTTAATGGAGCCAGACTGTCCGTGTGAAGCCCAGTGGCTGGTTTTACCCGACTCATAACACAGTAGTCATGAGTCAGCTCTCGCTCGCTTTGCCAGCAGCGGCCGTGTGACGGGAAGCGTGCGGCTCGGACGCCGTGCCGCTTTGTGCCGGAGCAGCGTTTTTCACTGCTGACCGTCACCTGACTCAGAGAAATGCTGAGCTGGGCGGAGCCACGCTGCACTCCAACAAAGGACACTTTCAACACATCTATACGTCAGCTGGACCGTACGCGTCCTGGAAAGGCCATTGTACGTGCGCGGCAAGTTTCTGTCCAACACAAACCACAGGCTGCCAGCACAGACTGATTTCTGATGACTTCAAACAATTCTGTTTTGTAGCTTAAACAGTTTGGAAGAGAACACACAGCACAACACACGAGTCCTGAACACTTTTCAGTAATATCTTTTCAGTTAAGCCGTAATAGTTCAAATGTCCTGGCAGCTGGGTTCTTCCGTTAGTAACACAGCCCACAGCGGGGACCGCAGCTTCACTGAAAAATACTGAAAAGATGCGACAAAAGCTGGATTACTGGTCTCCAGAAGAAAAAAGTGGAGAAAGACATGACGTACAAAGTCAATTCAGAAGCCAACCTTGTGCTTTCCAATGTCCTTCATGGAGTTTGTTAGGAGGAGTAGGAGTTCTAAATGATTTTAGAGTAAGTCTGCAGATTAAAAAAAAAATGTGCAGGTGCGTCTAAGAAAATGTGAATAAAATGGAAATTTTCCCCATATTGTAATCCAAACAGTGAACATGCTTCATACTTATTATGCATAAACTGGGATATAGTTTTATTCTCTAGAACTTTATAATAAAGGGAGCATTTCAAATTGTTCCTTTTTTTTTTTTCTTCAAATGAACAAGAGTAGAGATAACTGACAACGCAATTAACCTTCTAATATTCTGATTTCTGGGATGTGCACGTTCGTAAATCTAGTCTAAACAGAAGCGTGTGTGTGCGTGTGTGTGTGTGTGTGCGCGTGTGTGTGTGTGTGTAGGCTTTGTTTATGCGTGTGATCCTTTTGACAGCTGAACAAATAAAATTAAGGTTTCTAATCGTCACTCTCACGTCAAACAGAGAAATGAAAACATTTTCAGTTCAGTAAACAAACCTGAAGTGAAGAGTTTACTGAGAGAAGCAACACAATGAACTGAAACTCTGATCTCACACACACGCACAATGCAACCGACTGACCCTGACCTTCACATTGAAGGAAAAAACTGTTTTCATGTCACCAAAAACAAATCAATAAAATAATCAGGACTGATTCTTGTTTTGGGAGAAGTAATCCAGCTGCTGCTGATCTCTTGACGACACTCGAAGCTGATTGTTCGCTCACTAATAGCGGACGAGAGCTGGCTCCAGATCAGAGCAATCTCAGGAAAATCGAGGCTGGTGGTGAAATTAACCCCTCAACCTCATTGACTTGATAATATAACAGCAAGAGGAAAACAAAACAAACAGAGCTGGTCGATCAAACTAGTAGAAAAGGTCTGTCTTTCTCTGTGTGGCTTCTTAATTATTTGGAGCCAGGAACAGAAAGACAGAAAGGTTCTGAGAAGACGGCGATACTATGAAGTGATCAGTGTATTGAGGGCCGGCCGGCGCCGCTGCACGACTCCGGGGTTCCTGCTAGAAACATGCTGGTCGTTTCTGACAGCAATGTCAAAATACTGGAGCACTAAAACAATTACTGCTGAGCTTTTGAGTTCCGAAAATGTCAGGCTAAAGCTAAATCTACCATGCCTGTTCTGCCTTCACCTCCATCCTGCTGACATTTTATCTCAAAGATATTGAGCTGCATGAACAATTAAAGTTAGTGTAATGAGAGGGAAAGCAGCTGGATGGGGTCCGATAGCGGGCAGGGCGGGGCGGGGCGGATGGTGTTTACCATTCCTGCCACATAACCTCTGCAGCTTCTCTCGTTTTCTGAAATCGTCCTGTTAAACACTTGTTTCAATCAAGCATGTAAACTAGGCAGCTCGGAGCAGAAGATCCTTTTGTGTATTTTTACTGGCAGAAGCTGCTGCTTTCAATGGATTTTAATTCAATATATTACACTCGTGAATAACAAAGACACAAAGCTTTCAGTCTCAACTGGGAAGGCCAAAAAGAAAACAGACAGCAAATAAGTTCAAAATGAGTCTAAAAGATTGAGATAAAATCTGAAACAACTTGTTTCACAGCCGCCGACGCTCCTGTCGATATTGGGATGTTTCTCTGGCCACCATATCACGACAGTCCCAGAGTGAAGGCACAGCGCTTTTCTCCAGTTCTAGTTGAACATTCTCATCTGCACAAAATGCACAAACTGGTTCAAACTAACAGGAGTGAAAAAACGACTTGAGAGCAAACAACACTTTGATGAACCATCAGAAATATTGTTATTTTCGGGGAGTTTTTCATTGAATTTAAATGCAATCTAAAGCAGTTGTGAGGATCATCTTAAAGGTGTAATATAGGATGTTCTATTTGCTTTGAGTTCTGGGTGGATCCTCAAAATAACTGGTGGGTCTGTTTGTCAATCATTCTGACGAGCTGCTTTCGTAAGGCCGTTCTACGTGCTCGCTCCCAATAAGCTTCTCCCTTTTGCGCATTCAGAGTGTTTATGTAGCCGGTGAGCTTCGATTTCAGCTAGTACTTACCGATGGCGAGTCAGACATTATGAAACTGTAACTGTTTCGGAAAACAAGCTTTATGAGCGAGGCGGATCGCAGAAACTGTAAACAGAGCCGTGCACGCCCGGAGAAGATGAGGTCGCTCTCGCACGCTTCCGCCATTGATAGGCGTTTCCTGGGAGAAGCAGGAGAGCAGGGCGGATGGTCTGGCGCATGCACGTTTTTCAAAAAGTGAGTAACAGACGTTTGGCTTCGTCTTTTCGAGAAAATCCTGTATTACACCTTTAAATTGGAAAGGTTGCGGTTTCTATCCTCCATCCGGCCGTGTCTGTGTGTCCAAGTGTTCTTGAGCAAGACACAAAATCCCGAACTGCTTCCAGCAGAGTTTCACCACTCTGCATGTGAATGAGCGAATGTCAATAAAAATGTAATAAACTGCTGAAGCAGTTAAAAAAATGTGCTCTACAAGAAAAATCCATTCACCATATTTACCATATAAAGTGCATTTTTGCTGCTTGAGTGGCCTCAACATGCTTTATAATGCTATAAGCTCCCTCAAACATCATGAGGATGAACATGAGGTTCGCCGTTTCCCAGAAGACCCTTTGGCTCGTGGATATGGTGAGATCAGGGACTGTGGACTGAGGCTCTGGGTCAGACTGGCATCGGAACGCCAGATTAGCTGGGAGTGGCTTATTTCTGTGGACGCCCTGCGCTCCTCGCAGGACTGATGAGGGTTAAATAACTTGAACAACCTTCTTTTCCTGAGTGCTTCTGGCCTCCTCTGATTGATTTCATGAGGAATCCTTTGAACTGCCCTGGAGCGCCGCAGGTACATATGAACTCTGCTGCTGGCGATGAAACTGTGCAAACAACACCAGACAAACAAAACCCAGGGACACGAGTTGCACAAGTAACATAACATTAAGTTCTGAAAGGGGAGCTGCTTTTCCCACAGAGCAAGAAGAAAAAAGAAAAGCTCTACTGGGCATCTGTGTTTCTTCTCGGGGTTTTCTGAGCTGGATCAGCAGAAGGTCACAGAGGTTGTTGTTACCACAGCTGAGAGATGAGGACATGGGTCACAGTGGAGTCAGAGAAAAGTGGGAAAAAAAACAAAAAACAAAAAAAACACATGAGAACAGTTTGGAGGGCACACATGCTCCGTCCTCACGACCTATAAACTTCAGTAGTTTGAGAGTGGAAGCAGCTCCAGAGTAACTGAGCAATCAGCTGCTGCTGCACGCCTCCGCCCTCGGCGTCCGTCCGCCAGCCAGCACTTCACACGGCCCCGGCCGCTCTGCCAAGAGCTCTCCAGCGGGCCGGCTGCCCTCCAGCACGGGGCCAGCCGGGGCGGGGACGTCGATGGGAGGTGTCTGTTACCGCCGGTAATGAGATCTGCCACCGGCGCTTCACAGAAGCCGCCGCTGTTTACCGTCACGGGCGAAGTGGCGTTGCGGGCTAATCACGCTGCGAGCAGCAAAAAGTGAAGGCGGCGGAGCGAGTGACTGCCGCGCAATTTAATCATGCAAAGGCTGCTATTTCTGGAAAAAGTACAATGTGGAATGTTTTCTGCTTTTTGAAAAAAAACACCTCCACATCTCCACCAACATCCATGAAACACACCATCACAGTGGAGAGACATCAGCGTGTGACGCTGCATACCTGCAGGGACTCGGCTCAAACTGACCGCGAGCGTCTGTGGATCCGACGATCAATAGCCACTGATTGAAAATTCACACGTTCAATACTTGTCCCACTTTAGAAAGCCGCGGGAGTGCGGCAGAGCGAACGGCCTCGGGCCTCCATGTTCATCATGACGCTCTCCCTCCCAAGGACTCACTAACACAGATTGATGGATTGATTTATTGACAGCTTTATCATCATTCTGAGCTCGCAGGAACTTTTACTGCACCTCCTTTGTGCGCAGTGAAATTTTAAACCTCTGCACATTTACTGACTCCGTTTCATCTCTGACCGGCCACCCAAGGAAAGCTGATTCACCATATCGAGTTAAGCTCCCTCGAATTAGATGTAATTGCCTGAAATGCAAATAAAACCTTCAGAAACATCCTGTCTTCATTGTTCAATTGCCCATTTGCTGCACGCAGAGCAAATAAGAGCGGCGCGCCGCCCTCTGAGCGGTGGAAGACCTGCTTCCAGATAAGGCCAGCGGGGAGCTCAGACTACAGCAAGCAGAGGAAAACTTCCTTAAATCCGCCGCCACCCACTCGGCGCCATCAAGCAGAACTGACAGAGGGAGACGGTGGCGAGGAAGAGCGCAAAAACAAGGGGGTGAAACAAAGGTGAGACCGACTGACGACGGAGGAAACAGAGACGTTTCGATAGAATATGCACTTAAATTTACCTCCATTTTAAACAAATTTTTATACTATAGTTTAAAATATTTTACATGAGAACATTTTCAAGTAAAAAAAAAAACTCTTTTGTTGTGTTTTTGTGCCCATTTGTATGACAATGATGATAGCATGGCCCAACATGCTAACCACATCACTTTCAAAGTATCTGCCGTTTCCCTGTAAACGGGCATCATTTTCAAAATGTTTCCGAGTTAAATCTAAGCTTTTCTGAAACGAAAAATGTAAAAACGATGCGTCTTTTCACATGAAACAATGTGGCCTTAAATGTGTGTTTTTACACTGGGAATGTGCATGTGGAGCAAACTATGCACATACAGGGAGAACATGCAAACTCCACTCCAACTCCTGACCTGTGAGACGAGCGTAAACCACCAACATGTGACGTTAAATCACTGTAACCCAGTAAAAGTAGCAACGCACTGTGCATTTTTAGCAATCTCAGAGGAAAGCCAATCGATCGTGATGAAATCCTTCATCTCTGGCCTTCTGTCTCACAGTGAGAGGGGTTTGCAGACACATGTTGTCACAGTCAAATGGTGCTGTCCTGCAGATGCCTAAAACCATTGTGATTTCTTCCCTTTGACCTCTAAAAAATATAAATTTGCATTAATACTCCTTTTAAATAGCCTGTCTTAAGTTTGCCGTCATACTAGTTTTCACTGACAAACACATCTGATGTGACAGGTGTGTTTTAAGCGATTATGTTCTTCGGATTACCTGTAATAAACTCAGATTAATCATGCAGTAGAAGAGAAAACACCCTTGGAGCACGTGCAGAAAGAAGAGAGACATTTGATCCGTCACACACAGTCCTCGCTGGTGATGATAAATTATTGACTCCGGGTTGACAAAGCGACAAAGGATGTGCTCCTGAACACACCCTCATTGTGCCCGGACCTGAAAGCTCCTCTGTCTGAGCCTCTTCTTCCACTCGCTGCCTCCTCCCTCCTCCCCCCTCGCTCAGCTCCACCCACACTGATCCTGAATGGAAAGGTGTGCCTGCTGCCTGCTTTTACCACGGTATCTGTTTACTCAAAGCTTTTTTTTTTTCCCCCCCGACGCACTGCAGCTGCTTCTGTGTGGAAGCTTAAAGCTAATGCGCTCACATGTTAGCAGACTGTTTGAATACAGTACAACCCCCCCCCCCCGCTCCCGCCCTACACACACACACACACACACACTCCACCTCCAGCTTCAAAGAGAGGCTTCACAGCGAGCACATGCGCTGGAGAATGCATGTGGTTTGATTAATAGCATTAGCAGAGGAAAGACTCCACGACATCCTTCCCATGCGGTGCAGCAAAAATGCTGGGAAACATACAGACAGATCACCTATAAACCCCTCCCGGCTCGTGCATTATTGAAAACATGTGACCGTAAGTGTGTAGTGGTTCCAGACGCGCTTCGACATGGAGAAGTTTTTTTTTTTTTTTTTTTTGACTGCTTTGCACTGTTTGCTCCACAGGAAATGCACCTTGACCCCAAATCCCTGGATGGATGTGGAATCTAAAAGGCTCCCAGTCTGGAGCTGGAAATGCAGCGATGGCCGGGCTGCGCAGGATGAAGTGGCAACTGTAAAAACTGCAGATGAAGCAAAGCAGACAAACTTCTCCGAACCTAAACGAGGCTGTAAAAATTCATTGGACAATCAGCCCTGAAGCCGTTTTAATGGCCGATGACTGAGAGCTCAGGGCCGCGTTTCTGTACACGTTTCTAAATATGGAGCCCGAGCTTGAGAAAATAAGCGATGTGAGAATTTGCGTGAGGGCCCTGGCATTTGGGAACCGTTCAGATAAGAGCGCTGTAATTGCTCACGTTTGACTTTTCAAACAGTGGATTCTTAAAAGAGTCCGGAGCAGCGGCGTTCAGCTCGACGAGGGCGAATCAGGGATGAAGAGCAGGAAAATGTTTTCCAGACCGAGAAGCTCTGCTGCGGCTCAGCCTTCATCCTTCAGGCTTGTTTCATTCATTAGCTCCTGTAAACACAAAGGAGACACACTCCGACCTCGCTGTGCTCTCAATCACTCACTCCATGAAGCTGGAAAAGCAAACTTTGGAAGTGTGTGTGTGGCACAAAATGAAGATCAAAACTGAGAGTTGGATGAGCAAATAAAGTGAAGCTGTGCATTAAGATGAGGGAATAAGTTCTCAGGTTGACTCAATGTTTTGACTGATGAGCTTGATGGGAGTTAGACTGAAATTAATCTTATGAAAACAATACAAGATTAAAAGTGAGAATGTAGAAAAAAATATTACAAGATGAGGACAAAAATTTGATCAACAATAAATTTACTCGTTAAAACTGTATTTTAATCAGTATGAAGAATATTGTGACTTCTTAAACAGAGAAAACACTGAAAGAATCGACTTTAAAATTGGGAAATGTTATAAAGACAATTGTTTTTCCAGAGCCTCTAAAGGAAACCCTCTGCGTGGCGGTGTGTGTGTGTGTGTGCGTGTGCTGTAGCATCAGTAACAGTGAGTGCTCAGCTGCTCGTATACACAGGAGGTGTTCAGACACCGTGCTGAAGATAAGTTTCCTTTGTGTGGGAAACGCTCAGAGCTCAGAACACAATGATCGCGGGTGAATAGAATAATCAACAAGATGTCTAAAAATACACTTTTGGTTCTCCTTTAATCCCCCACAAAACAAAAATAATCCAATGCTAACATTTACAGCCACACTGGGAGCAGAGAAACAACTCAAGGACTCAGGAACAACCAAACAAACACTTTCTTTTGGTATTCATGATATTTTCAGTAGATCCTGGAAGTATCAACATGTGCCGTAAAGCAGCTCTCCAGAGGACGAGTGTCTGAGCAGCTGCTCCGACCTTTCTTGAGTAAATACTGCCACCAGTTCTCTAACTAAAGCCTCAAGAGGATGAATCTGCTCCCCGAGACGCAGAGTCGGGTTATATAAGAGTCATTAGACACAGGTCAGAGTCTCCTGACACACGATACATCAACCCGCAGCTCCAGGCCATGAAGAGGAGACGCTTCCATCCCCGATTCCTGAAAGCTCCTCATTAGGCCCAGATAATAAGATGTTTCGGTTAATTATGAGAGGTACTCGATCAAATTTGGACCTCTTTAACACCGGATCGGCTTACCGTCAGAGCAAAGGAGAACGGACGAGGTGACGGCCTGGAAGAAAGCGAGTCCTGCACCAAGTTTGGAGTTGTGTTAAAAGTGGGTGAAAAGGACGGAAACATAGTGAGCGAGTGTTTAAACTATGTTCAGAGTTTACACTCTTAAAACATTCTTAGCTTACATTCTTTAACAATTATGTCACTTTAAAAATGTGTGTCGATTAAAGTTTGTGGCCATTTTTAAAACCTTCAGCACATCAGGCCATTGACTCATGTTTCTCGAATTTGCATCTCCAGCTGTGTCCCATTGAGATGTATCTCTGGCCACAACTTTCCCCTTGGATTTAAACTGAATTGGAACTTTGACTCCAGACAGGAACTTTGAGAGAACTTTGGCTGAATCACTGGCGCTGACGTCGTGCACGTTGTGCATTTTTTAGATAAAACCACAACTGTGCACTTGGAAGGGATAGCTGCAGGTTGTGCAGCAGTTATGTGGGACAATTAAGAACTTTTGAGGATAAAGCTTGAGACTCATGGAGACTGAAGTTTGTGTCACTCATGACTCATGACAAGACGATCTGCATCCCGATTCCCGGTTGGACCCGTCCCGCCGGGCTGGCAGTAGCAACATAAACCTCAGAGATGCTCCTGGATCCTGGATCCCGGATCCCCTCGGCCCGGGCGCCGGCCTGTGACCCCATCAATCAGGGCAAATGAGACAGAACCCCGAGCGCACGGCGGCGGCGGCACGACGGCTCTCCTGGGAGCGCCGGACAGGATTTATAGCCCTGCTTTATCAACCAGGACAGCGAGCGGACGCAGGATTATCAGCAGCGGCTCCAGACACTTCCATCGAGGTATCCTTCAGACAATTCTTCAATTTTCTGACTTGAGCGTTTCCCGGTGAGCAGCAGCTGCTCGGGCAGATGACTCAGTGACACAGAGGAGGAGAGCGAAGCTCGTCCTGCTGAACGGCAGACAGAGGAGCGCTCGCTTCACCAAAACATCTCTGAATCAGACGTCTGAGACACAGATGCAGGAGTCTGCACCACTGCCACACTGTGACTACAAGGAACAACTCAACACTTATTTCAAATTGTGAATTATAAGATAAGAGGCATGTTGTAGCATTTATCGCTCTTATAGATGATCCTGTTTGTAAATGAGTCCAGTCTGTGCAGGACTGAGCGTTTCTGTGACCTTTCACAGCCTGGATGAACAGATGAACCTTGACCTCTGCAGGTTCAGGCTTCCTGTGGGACACAGCTCTGTCGGCAAGACAACATTTTCACGTGCAAACGGAAAACTTTCACTGCGTTTCGGCGGTCCGTTTACACAACAACAGAGCTTAGAGTCAGACAATGATCCAGCTTCTCCATCCAGCGTTTTGTTCTCTGCATCTGTGTGACGATTCATTACCGTAACACACAGCAGCGCCCACTGGCTCCCCGACATGGAAACGACATCTTTTTCAGCGTTTCGCCGTTGTCATGGAAACGGACATCATTTTAGAGAAACACTGAGATGTGAACACAAAACCTTTCAGAAACTGAAATGCAGAAATGGTTTCACTTGAAATCAGAGCAACTCTTCAGTATCTATTAAAATAAGAATCTATGGCATTAAATCATAGACTACAGCCTTTAAGAATTAAAAATATTTTTATCTTGGCATGACTGACGCATCATGGCAAGGTGCTCGTTGGGTGTTTTCACTGGGAAGTGGAAGTCTGGTGGCTCAGGCCTCACCGGCAGGCCGGACGCAGATGTCAAACTTCTGACGGTTTATCTCTTGAAATGGTCTTTATTACACTCTGTTCCCAAATGAGAAGTGAAAACAGGAACTTCATCTTCAGGACTACATCCTCAGAAAAGAGAAAGAGAAAGAGACTTTAAAAAAAAAAAAAAAAAAAAGTTTCTAAAGGTGCATCGTGGGAGAAGAGGAATTCGATGACAAGAAGCCGTTTGCGAGGCGGCCACAGCTGAGATTACAAATCCCATGATGCAATCCATGAAACAGCAGCCGGTGGGGAACAGAAAAAAAAAAACACGCCACTGCTTCTGGTTTTGTTCCTCAAACTGCAACGTCACTCTGACGTGTGTGTGTTGTGTCAGCCTGAACAATAAACCATCATTTAAGAAAAGATTCCTGAGCAGAGAACATAAAGACGGGCTTGGCTCCGTGCTGATGACTGAAGCGTCAACGACTCCAGAAAAAAAAAAAAGAAAACGTTGAAACAATAAGATCTTCTTTCTTAAATTAATTATTAAAAGAGATACTGATGGAGTTTCATTCATTCGACTGTTACAAGTTACAATTTTTGTTGATTCTGGATCAACTTTTTATTGATTCTGGATCCCAACAGTTTTCTGACTGTTCAAATGACATGAACTGTGACAGCGTAAATGCAGAGTGTGATCACAAAGTGTATACTGTGGCAGCGCTGGAATCGGAAACTTTTAGCTTTTAAAACTGGAGGATTAAAATATTCAGTCAATTAACTCATTAACCGTGTATCCAGCGTGTTCAGTGAAAACACGAAGTGTTCGTTCTGGCGCTGGGTCCTCGTGGTTTTAGGTTAAGCACATTTTGTTCACAGGTGCAGATCAGATTTCATTTTATGACCGATTCATGCAGGAAACTACAAAAAAAAAACTTTTTCTTGCTTCTGTAACACAAAGCAGTCGCTGTAAAACCTGCCGGCCTGCAGAATGAATCAGCCCTGCATCATGATTTGTAGAAATGTGCCGGCCAGCACTCTGCAGCTGCCAGTCAGCGCAACAAAACGTCCGTCTGAGGGGAACCTCGGGGGATTTCGTGCTCTCTGTGTTTCTGTCTCGTGCGATGCTCCGTCAGAAGTTCACGGGTGGAAGTGAGCGGCTTGTGAAATCAGCCGCTCTTATCTGTGAGCTGACATGTAGCGTCGCAGCGGGGGAATGTGGGTGTGTGTTGGGAGTGTTTGGGACCTCAGAGGTTGGGGTGTGGGCGATGGGAGGTGGGAGGGCGGGAGGGCCGGTGCAAGGTATTGCAGCTCGTAGCCTTATAAGGACAAACCTGGACAAATGATAGCAGTTAACACCTGAACTCCACCTTCCTGCTTAAGAAAGAAAAAAAAAACTGCAAATTACAGGATGCTGATGATAGAGATCATTCGGGGTAACACATAAACAAATCCTCCATTTGGGTGAAAGTATGTGAAGGCTGCAGCTTTAAGGAAGTGTAGGTGGGACACCTGGGTCTGCAGAGACGATAAGAGGATGCCTTCATACCCAGGAGCTCAGGTTGGGACTTGCACCACACTCCAAATATTTAAAACGCCCCCTGACATGCTGAGTTCATGTGCGTGGAGCTGGGTTGGAAAACAGAACAACAACTTCTCAACTGCACAGTGGGCACTCATTAAAAACCATGTTTAATATCATACCGTTTTTAAACTTCTTCTTGAAAAACCGACGTATGATCTTCAGCCTAAAACAGTGTCGACCACTTAACAGGCTAATATCACTTCAGTTTGTGCTTCTGTGACCCGATGTCCACATCGCAGCACAAACACTCGCATTACCATGACTGTGCTTCGTTTTGGAATGTGTCTCACGCCTAAATGATATTAAAATGAATTAAACTAAGTGGCGAAAAGGTGAATTCAGGATGATGTTTGCTGCTTTCAAACACTGAAGACGAGTCAGAAGGATTACATCTTGATAGAGGGGGGTTGAGTTGTCCGTGTGCAAGTTTCTGCCTGCACCATCAAAACAAAAACACTGAAATATCCAACTTTAACTGTTTCCTCCTTGTCTGTCAATGTTTTTTTCCCTCTGAGTGAATGTCTGTATGCATGAAGACTCCAGAAGAGGGTCAGAGATATACCTGTCTTTCAGTGAGCTTTATGTGCACGTTTACAAACTCTTTTCCTGCACTAAACCAGCAGAAACACACAACTCATCAACTACTGCTTCCTCCTTGTTCTGCTAAAGTGTCTCCCGTCTTAATGTATGAAAATGAATAAACCACCACATTGCAATCTGGAAAACTGACTCCAGGATGCTGTTTGATGCACTGAAACGTCTGTCTGCATGTTTACAACATTCTATCACCAAATAAGAGGAAGAACACTCGAACGTGACTGGCTCTCATTCAGTTTTCTGATCTCTTAGTTTGTTTATTTGAATGAATCAGCATCCTAAACTTTAAAATAGTGGCTTCCAGATGCTGCTTTAGGTGTGTTTTTGCAGCATTCTGCTGGTAATTAACCGCAAAAAAAACCCAAGAAACACTCAACTAACCCACTTTAACTGGGTGCATGTTCAAATGAATGAACCAAGCATATTGGTGGCACACTGAGTGGCTCTGGGATGCAGTGTGAGGCAGTCAAACACTGGAACGGGTCAGAAATGAAAGATCCTGATTAAAAGAGGCCTCCAGGTTCTTAATCATCCTGTGAGGAATGTGTACTATGTGCACTCACATGCATATGGATGAGCATGCGTGTGTGCGTGACAATTCTGTTCTCCTTGAGGTCTGAGGACTGAGGTGCACGCCTGCTGTCTTCCCTCTAATTGTGGTCAGATCTCAGCATAGCCACTTATCATTGCTGTGAGTGGTGGGAGTGCAGCGATGAATTAAACATCCCAGCTCTCCACGGGATGATTAGATCAATGAGGGTCATGCAGGCAGACAGAAATATGCAGGTCATCACAGGAAAGTATTTCAACACAGATCAGCAGTGTCTGATACGGGATGACTGGACTGGTTTCAGGCAAACTCCTCCTTTACTGACTTTTACGCAAAAAAGTGAGCTCTGATGTCCGAATCTGACTTCAGCCCCGCAAACTTTCCCTTTATTTGCTTTTACACCGGTAGCTGCTTGTCGGTGACATAATCCAGGAAACTAGAAGCTCCGCAGAGCAAGAAAGAAACTTGGGGAAAAGTTTTCCAACAGCAGCGCGAGAGGGGCCGATTATTACCATTTTTGGGCACGCTTGCTCCCATGCAAGCCCAGCCCAAACCACAGCGCTTACTCAGATTCCACAGCACTTTTCTTCCCCCTTTTTCAAAGCCGAGGAAAAGTATGGGGAGAAGGAGAGGAAAAAAAAAAAGAAAAGAAAAGGAAAGGATCGCCCCTTCTCGAAACAGACCATTCATACTGAGAGGTGGAAAAGAGCAGCAGCTGCGAGGCGCGTGGAGGAGATCTGGGCTGGTTAATATAAGATCACCCGAAGATTATCTCCTTCCTGACCAGGCCAAATCATTCAAGTGGAAAATAACAAAGCCACGCTTCATGCAGACAGAAAAACACACCGACAGCGAAGAACTTGCGTTGACTGTCTTCACCTCAATCGTGGAAAGTCGTGCAAAGAAAAACGCGCTAAATCGCGCGTAAATGCAGAAATTTGCACCGTCGATGACGGTGGGAGAGGGTTTACCCCCACGTCTCAGACGGAAACTGAATCCGCCGGGTGTTAAGCATGGCCTAATCCACGTCGCATCATCCAGCAGATGACACGGATGACAGGAGGGGCCGGGCGCGCACGATCCGCAGTCAAGCGCATGGCTGACATCTGTTGCGCAGGAAAGGTGGCAGCCCTGCCCGGGTTTTAATTGTTTTCCTCCCCCTCCTCCCGGCTACTCTTTCCCCCCTGCCACAATCATAAAGGGAGGGCCTCCTTCCCTGCATACATTTCATAAGCTTCTGCGGGGATCTCGTGCCGAGTGGTAAAAGTTTGCGCGCAGGCTCTGACTCCTGACTAAAGTAGCGCAGGACGGCGCGCAAGGTGATTACCGGAGATAAAGAGCCTGGCGATTCCAGCAAACAGCTGCCGGTCGGTGTTTGGACTGAAGGATCAATCTGCTGTCACCGATCCCTGCCAATAACGAGCACACACACATACACGCGCGCGCCGGCTTTCTGGACCCCGGCATCGGGTTTGCCCCCATCACGAAACACACCGCAGCCGCACTTCCGCACTGGAGGGAGTCTCACCTTCCTCTGCTGCTTCTCCCAGGCAGGATCCAGCAGGAGATCCCGATCCCAGTCATCTTCTTGTTGCATATAGTCTCCGTCCTCGTCATACTGTTCCATAGTCATAAAGCTGTATAATAATAATAATAATAATAATAATAATTTATATATCTATATATAAATGCGCTCTGCGTTTGGCTCGTATGTCCCCCGGTACTCGGTGAGGTGATGTTGGTCTACTCTCCTCCGCGCATTCAAGACGGCGTGTGGATGAAATTAACGGTCCTCCTCCCCCGGCCTCTCTCTCTTTCTCTCTCGGTCTCTCTCTGTCTCTCTCTCTCTGCTGTTTTTCCCGGCAGGAGACGCTCGGCAGGCGGACAGACGCGCAGACAGACGGGCGGTGGGCAGGTCCAGAGCGCGGAGGACCGAGCGACACACATTAAAACTTTGCCTCAGACAAATTCAACCCGGAGCTCTGATTGGACGCCCCGAGGCCAGAGGGCCCACCCCCCTGCGCGCTGATTGGTCAGTTCCCCTGCCAGTGCCGAGTCTTTATATCCAAGGTTGCCTATGTAGGTTGATCCAAACATCTGACTGTCTCATTGAGATTACGGCCACATAAATGGTTTCAGTTGGTGTGCAGGCTTTTAAAAGTCATTTAAATACGTTTTTTTTTAAAGAAGTTCATTCATAAAAATGTCAGGGAAATATGCTGCATTATGGGAAACAGGAGTTCTCCTCAAGTAAATGACTTTCTGTCAGACTCATGGCCTGTCCAAGGTGTAAAAATCAGCGCCAGTCCTGGTCTTTCTTGTAAATGTTTATCTTTATTTTTAACTGCAAAATCCTTTATAAATACTGTCAGATTGGATGAATCACCGAACTGGACGTGTCGGGGTCTCGAGAGGCAAAATCAACCGTCAAAGTCAAGCTGTAAACGTAACAAAAGCTCATTTGTTCCATTGTTTTTAAAAATACAGCCTCAAGCTAAAAATCTGGATGAAGTCTGTAGACAAGCTTTGCAGAGAAGTGGAGTGCTGTTGGACACACACTCTACACAATAAGATCTTATAAATAACAACTAAACCAAAACTGACCACAAAGCAAAGTGAAGACGTCCAAAAAGCGATGAATCAGAGGCTCAAACACTTGAACGTCTGTGCAGAAGAGCTACTTCAACTTCTCCAGTAAAGGCTAAAAAGACAAACACTCTGAAAAGTATCCATGCTGAAGGACATTCCTCTTTGTTCAGGCCACCGACTTCAAACATTTCTCCTAAACAAGACCTTGAAGGAGGAATTTGTTGCTTTTCTGAAACTGCTTCATTGTCGCCGTTATCTGTTTCACCTTCAGCCATCTGGCCGCTCAAGTTCTCCCTCATAACACAAAACAATTTCAGTCTTTGTGTTTAAAGGGTGGCAGTAAAAAGGTAAAAGTCGAAGGACTTGTGCCAAAAAAAACACCACCAGTGTCGTAATAGAGATTTCTATTGTTTTTGGGTCAGTTTGAGCAGATTTCTGAAGCTGTCATTCATATACTGGCCTGAAAATACGTCGTGGTTCCATACAATGATCTCTGCATGCCAGATTAAAATCCACAGCACTAGAATCAAGACAGCATACTGATTACACTTTAAAATTGACAGTTTTATGTGAAGCAGGTTCATCATACCAAACGTAACAGAATAGAATAGGTGTAAAATGTAATTCGGTGTGTTGGAGACAAGTTCACTGCAGGTCATTCAGTGGAAAGAGTCCGTTTGCAGGCTGTGTAGTCAATGGAGAGACAATATAAAGGTCAAAGGCCATTCAAATCATACTTAAGTAGAAAGACGTTATGGAGAAAAAAGGAAAAAAAATCTCTGAATCTTGACCAAAAAGGTTAAAAATGCCTGTTTGTGGCTCTGAGCTGGAGAGGAGGGGCTCATTCATCTGCGTCCAGAGTCAAGGAGGAGAATGCAAAGGTGAGTCGCAGTGAGCATGAGAGGAGATGACCAGGTCTGCCTCTGCCTTGTAAGGTAAACCGACTCCCTCACACACACACACACACTCACTCACACACACACAGGGCAGCAGAGTGGGATTGCCCTGACAAGTCAGGAGAAAGTGCAGCTCTTCCATATATGGACAAACTTCCAGCAGCGAGTGTTTGGGAAAGTGATGTCAGGATCAGACTGCCAGCTCTGGACCGCCCCACACACACACACACCCACACACACACACACACACACACACACACACGGCCCCAAAAATAGCTGACTGCAGCTTGTTAGTGATAGAAAGTGAACCGCTGAGATAATTATACAGGCTTCCATTAGCTAATTAGCTCACAGACATTCGGAAACAAAGCGATTCATTAGATTTACATTTAATGTTATGTAGAAAAGCAGCTCATGCACTGTTTATTAGCTGCATTGATTAAAAAGCCAGTTTGATCAGTCTTCTAATGGTAATTCCAATCAGTTCATTAAGAGACTGAATAGGATTAAAGCTTGGATATCAACTCTCATTCTTTAGAAAACTCGACTTTGAATTCATATTACGAGTTCAGTTCATTCATCTTAAGCACTGAAAGCCATTCAACCATGAAAATGAACATTATTATAACAGATAAAGAGGTAAAAGTATCTGTATTTTCACAGAGGAACAGAGTAAGACGTGTTCATTTGAAAGGACATTTTCCATCAATCACTTTTCATTCAGGCTAAAGTCACTCATGTGTCTGTTGGAAAGTATCAGCCAACATCTCTTTACTTTTAATTTTTTTATCCTATTCAATATAGTGCAAAACGATAACATGAAAATGTGACTTTTAACTACATAATGGAGACTTTCAAGCTCTACGTCTAATTTTGAAGTCTTAGTATTACTGTATTTCATCTAATAAGACATCAGCTCACGTTTAACAGTGTTCTGCACAATTTTCCCAGATGGGTGTTGAAAAACTATACAGTATATCCTCTTTTTTATTGTTGCTTTATGGGTCAGAGTCTGTTTCTTTCTTTTTTTTTAATACTTTGGGGACAAAGAACAAATACAGAAGTTGTCTTTATAAATAACTAATGGTAAAAGAAAATATTTCTAAAACTAAATAAAGTAGTTTAAAAAAATACTCCAGCTGTTTTTTTCACTAAAAAGCGAGTCAACAGGAAGTTGAAGGGACAAAGTTTATTAGCTGCACATATTAAGTTCGTTTAACTTCTTCAAATGATAATTTAATTTATTCAAGATTATTTGATAGGATTAAAGAGGCTGCTAAGTTTCAAATTAATGCTGATATCAGCAACTACAAAGCCAAAGTAATCGACTTTATGAAGGAAAAATACCTACCTTGGCCGCCAGGGGGCAGAATTCTATTCACTTCTCAGAAATCAATTACTGTTGGATTTGTATGTAATTTGTTCGTCTGTACAATAATGTGAGTTGAAGTAGGCTAATGACCATTTCTCTGGAGCAGACATGAGCCACATGAGGCCTCCGTCGCCGCTCTTTATGGGCCGACAGCCAATTTTCTGCAATCAGTGCTTTAATGTAAATAATTATTTCGCTGAACCAAGTTTGGCTTCACAGGTTCTAAGAGAAGCAAATTCGTTTCATCCATGTCTTAATCTCTTTCCCGATGAAAATCCCATGAAATTACAGCGCTGAAAACATGATTCGGAGCTATAAAGTGGTTAATGTGTGTTTGGGTGTCAAACATAAGGTCCGTGGGCCAAAACTGGCCAGCAATAGGCTCCAATCTGGCTCGTCAAACCATAAAACAGATTTTTGAGAACATTCCTCACTTGTTAGTTTTGGTTCATTATACGCTGATGAAAAATTTGTTTTTTTTCCTCTGTGTCTGTGAATAGATCCTCCTAAATGTTGCATACTGAAATGTTCCTTCCAGCGCTCGAGGGGATATTTTACTCTGGATGAATGTGTTGAGGCTGGCGTCTGAAAGCAAATCAGGCATTTAACTGTTATTTTAGTGTTTGGAAGCGCGCAGCCAAAAATGCCAAAGAGTGCGAGCTGTAATTGGCCCGCTGACAGAAGCAGCTCATCCTCTCCGTGCAGCAAATCATGGCTTATTAGACGCATCAATTAACTCATTCTAATGAAGCAGTGAGATGTGGATAATTATTCCGGTGGCACACTCCCCTCTGCACGGCGTGCTTTTGGGTGGGTGGGCGGGGGGAACGGACGGAGGAATTTTCCGCCGCTTGACGTCAGCGTGATGCCATTCAGCAAAAATCCCAGGAGTGAGGAGAGTCAGGTCATGTGAAGAGAAGAGCCGGTGATGTTTGGCTCGGCCCGCTCTCTGGCAGCCTCCCAAACTATTCCAGTCATGTTGGGAGGGGAATTTGTAAATAAGTCTCCTGTTCGAGCTGCGCCATGTATGGGATACTGCAGCACGACGGTCCCATTGAGTTGTGTTTGGGTTTGTGGTCAAACATCTGGAGAACAAACGCCATCTGGGATCAAACGGAACAAACCAGGACTGGAGGTTTTAGATCGGGGACAGATGACTTCAGCTGGAGTCTAATCAGTCCACAACATCTGTTTTTCAGACTTTGTAAATTTAGTTTTAAGTCTTTGTCAATCTGTAAACCTGAAGAACTCACGGCGTAAACAAAGCAGTGTATGAATGAAAGTTTCTTGAAGTTGGTTTCCTATTGGGAGGCACGCCACTCATTAATCTGAAACTTCACCTTGCCTATGAATGGGAAACAGGCTTCAAAAAAACTCTAGATTTTAAATCATTTACTTGGAGTGACTTCAGATATTCACATCACATCTCAGCTGTGGTGAACCGAAACAACAACGTCATGGTTTTGTTGAAATATTCACTCCAGACCAGAGGTCAGCTACTAATTTTCCCAAAGGGCCGCGTGAACAATGAGCACTGCTGCGAGCCGAGACAGGAGCTGACTTGAGCGCTGACAAATCAGAAATATCTCTTCATGAAAAGCAGTTTTTACTTGATTTTCATGAGCCGTTTTAGTAAAGACAGTAATTCACATAACCAGGTATGAACTATAAAGTTGCTCGTAGTCAGCTTGTTCCAGTTTATGTTGTCAGAAAGAGAAAAAATAAGGCTTTCGAACTGGAATCGAACGGCCTTATGGCCTATTTTATAACACATTTTTTGAATGATAAACATGTTTGAAAGAAAAGGGGATTCAACTAGAAGTCGTTTGGATACTGAGGCAGATAAAACAATTATAAAGCCTCCGTATCTCTGAAGAGCTTCTGTGTGGGTGTCAAGTTATCCAGTCAGGCATTTTTTTCCATAATAAGTCTGAATAATGACGCTTAGGTCTTCAGTTTAGAGGATTTTTTCAGAGCGTTTGACTTTTCAGAAAATATGTTTCTATTTTAGCACTGTGCTGTTTGAAATGAAGACATTTCCAGTGGCGTGTGTGTTAAAGGTTATTGAAATTAAACTTCATGACTGCATTGCTTCCAGAATCTTAAATATGTCCAATCTGACCTGAAGGATAGCAGAGGAACATGCAGAGGAAAACGTAGTCCTCTTATTGTTTCATTTTCACACATCTTTTGCATCTTTCATCGACTTTCTCTCTGGAATTTAACATGTTCAGTTCAGTTCAAATTCCATTTTCAGAGAACGCCATGAGACACACAAAAATCCAGAAAGATTTTAGGGAACCTGCATTACAAATATAAAGAAGGGTCATATGGTGGAGCAGTGGATTGCACTGTCACCTCACAGTATGAGGGTTTGGAATGATGTGTGAAATTAGGACATTCACTCTTTACTCAACAAGCTTGTTGATGACGCTTGAACAGACTCTGTGTGTGTGTGTGTGTGTGTGTGTGTGTGTGTGTGTGTGTGTGTGTGTGTGTGTGTGTGTGTGTGTGTGTGTGTGTGTCATCTTCTTAACAAGCTGACCTCTCCTGGGCGTAACCTGCCTTTTCATCAGTGACTGTCGGGATCGGCTCCACCCTCTTCTGCTTTACCTCTGGGAAAGTGATCGCTGCTTACGGCTGTTAGGAAGCACAAAATAGTAAAAAAAAAAATAATAATAATCATAATAAACATAACTTCCATCAAAACTTCTATAAATAATGAGCTACATTTTTGAAAAATTCCATGAGGCAACCTTGTGAGTTAAAAGAATAAATGTAAGTGGAAACTGAACAGTGGATGCGAGAATGAATGGATGAATGGGACCGATCTCGTAAGACAGTTGAGTAGAGTCCAGGAGAGTAGAGTAGAGTAGAATAGAAACAGATTGAACATCCCCACATCAGACTGCTGTAGCAGTGACAGGTTCGTGCTTTCTAAGTGAAAACTCCCAGATCAATCCACCCATCCCCACCGAAACGTCAATTTATATTCAACAATTAACCCGAAATGTGTGTTTTTGGCTTCAGTCGAAAGAAAAATACACAGAAGCACACACAGGGAGAACATGCAAACTCTACGAAGAGCTATTTCATGATGAGCATGTTTGATTCCCTAAAGAAAGTAAAGATAATGTCCTGAGGTGTGTCTTTAAAAGGAGCTGGACGCTTAATCACTTTAATGCAGGCATTTGTGTGTGTGTGTGGTTGGACCAGCTCTGACTCAGCGCACACACACACACACACACACACACACACACACACCTGCGATCCAAACCCTCCTTCACCTGTGGCTGAGGCAGAAACCAGCCAGGAAGTGGTGTGAAGGAGTTTTAGTGAAGTGAAAGTGGTCCGAGGGAAACTGGTCCTGAAAGCCTCGCAGGAAGTGAAACCGCTCGGCGTCTCCTCCCAGAGCGGCGCGGAGCGCCGTCACGCCTCGCCCGAGTAAACACCGATTAAAGCAGAGCCGCCCTCCGTCCCGGGACGCGTGTGACTTCAGTCTGTCGCGACTTCTGACGCGACTCTGGAGTGAACTGCTCGCTCAGCTGTTTGAGAGCATGTGCGGCCTGCGATTAATCATGTGAGCCTTTCACGGCTCGGCAGGCCACTCATGTCAAGATGTAAACAACCAGCGTACAGTATCTCCATTCGAATACGCGTCCGGGGGAGGACTGGGGCGAAATGGAGGGAGGCTACTTCCTGCAGATAAGTGACGGCCACACAGCCTTTCTCAGAAGTCCAGGAAATTATTTTGACAAGAAAGGCACACAAACAGGGAGATAACCGAGAGAGAGAGAGAGAGAGAGTTCCCCACACGCCTGGCCGGCCTCAGATCAACGCCGCGGCGAGCAGAGTGACCGCCGACTTTCCAGCTTCCTGAGAGAGAACATGAGCTCATGTGGTCCAGGGAGACGGTGAGAGGGGTGGGGGCATAACAATCAGAATATACTCCGTTTGGGGTCGTTCACCTCATAACTGAAGACCTTGGGCTTTTTTTTCTTTTTGGTTTAAAGAACACCGTTATTACAAACAATCAGAAATCCTAGAATCAGGATAATAAGCTAAGACTGAGAAATAAACAATTCAAGAATGTTTGCTTTTGAAAAATGTTTGAACTGAACTCAAAGTAAAAAAAGAAAAAGTCTGAAGCTCAATTTCTCGATGAAAAGAATGCAAGTTAAAAAAGAAAAAAGTGGTAAAAGTAGCTACAATATTGGAACGTGATCTGTCAGATTCATTATTCAGATTGATGAGTTAAACTACAAGCTCCAATTATTATAAAACACTATTAAAACTATGAATATTCCATCTTATTTGTGCATTGATTTCCATTAAATCAAGAATGGCATCACATTTACATGTAAAAAAAAAAAAATCATGATTTGTAAAACAGTAAACACAGCTTCAATATTGACGTACAGCCTTTATATTTTCTGTTTTCACTCTGTAAATGTGACTGCAGCGTCACTGATTAGTGATCAGTAATGTTACTTTAACATTATCGTGGCTGAATCTGCGAGAACGAGCCGAATCTGCTTTGCAGACTGAACTCTTTTTGGAATGACACCGGCTGCTCAGGGTCGCAGCCCGCTGAAAAGGCTTCACATTTCCTTCACACTGGAGGCGAAGCTGCGTTGCCATGGCGACTGTCGGCGCACGATAAATCCACGGCAGAGATCACCTTCTTTTTTTTTTTTTTGGTTAAACAATCGGTTGGACGGAGGAGAAGAGAAAATCAGCCTCGGGGAGAAACCGGAGAGCAAATTATTCTTTAATTGCAGGAAAACAGAAGCGAGCCGTCTGCTGGGTGGACGATGAGACAGGAGACACTGAAAGCAACGCCGCCGCTCCTGAAGCAGTCCGAGATTCACACTCACTGTAGAAATTAAAATGCTGCAAAGCTTTTGTCCTACATCGGACTTCTTTTTTTTCTTTTTTTTAAACAGTTCTGGTCGGAGGAGCTCCACATCTTTTGTCTGAAGCAGGAGAAACACTGACGCAGCATGAAACGAAACGCACGTCACTGAAAACGACTATTTCTCACTTCAGTTTCTTATTTTAGTGTCGTCTGTGGTTTGACCTTCGCGACACTCTTTTGTTCTGGAACAGAAATCACTTCCACCGTTTTGTCTTTTTTTTTTTTTTTTGTTTGTTTTTTTAAGATACTCGCCGTCCCCTGCTCGTGAAGTGTGAGTTCATGTGTCACGTGACGAACTGGAAAAAGCAGAGTAGAAACCCAGAGATTAGAAAACCCCCTTCCGGACTGAAGTCTGTCTCTATGTCTTCAGCTTCTTTTCTGACGGCGAGGAGCCGGACCCTCTCTCGTCGGACTCGGTGTGAGTGCGTTTGAGGGCGCTCTGCGCCGGGCCCTTCTCCCGCTGGGCGTCCTCCTCGGACTCGGAGGACGCGGGGGGGTTCTCGCACGAGTGTCCCCCGGTCCGGCGGCGCCCGTTCACCCCGGGGCTGCGGCGGGAGTTCCCGCCCTCCGCGCCGTCGGAGCTGTCGGCGCCGGGCTCGGCGGCGGGACGCGCCTCCGCCTCAGTCCTGGCGCCCCGCTCCTCGCGGTCGGCGCACTCGGGCGACATCACCGGGCTCAGACACACGAAGTCGGAGGGGCTCAGACATTTGTCGTCCGGCCGCGCCCGCGGGGAGCTCCGCCCCCCGGCGGACGAGGACGACGACAGGTCCTCGATGGAGATGGAGGGGTAGCTGCAGGAGTCGATGGCGGAGAACAGGGCCTGCACGGACTCGGGCCGCTCCCCGGCGCGGGACACCACGTGCATGCGGCGCCGCCTCATGACGTTGCGCCGCCGCACGGCGCTGCGCCGCTCCTCGTCGTCGCTGCTGGAGCTGGACGTGGACGTGGACGAGCTGGAGGCGCCGGCGGGCAGCGAGGGCGACGAGGTGGGGCTGGACAGCGTGGAGTTGTCCCGCGGGCTGGGCGAGCGCGGCCGGGGCATCGGGTCCAGCCAGAACTCGCTGGAGTCCGAGTCCTCGTTGACCAGGAAGCCGGACTGACCCGGCTGGTGCCTCCGTCTCCGGGGACGCTCCTCCCCCTCCTCCCCGGCCGCCTCCTCCCCTCCGGAGCCGTCGGGTCCGGCCAGCGAGGAGGACGACGAGTTATCGGAGTCGCTGTGGGGCCCGGCGGCCAGGGCGGCGGCGGCGGGCGGCGCCGGCGTGGCCCGGGTGGAGCGGCGGCCTCGGGCGTGCAGCTGCATGATGGCCTCCTCGCTCAGGTCGCTGTCCGAGTCCGAGCTCCAGCCCTCGATCTCCCGCCGCACCAGCGAGTCGAAGAAGGCCATCATGCGGGGGTCCTCCTGGATGGACTGGCTGACGTAGTCGTGGGACAAGCCGCTGCCGCTGTTCAGCACCAGGCTGATGTACTCCTCGTGGGTGTAGAGGCTGCGGGACCTGTCCTCCACTCGGCCCTCCAGGTCCCCCAGGCTGTCGGGCTGCTGGTAGGGGCTCCACACCTGAGACGGACACACAGAGCGAAAAACTGCTCACAACAAGCTGGACTCTCCTTCAGGATCACCGCCGAGTAACAGCGATTCCTCTGTAATCTTCACCTTGTGAAGACTTCATATCTTTGAGCATTGCAGAATCTTTATTGCCATAGTTCTCAAAGAACAACGGAAATGTGGCAAAACAAAAGACATACAAATGACTACAATAAACCGTATATTAGAAAAAGAAGTTTGAAACAAAACAAGGGACCTGGCATCAAAAAGTAAAAAACAGAGTATGAACATCTGGCAGCAACCAGGAGTGTTTTTACAGTCGATGAGATGAATCACTGCACGTTGGTGAATATTGCAGAAGAATCTGAATGAGGGGAGATCTGTGATTCATTTATTAATGCGGCGGCCCTGGGCCGTGTTCTATCCCTCAAGGTGGAGAATTTCTATATTTCAAGGTGTTTTCACACCTGCTCGCTGGAGTTTAAGGTCGAGTCAGTGGAGACACACTGATATTGACCATTTTCTTGCGTTTGCCGTCATGTCAGTCGTCAGAAAAGCATTTTCAATTGTCTCAATCAGCGCAATGTGTCACACAAATAACATGTAACTGATAAATCAGCTGCCACAGCCACATAAATGTATGAACATTTATATGCACACTCCCCCCAGTGTTTCTCATATTTGAGAACTCATTATCATTTAGTATATTATTTCTCAGCCAAATTCATCATTTATCAGAACCTTTGTGTTGTTTTTTTTGACACAGTCCAGCTGCTCGCTGACATTACTTCATACAGCGATTAAAAAAAACCCACCTATATCCAAATTTTCCCAGCTTTATCTGGAGAAAAACACCCAGAACCGACTCATTAATCAGCCACGGAGAAAGACGCTATTCTGTAAGATTTCACACAGTGAAAACTACGAGTGAAAACATGCCAGCGGAGGAAAAACACCCCGAGTTTTAGAGCCGGCATTTCAGACAGAAATCAGTCTGTTTCACAGCAGGTCGTCAGCACTCACTCTTTCTGAGATCATTTCCAAGCTCAAAAGCACATCCATTGTTGGCTAGACTGAAAAAAAGATGTTTCGTACTCTCCTTGCACTAAACATTTCTTTATCACTGACAATGGTAAATTTTACCTCGGAACAAATGTCAAAAGCAAACTGATCACCTTGATTTGTGAAAATGAAAGCAGCTTTGCTTTTGCCCTCTTGCAAAATCCCACTATTGATCACATTTGTTTCGAGAGCATCTAAAATATTCTGGAAAAAATAAAAAAATAAAAAGCGACTTTTTCCCCCTCATAATTTAATTCAGATGCACCAGAAACACAGAAATCTGAACAAAAAGCTAAGTCTGCAGAGTAACTTTGAGATGACCTCCAAAAAGTCTGGACTGACCTTGATGACCTTCTCCACCCCGGAGGAGCAGATCATGTAGGTGTGCGGGTTGAAGCGGACCTGGTTCACGATGGAGCGGTGACCCTTCAGGACCATGAACGCACCGTTCACAACACGGCCAGGGCCTCCTTTAAAAAAAAAAACAAACAAAAACAAAACAGCGTCGATACAATAGGAATTAATGTAATCGCAACTAGATAAATGCAACACAAAATGCTTCATAGATGACTCACAAAGACAGAACACACACATCCAGGACTAAACACCTTTTTCTGACGTGGCGCTTTATGAACTAATCCGATAGTCTAAAAGTTAAACAATGCTCCTGCTTCAGGTCCAGCAGTCGGCTGACCTGATTTCTCCAAACCTGCGAAATACTAGAGTCCTGCCCTCATGATACCCCTTCAGTCTGACACTAAATAGCCACATAGTTTCAGAGTGAGTAACTGCAGGGAGAAACGGATCCATAAATGTGTCAAATAGCACATTCCTGGACTGCTGCATTGTTGGGGGACTTTCCTGGCGGGGTAATTACACATGAAGCATGTTCACGGCGGTCACTTCCAACTTTTCAGCATTGCTTCTGGATTTTCATTTAGTTTGGAACACAAGCTGGAACTGGAGAGACGAGGTGTCCTACAGCAGCCGGGGCCTGGAACCGAGGCTGAACTGAGGGCGAACCGCACTCCGGCGGCTCCGACATGTTATTCTGTGGCTCCGGCTTGAAATCTTTAACCTCGCAGAGTCAACCTCCCTCCTACAAGTGAGTTCCTTTTAAGTCGTGGTATGTGTGTGTTCTCGAGCGTCCGCTGCACGGACGTGACGGTCCAACCCGCTCGCGCGGGACAGACGCCAAGTTCCCGCATTGTGCTGACTGCACGAAAGGCGATCTCGCGCCGAGAAGCCGCTCTGCTCCGCCTCGGTGGCGAGGAAATGCAAAAACCACAATAATACGAAGCACCGTAAGACACATCCAATAACTCACCCGCTTCTGGATCCTTGGGGATTTTCCACATGTAGAGATTGAAGTCGTCCGAGCCAGACAAGATGTACTGAGGAGGAGAAACAAAAGGACGTCAGGATTTAGGAGAGGAAATTTCATACAGATAAATTGTACATGGGGAAGATGAACCCAGGAGAAGATCGGATCCTCGGTAGAAAACCAACAGATCGTAAACTCCGAAACTCCGACTGCACACATGCTTCCACTTAAAACCCGTCGATGAACCGCGGTCTTAAAGCGGTGCGTCACGAATGGAGGGGCACAAGTAGCTCACTATTCTGGACATCTGGAAACCGAGGGCGAGGAGAGAATTAAATCAAGGTGCTACCTGACGACAGACAAGTGGAAGTTCATTCACAGATACCCTGTTTGAACCGTTTATAATCCCAAGGATGTCGTGAAAAGCTCACTTAAATATGATTTGATCCTCACAATTCTTAACACCGGAGAAAATGCACAAGAAAAATGAAGGATGATCATTTGTGAACCTGAAAAACTTTTCTTTGTTAAAACAGACGATTTGATTTGCCTTGTGATGCAACAAATCATTCACAATTTCAAACCCGATCACATGATGATGCTCTGGAAATAGACAATCATTTTCCAGGGATGCACTAAGACCAGTACTGGGTCGAGTGCATCCCTACAAAAACAAAAAACACGACGGAAATGGACAATCACGGACAAGCAGCATGTGGAGTTTTGGAGGCAAAGTCACAGACAAATATCAGGCTGCTTATGTCTCTATAAATGAAAATATTAAAGAACCTTTGCGACACTGTGACATATGAACCAAGCTGGCAGATGGTTTGATTGGCTGGACTGATAGAAAGCTCCACATAAACAGTTTTACTATATTTCCATCCTTTCATGATCTTCTGTTCCTAATTAGCACATTTATATTCACTTGGAACATCAGTCAGGCTTTCTTTTCACCATCTGGACACCCGCTCTCGTTACATAATTCACATTTGTTTCTTCTGTTCCAGACGGTCTGTCAAGTTGTAGAATGTTTCCGAGCCGTTTTATCAACTAATGATGGGGGGAAAAAAAGAAAGAAAAAAGTCTCAAATTCTCCTGCAAACAATCTGCTGGTCTGATTGTCCTTTTCTCTTTGTGAACGGTTGGTCGCAGACACGAGTTTCAGCAGGAATTCTGATGTGAAAAGTTGCTTTAAACTGTGAGGAATCGTCTTTTCAGGTGGAGCTACGTTTGGATCCGACACCTGGTGCGCTCTGCCGCAGGTTCCCAGAAGACACGTCAGTCTGGAATGTTGCACCCAGACACCCCCGCCTCCATCAATTTCACGCGGTCGGCTGCCGATCTGCACCTCGGTTCTCGCACCGCTCCGAGAAAAACCCTCCAGCGTCTGCGTGACGAAGAGCTGCGAGCCGCTCGGCTCAAACGCGGAAAACAGAAACCCGTCGCTGGGACCATTTGTTACGGATCCTCGTACCACTCTGAAGTATTTGGCAGGGACGGAACCTCAGTTTGGACGAAATAACAACTTTCCGGCTGCACTTACACAACTCCTCGAAACAAAACGAGAACCTGCTCTCAGACTTTCGAAAGATATAACTGCATTTCAAGACAAACATGTCTGATAAATTTACTCAATGTTTTACAAAACAGTGAAATGCGATGGAAAAGGGACTTATACACAACTTTTCACTTTATGTGAAGGTCAGATGGAGATGTTGACACTCTGAATTCTCAAGATTAATTTAACTGAAATACAAATTTTCATGCATGAATGTGTTTGTGGTTTAGTAGAGATTTGCTAATTTTAAAAAATGTTCTTCGAGGTTTCTATCGACTGCTTGTTAAAACCATGAAGCTCCAGATTTCTGAGCCAACATGGCAGCAGATCCACAGCAGAGACCTGATCCAGAGAGCTTTATGGAGCCTCCTCGGGTCTCTCTGGGGCCGGACCGTTTGTTTAAAGCCTCCATGAGCGCCACCGACACCCGGGGATCATGTTAGCATAATAAACATGGCTGCAGGGTGAAGTCACGTCTGAGGAGGACCAACGCGGCGGCGGAGCGGTGGCTGCGAGCTTCTGCTGGAGCTTCAAGCGTCCCTCTACTTTCAATCCTTTAATTGATCCCACATGTCCGCGCTAACAAATCATGTTACCACCAAGCCGGTTACAACAACCTCCCCACTGTTCTCCGCTCTGCACCCGGTCCTCGCATCAGGAGCCGCATCGCTCTCTGGAGGGCGGTATGCCGGAAAACCGTGAGCACCGACCTGGTCTTTGTCCCCGGCGAAGCAGCAGCTCTTCATGGTGCAGGAGTTGAAGTAGCCCTGGTTGTCGAACTGGAAGCTGGGCAGGCGGGAGTGCAGCTCGTAGAGGACGGGCGGCAGGCGGCGCCGCAGCGCCAGCAGCTGCGTGCCGGTGCTGTTGAAGCGGACGCTCATGGCGCTCTGCAGGGACATGCTGCCTCCGTAACGCAGCAGCGAGCTGAGGAGACACAGGGCGAACGAACCGTCAGCTGCCCTTTCACCGAGCGGTTCGAGAGCTTCAGGTGAGGAAAGCAATGAAGATTTAATAAACTGAGTTTTGTTTTTTTTAAAACTGGTGGAAATGTTGACGTTAACAACAATAGTGGTCCCAATAAGAGGCCCTGAGGAACCCCTTTCCATTAAGTAACATAGCATTTGTACTTTTTTTTAAACATATTTAAGGGATTTTTCAGGTATATGTACTTGAGTTGAGCTTTGAATTTTCTGGTGACCTTTTACACCAAACATTTAAAGGAAAATATCAGTACGTTTTTACTCTTCATGTGCTTCGACTTCTGGTGTTAACACCACCGAGGACAATCGGGGTTGCAATAAATCAATCAAAACCGCTGATGTTAAGATTTATCCAAACTTAGGCTGCAGAGGATGAGGAATCTGAGAGATAAAACTACATTAAAAATGAAGTCTTCCTGTATATTTCCAAAAATGAACATCTGAAATGGAATCCACCCAGGATATTAATTCATCTGTTTGCTTTTATGAAGATTATTGAATTCTGATGTGTATCAATAACAATGATCAAGCTATAGATGTACGTGTCCACACATACAGTCAGTTTGAAACAAAGATGGTTTGCTCACTGCTTTTCAGAGATAAAACTGGTTTCTGCTCGTCCTGTTATGAAATGACTCAAACAGAGAAGAAATTCTGCCGTCTGAGGTGAACATTACTCAAACATATTGTGAAAGCTTGTTGCACAATCGCTGCTGTACGTTCACTCCATATTAGTTGAAAAACTTCATTCATCCTTCACAGGAAATTGCATCAGCAGCTCAAAGCACACACATGCGTCGGCAGCACACGTTGATAATGTAACATTACATACTCATAATGAGAGATATAACAGTTTACAGTAAAACATGTTGTATTTTATTTTGCTCGAAAGTAAAATAAAGTGTATAAACTGAAGAAAATCATCAGAAACTGTAAAGTTTTGTTTGTTTTTTTGTATTCAAAAGCGGAGAATTGTTCATTTTCTTTTAATCACTAAAAACAAAAGAAAAAGGGGGAAACTTTACACTGATCTTTATTACATAGTAATTTACTGGTAAAATCCTATGAGTTCACACAACTCAGGATAAAAGTACAATTAAAGATATCTTTTCCAAAATCTACTCACAGCTTTGGAAACTTTTGAACCAGATTCAATTACAGTGCCAATAGCAGCAACTCGATGTTATTAACTTCTATAAAATATCGACTTTCAAAATACAATCTCTAGAAAAATATAAACTAAAAAGTGCATTATGGATGTCAAATTCAGATTTAAAAGTAAAATTTCCTCAATTGTAATAAAAAAGAGGCAACAAATAACACAGATCCAAACAATTTGGAACAGATTCAAAAAGTCTGCATACTCAGCATAAACGTATTACTTCATTACTTATCTACTTTCTTTTGGCATTCATATACTTTTTACCCATATCTACAGAAAGCTTGTGGGGAGTGCAGCATGTCTGCATTACAGAAGAAAACCCTTCAAAATCTAACAAATTCAATCAAATATTTCATCAAACAGCTCTGCAGGAAGCTTTTATGACTGTGTGTGTGTGTGTGTGTGTGTGTGTGTGTGTGTGTGTGTGTGTGTGTGTGTTCTTGTATTTCTATCCTTGTCGGGGCCAAATGTCCCCACAAGGATAGCAAAACGTGGAACGACGTGCCTTGTGGGGACCTTTTTCCGGTCCTAAGTAGGAAAAACAGTGTTTTCTTGACCATGTTGTTGTTACTGAAAAAAGTAAAAGTGCAAAAACGTTTCTTTAGGGTTAGGCTTTGTTGTGGTGTGGGTTAGGGTTAGGGTAAGGGTCAGGGTTAGGGGCTAGACATGAATGGGAGTCAATGGACGGTCCCCACAAGGATAGAAATACGAGACTGTGTGTGTGTGTGTGTGTGTGTGTGTGTGTGTGTGTGTGTGTGTGTGTGTGTGTGTGTGTGTGTGTGTGTTCATTGCATTGCTGTAAACATCTGCTTGTTTTTACTCTCACACATTCTGCTGCTGGCAGGAAACCAGCGGTTTGTGAAGGATGCTGCAGCAGCGCCCTCTGGTGGACATATTTTAAAACTGCACAACACAAAAATAATCTGGACTATTTTTCCAATAATTTAAAAAACACATCTGAAACAGGGAGAGGGAGAGTATTCCTGTACAAGAACATAAATTTAAAAAAAATCATTCATGTAATTTCTTCCCACTTCTTTTTAAAAGCCTGTAAATTATTTTTTAATGGGGAAAAAAACAAACTTAATTTGCTGTGTTACATAAATTACTAAAAATAGTTAACTTTTCATTTCCTTGAGGGTTTATTAGTACGGCCATAAAAATCAGCATGCATCTCACTGATAATATAATGACTTTATAGGGTTATTAAAGTAGTTGGTTGATGTTTAACTGCATGTCTGTAAACACGTTTAACAGTGCAGCGTTCCATTCGTTCACGCACAGATTCGCATTAAAGTTTCTGCATCTAAACAGTTTTTTGCACCAGTCAAGGGTTCATCTGCTTTAGAAACTGGATCGCCACACAGGAATCAGCGATGAGCGTCTCACCTGCGCGGCTTCCGGATGTCCCACAGCCCGACGCCCTCCTTGGAGTTGGCGGTGGCGAGCAGCCGCGGCTCCACGGGGTTGAACATGACGCTGTGGAAGGCCGAGGGGTAACTGGCCAGACAGAACGGCTCTGCAGGGGCAGAAGAGCATCAGACGGAAGAGTCAGGGCCTTTAATATCACATAAAAATAAAACTACTTAACCTGAACAGGTTTGATATATAATTAGCTTTCATTTGATGGAATACGAGTATGAAATGATTTGTGCTGAAAAAAAACAACAACTTGTTTTCCTTCATTGTTGATGATCTTTAGCATCGGTTTCATCCTGCTGCTTATTTATGGATCCACCAACACTGGAATTGCAAAGACATTTATTTTCCCTTCCAGGCTTGGACCGAGAAGCCAGCTGATGAAATGAAGGAGCGATTCCTGCTCCGGTATTATTATTATTAGGCTAAGGCGTCGAAAATAGAAGGATGTCGTGCAAGACGATCCACTGTGTTTTTAAAGTGATCAACAGGACGACACACACGTCAGAGCAGCAGAAAGACCTCGAGGCTAAGTTTAGACTAAGTTTCCTCTTTCATCATCAAAATAATAAAATCTTTCTTTTCCGCTGCCTGAGCCGGCAGTGGCTTCTGAACTGAACTTTCTGTGATTAATTGGGGTTATCACTGCGATTCGCAGCACCCACCTCCGTGCGGCGGCTCGCGCGTGTCCCAGATGAGGACGCGGCCGTCGTCCGACGAGCTGGCGAACACGTTGTCATTCACGGGGCTGACGGACAGACTGTACACGGCATCAATGTGCAGGAACACGTTGAGGGTTTCCCTCCTGTGGGAGCAAGGGTTCATTAAATCTGCTGACAAAGAAGTGTGTTTTCCTTATTTTTCAACCCACCTCTCCACATCGTGAAGAAACACCTGCTCGTCATTCCCTGAAACACAGAAAACACACAATGTAGAAGCGACAGATGCCGAAATTCATCATTTCTGTATGATTTTATCTTGTGATAAGATCAATTTTTGGAAGAAAGACGTTAGGCTGTTGGAAGCTTTAAATTGTTTCTTTTAAATTATTTTATTACACGTCTATGGCCAAAAATAGCATCTTAACGTACAAAAAAAAAAAAAAAACAAACCTGTTGGCGTTACAGGTGTTTCATAGAGTGTGTTAAAGCTGGTGTGTGAGACTGGAGCGAGGCGCGCTCCGTACCTCCAGAGAAGACCTTCTTGTTGGTGCTGTCGAAGGCCAGGCAGAAGATGTTGGAGAGGTGCTCGCCCTTCAACTTCACCGGCTTGGATCGGGCGTGGATGGCTTTCTCCATGTGCCACAGCAGCACGCGCCGGTCGTCTCCTCCTGCACACACACATTTTTACATTACATTCACAACGACAGTTACCTGGCTTAAATTTGATTCTAAATGGTTGCTGTTAAAAATAAATTCAAGTCCACATACTTCTCTCAAGAGCACTTGTTACTTTAAATTCAGAATTTCAATTAATTTTCTATCAAAACATTCAGAGAAATTAAAGTGAATGATTGATGTATAAAATATTTAAAGTACTTTTCCCTGCAGTACTGTGGGATGTTTTTAACTAGATTTACCGACAAACTTTTATTTCCTTGAGTAGAATACTAATGTACAATGTTAATATGCCTGATAAGTTATAAAGTAAGTAAATAGAGAATGGAACACAGATTAGATTACATGGCGTGTTTCAGTCAAATTGGATATTTGAAAATAAAGTAAAAATGCTACATGTTTGCAGTGATGTTTCAGTAATCCGGGAGTTACTGACTGTTTAATTTGAGGTGCAGATGAAGTTCATCTGCATGTCAACACTGTGGATGAGCAGCTCGTGCAGCTTCACCTGTGCAGGTGACGCGCGAGGCCATATGCCTGCTTTTAATCCTCTTGGGACGGAAATAGCTCCGTGATTTCAGGGGGCCGTCATAATCGGACCGGACCGAGCGGACCTCAGCGGCCTGGTCCCTCGCTCCGAGGCCGGGTCCCTGTGGGACGTGTCCGGGCTGCTCGATGCTAACAGCGACGCTAGCGACAAGCTAAGCTAAGTTAGCATTAGCTAGCCTGAGGAGGGCTCAGCCTCCAGACTGAAGTTAGCCTCCGGATCGATAGTTCAGGGAACTTCAAGTTGACTGTTATCTAATTTCTGATGAAAAAACATTCCTAAAAGTCGTCTTCAAATCACTAATATCTTTGTTTTATTTGTGAAGACGCAAAAAAAAGGACATGTAAATGAAAATGTTTCAAACATAAGGCTCGTGGACCAAAACCAGCCTGCAAGAAGCTCCAATCTGACCTGTCGAACCAGTAATTAAAAATCTCAAAGATGTGTCAATTCATTTCTTAAGAGTAGTCGACCAAACGCAACACTGACATGTAAAGGAAAAAAAAGCTTTTGAACAATGAAAAGTTTTAAACTTAAGTTTGTATAGTAAATGGGGAAAAACTATGCTGAAATGTAAGTTTGTTTTTTTCAGATGTGTCAACTGAAAATTTTAAAAATCATAAAAAAGAAAAGTGAAAGTCAGTTTTAGTAGAAGGTTTTAACACTCCTGAACAGGGATGACAAACATGAGGCAAGCAGGCCAAATCTGAGAGTGTTCAATCTGGGAGTCATGACAAAGTTACTGTTGTTTTAGTGTCATGACTGCCATTTTCCATATTCTCCTGAAACTTTAATAGGTGACAGTTGATTATATTAGCGATCCAACTTGGGAATCTCCTCGGTCTACTAATAATAATAACGTTGTTATTGTCCTTCTCACTCACATATGTGCAAATGAACTATTATTACAAGCATTTTCAAAAGGTTTTAGTGACTCTGAGCCCCGAAAGTACAGCCGAAATGCATCGAAAAAATGCTAAATTCTACTTAAAAACGTTACCATGTTAACGGGGCTTCAATCATAGGAAAAACAGTTCATTAGATATTATGGTGATATAACTTGATCTGAGTTTAATTTTTATTATGCGACCACTCAGTGACAGGCCACATTAACCTTTTTCCACTAATAAACACAATAAGGATTCACTTTATGTAGCAAAAGAAGGAAAATGATTTTTTTTTTCGTAAAGACATTTTAACTTGTGCAGTGTGAAATGTTCATTTTCGAAATTTTCTTTAACAGCCGGAAACTGACAATGCCTGTTTATTTTAACCAATTGTAAGACACACACATACTAAGATAATCTTTTAAAGTTAAGTTACTGTTATAGATAAATTACATGTTATTGCAAATTCACCTCGTATCATGCATTTCCTGAGGTCTACTTCCATACTATCAATAATCTTAAAGTTCTTGCACAAAAACATCAATAAAAAGCTGGTTTGATGCAATCAGAAGCTTGAGCTTGATGGCATTGATATTATTTTAAGAATATCAAGAATTTTTTCAGAGATAAACATTTTTTCTGGTCAGTTCAAGGCTGTCAGCAGACATGTCATTTTTTTAAAAACAAACACAAGTTTTTTTCTCTCTTAACTTTCAAGCATTGAAGATTTGAACTAAACTTTAGTGAGTGAAATCCCAAAAGATTTCAAAGAGAACACATTAAAAGTTTCATATGGACTGTAAATCATGATGATATAACAACAATCTATTAAACTTGACAATATGATCTGCAATATTTTCCCATCGATTAACGAACTGAAGGCTAACTTCAGGCCGTGTTGGTTCCAGCTGACTGGGCGCTAGCCCGTTAGCAGTTAGCCTGTTAGCATGGAGCGGGTGGTCTCCGGTGAAGGAGGGGGGCTCCGTCCTCTGTCAACCTACCAGACACCAGCCATTCCCCGCCGTTGTTGGAGAACTCGATGGCGTTGACGCAGCCGAAATGCCCGAGCATGTCCTTCTTGTAGAGGCTGGTGCAGCCCGCCAGCCGCCGCCTCTGGAAGTCCTCCTTCATGAGCGGCTGGCCGCTGAGCTCCCTGCGGGACAGAAAGCCCACCGCGGAGCGCATACCGCAGCCCTTCAGCTCCTTCAGCTCCTTCATCTTCACCGAAACAACGACGGCCCGCCGCGCTCCGCCTCACCGCCGCAGCCCGGACATGTGCTGCTGTCGAGGGGTGGAAGAGGCGCACGGTACCGGCTCTACATCATGGAGGGTCTCCACTGCTGCTGCTGCTGCTGCTGTCTCCCACCCTCCTCTGTCTGTGCGGCGGTCCCAGCAGCGGCTTCCTGCTCCGGCGGAGGTTCTCCGTCTCCCCCCGGCTGCCACCACTTCCTCCCAGTAATCCCGCTGCCTCACCCGGAGCTCGTTTCTCCCACAGCGGGGGAGAGCACTTGAACTCACCACAGCTGGATTCCCATCAAAACAAAAACAGAAATGAAAAAAAATAATAAAAAATACATATTTTTTTTACATTAAATTATATTTATGACAACTGTGTTCCCAGAAATCTTTAACGTATCAAATAAAATAAGTTTAACCTTTACACTAACACAGCTCATAAACAGTTAAATATTTTTGTCTCTACATGTAAAATCTATTTTAGAGTTTTAGTTGGTTATTCAATTTCATAAACACACTTAAACTAGATACTAAAAATACTATTGCATTTTCTATTTCATAAATAAATACTACAGTTGTTTTTTATACAGAATAATCTCATGAATTGCAGTATTTACTTTTTACGTATTTACCTATTAAAATAAAGCAGGATTATTTTCAGATCTTAAACTGTTTTCCACTTTACAAATGAAAAGATACATCTTACAGTCAATTTTTGGGGGTTTCTTTTGCTTCTTTTCAGAGTCTTTTGACTGTTAGATATATAATGTTGGGAATGTCATCTGGCAATCAAGTAAAGTTAGTCAAGGGTATTTTACATATTTTAAAAATAAATTGAATGAAATTCATCCTCCATTTTAAAAGATGTACAAAATGTTAAAGAGAAAAGAGCAATAGTATGACGTGAACTGAGCCCAGATTGATGCAAATCATGATGGAATAGAAAGAAAACGAGCCCATTTTAGTGCGTATAGTAGTTTTATTACTCCCAGTTTTGGGGGGGGATTACAGTGGTAGTCTTTAGGGAACTTTCACTTTCAATGAGCCTTTTCTGAGACAACATGAAAACAGAAACATCTAAAACATTTAGAGAAAGAAAGAAATTGTGGGATTCAGTGTCGTCACTCCCTCTGATGGTCACCGTCCACCAGACCACGGTGTGTTTGGAGCAGAATCAGCACCATTTTCAGCCGAGGAGGGGCATTTACTTACATTGATTTGTCAAAATTAAGCAATTTAGGCACTTATTAAGAAATTGGCAGAGGTTACAATGGAACTTTAGAAGCAAAAAATGTATTTTTTTTTAAGTTATTTCACTTAACAGTCAACTAAAGATGGAGCGCGATCTACAGACGGAAACCACGGACACTTTCTAAACTCACTGCTAAACTAAGTCACAACACGGTGTCTTGTGCTGTTTGTGGTTCAGATCAGAAACATCTCGCAGGTTCTCCAACACACTAAAATCTAGAACAGACCCACATTTAAAAGTGCTTTACATGAAGGTACCTCCCGTACATTCACCTCTACATTATAACACCACACAGGTAACAACGAGCTGCGGTTATTCAGGATTTCCTTTGGCAAAAGTAACATTTGCTTGAGCAAAGAAATGAGAAAAACATAAATGGAGTGTGTGAGAGGGGCTCCAGGAAGATGAGTTCAATCTGAAATCTCAACATTTTGTGCAAAAAGTTTGAATACTGCTGATTTTTGAGATTAAAATCAAAGAGGAACGGTTTAAAACGACTACAGATTCCAGACTACTACAGTTCCTCCTCGAGAGATAATTTTCATCATTTTAAAAGCTTTTTTTTTTTTTTTTTTTTCTTTAAGGTTTGGAGGCGTTCAGGTTCAGTGATCAGTGTCGGTCATCAGCATTTTCTAAGTGCAGACTTGGCTCATAAAACTGAGGGGAAAAAAGGATTTGGAGCTGAATATTACTGTAACAATTTGGAAAATTTTGTGGATAGACCAAAAAGTGACTTAAAAATAATTTTAACTATTATAAGAAATAGTTCAATCAAGACGTGAACAACAGGACTAGAAGACCCTGAAGATTCGAAAAGTCTTGCTGCGTTTTAATGAAAACACATCTTTGTTCTTAGTTTATTGCCATCTCAAGTAAACGGCTCATAAAAGCCGTCCTGTAACCTGTTTTAACAGTTGTCTTGACCCGGTTTCTGCATGAATCAAACAAACGGGATGAAAGAGCGGAGAACTGGAGATGGAGGTCAGGCTTTGTTTTCATGTGATTTCGGAGAGAATCTCTTCCACACTGGAGCCCGTCCCCCAGGAGCAGAAGTTACACAAGAGTGAAAACCACAGCTTCTTCTCAAGCAGTGCCAGGTTCATGGAAAAAAAAAATCACATCCACACAATTTTTAGTCCAAATTCTTCTTCTCCTTCCTCTTCTGATGTCGTTCTTCCTTCTGGGCTAAAAGACAATAACAGTCTCTGAAGCTGCGAATTCAAGATTTCCACAGCGTAGTTAGAAAAACCAGAGTGTCACTTTTTCCACTTCAACACGAGGCAACAGCTCTCGTGTCTTTCATATACGTTTCTATATTTATATATATATATATATACTCTTCATTCATTGTGCTGACTGAGTGCTTCAAACTCACCCAATAAAAACAAGAAACATGACGGCACTCGTTCAGTACATTAAAGGTTACAAGTCATCTCTGGTTATGATCACTTTTCTTCCTTTTTTTTTTTTTTTTTGTACCTCAAAAGTCTATAAAACATCAGCAGGATTTTACAAAGCCGAGTAAAGAAATATTCTCTCGACGGGCTCGTCTCGAGACTTTTTGACTTAAATACAAAATTAAAAAAAAAAACAAACAGGCGTGGGATTAAATAAGTGGACCGAAGCGGGAATTTTAAATTAAGACGGCAGAGTCGAGAGAAGTGTGTGGAGGAGGAGGAGGAAGAGGAGGAGGAGGAGGAGGAGGATCTGAGTCTCTGAGCGTTCGTTAGTACGGTCCCTTCGTGTGTCCGAAGATGCCAATGGGGAAGTGCTTGACGTGCGAGGACCACTGAGCCGCCAGCTGGAAAAACTTGACATCGTTCCACTCCACGCCGTCGATCAGCACTGGAACGGAGGAGGAAGAGTGAGACAAACTGCAAATACTCACAATCACAGAAACTGATGTCAAAGCAATCAACAAAGTGAAGAGAAATTACTCATTTTTAGAGTTTGTGCTGAATTCTTCCCCATCATTTCTTTCTTATCATTCAGTATCTACTGTTCATAACCTTAACTAGCTTTATCTACAGTAACTATCTATAGCAGAGGTGTCTAACATGTGGGCCGCAGACCCGAAAACGGCCCACAAACGACTTCAAATCTGGACCAGAATCACCTTGCAAAGTAAAGACAAAGAAGACATTAACTGTGACTGTTTTCACTTAAAGATCTGAATTGCAAATTTTTGGTAAATGTTTAAATTTTTTTCATGACAGATTTTGTAAAACCTACAATAAAAGTAGATCTGCAGAATATGTTGTAAATCTCTCATGATCACAACATCAACATCGCAAAGCTTGAACTGCTGGAATTCAGGTTTTCCTGCTGCACATTAATTTATCCTCTGCATGCCAACAGATCATATTTCACTTCATTATTTCAACATTTCAGACTTTATATTACGCTTAACTTCAAAAACATTCAGTGTTCAGAAACTCGGCTTCAACTTGTGTCAGGTTGAAATCATCAGAGAGGAACTTGCTCCAGGAAGAAGGAAGAAGAGCTCGACCTCTCAGCATCGTCTGCTGGTGCTTGGCAGTGCAGATGAGGCGGCTGATTCCCTCGATCACTTGACTCTTGGACTCCACTTCCTTGTCTTTGCTCTTTTTTGGCAGGAACATGACTGAGGAGGGAACACAGAGACCAGTAAATGAGGGATTCATAATGTTTGTCTCCATTAAAATAAATAAAAACACTGTTGAAGCTGTGAGCATCATGCATCAGCAAATAAATAAAGCCGAACAGCCACACACCCTTCTTGTTCTTCTCCTTGGTGACCACAGTCATGGACATGGTGGGCTGAGGGCTCGCCTCCGCGCCCCCTAGTGGCAGCCGGCTGACCTGCAGCGAGCGGAAATTGCACTTCAGAGTGTTTTTGGAGGAGGAGTCCCGCTTCTCCACGTCTTTCTTCCTTTCTGTGGGAGCCACCCAGTAGTCCACCTGCAGCCCCATCAGCTCCGCCTGACCGCCGGAGCTGCAGAGACACACAGAGCGGAGAACCTCAAGCTACGGCAGCCAGTTAGGAGGGTTTTCAGTTACGTTTTCACAGGTGAAAATGTTTTTGTTCACCTGTAAGCACAAAAGCTGGTGTTGACGGAGGGGGAGGAGGGCGGTGTGGGCGAGGCCTCTTTGAGAGCCGGCGATACTTGAGGAGGCGTTGAGGAGAGCAGCGAGGAGCTGAGAGGAGCTGCATCATCGGAGTCTCCTGAGGAGAGAAGCACCTTCAACACGACTGTCATTCTCTGGAGCCGAGTGTATCGGACCAGCTGGGAACGACGATTCGTGAAACATATGGATGTTTTTTTAAAACTAATTCACAATATTCTAATCATTAAACTCCTTTTCTGACGTATTTTAACACTAGTAGTTGCTGCCAGGAGGACGGAGTGAGCTCGGGATCAATGAGGAACTCCTCCAGTAAACAGGAGGTTAGCGAAACAGCGACAAATCCTCTTTTCACTGGAGACTACTTTAAGCGATGCTAATACTGAACCTGACAGCTGAGTTTCTCTAAGTTCAATCAGGTTTAAATGTGTTATTATTCTCCTAATGGTTTTCACTTTATCAAACAGTTCCACCAAGTGTCTCGACCGCAGCTCAACTTGCCTGATGCTGCAGATGTTTGCTCCACAATGCCGACTTTCACCATCTGGATGGAGGGAGGGAAAAGTGCTTTAATTTACCTGAAACATCTGCAACTGCATGGTAAAAATAATAAGAACATTGTTTTGCCAGCTGCTTCTGAACTAAAAAGATACAAACTACTTACATTGAGACAGATTTTTTTTAAAAAAAAGTTTGTATTTTAATTAAAGATAATAGAAAAACAATATTCAGTTTTATGAAGTATTCTAATATTTTTGGAACCGCATTCCTAAATATTCCAATCTTATGTAAAAGTTTCAGTGTTTGCATTAAATTTAGCAAAAATTTCATTTTCGAAAGGATAAAAACATTTTTAAGAAGCACATAACCCTGCAAAAAATAATGATAAAATAAAAATCTGTAGATATACTATAAATGTACCAACATTTTGTGAATCTTGTGAGCATGTCAAGGAACAGTTTGCACTCTTACCCCAATAAACGGGATGAACTTCTGACATGAATCCTCGTCAGGACTATGGAGAGAAAAGAGAGCAGAGAGCAGGAGCGCGCAACAAAAGAAGAACAGAAATTAATTTGTGTGCACAATCTAACAGAAATATAAAGATCTAGAGGCGACAAGCATTTCTGTGAAAAGTAAATGATTATCGTTTGGTAAAAAGTGGCGTCTACAGTTACTACCACTGAACTGGAGTGATTAGTAACCCGTCCACCGCGACTCTTCCTCTCTGCAGAGATCATGCGCTCCAGCTGCTCGTGCTGCTGGTTTGAAGCCTCAAATCAAACTAAACTAAACTAAAGGTCTGATTGTAGGAGGAGGAGGAGGAGAGAGCAGAGACATGCAAGCGCTCGGTTCGATCGGCGGCGTCCCGCCAGAGAAGGCATTCAGAGGGCAGCAAGTCCGTCAGGAGAGGAACTGAACTACAGAGAAGGAAGAGCACCAACCTAAAATCGGAAGCCTCTGCGGCTCCGGGCGCTACCTGTGAGCGGTAGGGCATCGCTACGCTTACAAAGCACTTCTACGACAACTATTTTCCCGGGGGCGCCCAGAAAAATAGGCTGAATGGAGTTCTAGGTCTAACGGCTTCTAAATGTAAAGATGACGAGGGAGGTTGTTGCTCTTGCCTTGAAGAAACCTGCCATCGCCCCCCCAGGGAAGAAACAGAGAGACTACAGAGGAGGGGAGACAGAGAGAGAGGGAGAGAAGACACTTGGTTTTCCCAACACATCACATCCCGGCTTACAGAAGAAATCAGTGGGACAGCAGCCAGAGAGGAAGCCAGATGTCTGCCTGATATGTGAGCGGTGCGCAGCGTCTCGGGCCGATGGGTCGGATGAGAGAGCGCCAGGCTCCGGGCTGACACGTTTCATCCAAATGTGGCTTCAATGTCGATACGATCAGTCGCACATGCTCCTTATTCAATTTAGATGGACTGCCGGATTCTAAACATGCATTTCCAGGCTTTCAGAACTGGATGGAGTGAAGCTTTTTGAACATTTTCATTTTATAAAACTCAAACACAAAAATATTACTTCAACTTGTTACTTTTTACCTTTACCACTGAAAGGCTACGATGCTTCTCTGAGCGGCTTTTTACTCTCATTTTCAATAAAACGTCAAACAACGGATTGATTTCTGTGTTCACAGCTTTTCTACAGGTAGCAAGAGCAGAAAAAAAGTTGAGAAATCCTCACAGGCGCTCTGTGTGGGGTTTGCATCTTCTACTTCTCATGTGTAAAAATAGAAAAAAGCCCCGTTACCATCGATAAAAACTACATAACACAGGTAACTTAAATGCACAAAAATGTTGATGGATGAGGATCACGAATGAAGGAAGAAAGAGTTAATTGCATTTTTTTTTCGCTATTCATCTACTCTGAGATGGACGAATAACAGACAGACATGAATGGCTCGAAGCAGGAAGGAGCGAATGAAAGAGAAACACCAGGGAGGACACAGGACAGGATGGATCTGGGCTGCTGCCACTTCAACCGCTAACTTAGGCAAGAAAAATGAGAAAGACGTCTTAATCCCTGCAAGAATGCTAGAGAAAAAAAGATAAAAACAACCGAATGTGGATGCTTGTTTGAGATTAAAAACTGACCAGCTTCATAAAGAATCCATGCTACAGCATCAACATCAGTCAAAAGTCTTGTCTCACAGTTACTATGTCACTAAACTTCTGTTGCAGGTTAATAAAAGTAACGCTGCGGAAGAGTATGAAAGGAACGAGACACAGTAAAAGTATCATGTCCTAACAGTAAACTCTGTAACTCGTAAGAAATGTCCTGAGATGCTGCGAAACGACCTAAAGCTGAGCCGTTAAAAGCTGTTGAAGTGGCGAGCTCCAGCAGAAGGGCGGGGGGGATTCGGACGCACGGGAAGCACATGAATCAACGAGCTACGTGAGGAACAGACTCAGTCGACCACAATACCTTACTGCAAAATCAAAATGAAAGCTCTTTTTCCTTCAAAGAAAGAAAAGAAAAGAAAACATACAACAGAACGGTAAAGCGTGTTATTTCCTGGCTCACACACACACACACACGCACACGCACAGTGATGGAGAGACAGTGACGCTGAGGGACACACAAGCCTCAAAACAGCAGATCTGCTCCATTTAGAAGACGGCTGGATAGAGAACAGAGTTTAACTACAGCTGAATTCATGAGGCGACATTTCCCAGAGTGCCACTGCAAAGCTGTGCTCATAAACCTACAACCACTAAACATTCTGTTTCTTTTGAATCTAGTCTGATGATAGTAAATGCGTGACATCTTTCTTAAAATTATCCTGGAAAAACTGCATCGGGGATCCCGGTCAGCAGTCTGCCGCCGGCGGAGAGAGACTCACCTCTTCTGCTTGTAGGTGAGCATGGCCTCTGCGATGGGGAGCTGGTGGGCCCCGTTGGCTCCCACCATGTACTGCGTGACCCTCGACACCACGTCCGGACTCTCCTGAGCTGCACAGTCAACAGCTTCAAGTCACAGCTCGGCATCTGCTGCGCTCGCCGTGAAAACCGGCAGCTTTTACAGCTGCGGCTGTTCGCTGCTCAGAAACATTAAAAACCCACCGACAACAGGAGCCTCCGGCTTGTGAAACAAGTCCCTCCAGGCGGCGTCCTGGAACAGACTGTTGTATCTGTAGTCGATGGTACCCAGATATTTGGAGACGGGATGCGCTCCTGGAGACAATCAGAGAGAGACGGCAGGGATTTCAACGTAATGTGATCAGAGCACAAACTAATATTACATCTGCAAAAAAAGATTAGTCAGTGTAGTCATAAAACAACATTTTGATCACTGAGGGGTCTGAAAACATGTTATCGCTGTCAGGGGGGCAAAATGTGACGGAGACAACTACAATAAAAAGTATGGCAGCTAATTTAATATAAAGGATTCATTATATGTCTCCATTTTAAACAACAAGATGCATTTAAACCCAAATAATACCTTTATCTTTACTGAAACGCAACTAAGAAACTCAAAGTAATTACACAAAATTGTCGAAAACTAGGAAAAACAAAACATATTTGCTCCAGGCTAGCTCTGTGGTGTGTTTACTCCCATAATTAATATCCCATGAAAGGTTAATAATGGAACAGGATAATTACATTTCACAGCAATAAATGATGAACAAACATTATGAAATAACAAATAATCAACTTATCTAACTGCTATTTACAGGTTATGTTGTAATATCTTAAAAAAAGCGCTGCGTCTTACGAACCCAGCGGGATGATGAGGAACCTCATGTATCCGAGCCAGTCCGGGGTCTTATGGGAGAGGTGGTCCACGAAGAGCCTGAGCACCGCACTGAGGTAGTGCTGCGCTCCGGCCACCGCGATCTTTATGGGGATGGGAGTCTGCGAGTTACAGTTACAGCTGGAAGAGAGAAACACACACACAAAGCACAGTTTGTCATTTCTAATTCAGTCAATCTATCTGTGAAGTTTCACCACAAGCATTTATTCCAAGAACCATCAATGTTTTATGAGCCGTCGTTAATGACGTGCAAAAAATTCACCGGAGTGTCACGTTTTAACATTAACTTCTCAATGCCATCAAAATATGCAATAAAATATAGAAAAAGGAAAATATTGAAAATATCTTGAGGAATGCTGTAGAATCACACAGGAGTTTTTTTTGACAAATGAAGACATAAAATCAGAATAAATCCAGACAGTTTGTCATGAGAGGGCTAGAAACAGCCAGAGACTCACAATCTCTGTATGCGGGACACGATGGTGTTGAACGCAGCCTGGATGTCGGCCGTGGTGCAGGTGCAGACCACAGGCAGGTGGTGGTTCTGCAGCATGTCCGACAGATACTGAGGGAGGGAGAAAACAGGAAGCAGACGAGAGGCAAAAGCCAGGTGAATGGACATCCAGGAGCTTGTTTATCATCACGTTCCACTCTGTTAATGTCACCCTTCCAAACTAAATGAGAACAATTCCCTTATTAAAACACTGCGAAACTGCAAAAGTACAATAATGGGACAAAAAAATAACAACGAACAATTGAACATTTTATAGGACAATGGAGAACTTTAAAACTCATAAATGTCAAATTCTTCTTTAAATTGTTCTTGCCTCTTCAGATTTGGCCTTAAAAACAGATTTAAACCTTATTTATGGAATAAAAATCTTTTAGAAAGTGTAAAACTACCTCAAATGACACTGTACTTCACAAATTATAGTCAAAATCATATTTCAAATAAGACAAAATCCTCAATGAATGTCTTCCTAAGTCTTCACAATCCTGTGGTCTTATTAATCACCACAATGTTTCACACAGTTTCCTACAAAATGTGAAGTGTCTTGAACAGTTATTAGCTTCGAATGGATCTAAATAATGGAAACCCTGTTAGCAAGTAAGGATGAATACATTAAACCACTGAAATTTTTTTTTTAAGTGAAGCATTCTCATAATCAGATTTTGTTTATATTTTCTAATTTTTTTAAAACTTCAGAATCTGTGTAAATCAATATAAAAAATTACCCTTTATATTAAAAAAAATGTGAGGAAAGTAGGGCAGGACAGTAGGGCAAAAAAAAAGTGTTTTTATCCACAAAATTATGTGTTCAGTAATTTCTACAATTTCATTTAGCAGACGCTTTTTTCCAAAGCGACGTACAACACAAACAAGAATACGGACATAAGAAAGAAACAATTAGTAAATACTTCAATTGCTTCAAGTGTAATTGGTCAAGGGAGTTGCCATCAAGTTGCAGAAGAGGAGCCACTACCCCCCCTCTTGTTTTTTTTTTTTGTTTTTTTTTTTTTTTTATGGTCAACTTAGTCAGTGGTATATACTAAGTGCTGGGTTTTAGACCACCTGACCTATTCTTCCCCAAAGATGGGGTCGGATTAAGTCCCGAGGTGTTCTCTGAACAACTGAGTCTTCAATTGTCTCTTCAAAGTAGAAAGGGACTCAGCGGAGCGCACAGCCGTGCTGGGCTGGAAGCACCAGACGTCTCTCACATGCAGAGCGAAGAGGGGAAGAGGGCGTGAAGGAGAGTAGACCTGGATCAGGGAATCCAGGTAGGACGGAGCCATTCTTGTAAGCGTTTTGTAAGCCAGGAGGAGAGTTTTGAATTTGATTCTGGCTGCAACTGGAAGCCAATGAAGGGAGATGAACAGAGGAGTGACATGAGCTCTTTTGGGCTGGTTGAAGACCAGACGTGCTGCTGCATTCTGGGTCATCTGTAGAGGTTTGACCGTACATGCAGGGAGACCCGCCAGAAGAGAGTTGCAGTAGTCAATGCGTGACAACACGAGAGCCTGAACCAGAAGCTGTGTGGCCTGCTGGGTCAGGAAGGGTCTGATCTTCCTGATGTTGCAGAGGGCATAACGACAAGACTGAGAAACTGAGGCCACGTGAACCTCAAAGGTCAGCTGGTCATCAATCATGACCTCCAGGTTTCTGGCTGAGTTTGTGGGCACAAGTAGGCTGGAGTGAAGTTGGACACTGATCTGAGGCTGGACAGATGGACAAGCTGGACAGACCATGAGTTCAGTCTTAGACAGATTCAGCTGAAGGTGGCGTTCCTTCATCCAGGTGCAGATATCAGCCAGACATGCTGATATCCGAGCTGAGACTGTCGTGTCGTCAGGTGGAAAAGAGAGGAAGAGCTGAGTGTCGTCAGCATAACAGTGGTAGGAGAAGCCATGGGAGCGAATCACTGCACCAAGTGAGGTGGTGTACAGAGAGAAGAGTAAGGGGCCAAGCACAGACCCCTGAGGGACCCCTGTTGATGGGCCATGTGACCTAATGGTAAATATTATGGAAATAATATGGTTACATTTTCCATGAAGTAAAAAAGATGGATGGATGGATGGATGAATGGATGGATGGATGGATGGATGGATGGATGGATGGATGGATGGATGGATGGAAGGATGCTCACCTGGCCCTGCCAGTCTGATGTGTTGATGAGGATGATGCTGTCCGGCAGGTGGTTATCAGACACCAGGATGTGGTTCAGTTGGTCATAAACTGTCTTTCTGGGGATCTAAACAGCCGAAATAAGAAAATAAACGGTTTAAAAAAACAAACGTCATTTTCAGATTTTCATATATAGACAATAAAATTCACACAAATATTAATATTTTTACAAAACCCGACATTTTTAAAGGTGCGTTAAGGAGTTTTTCCAACTTTAAAAATACTTATTTTCCACCATAAATATGTTACAAATATTCAACGATGTGTACAATGTGCCCTGATATATTCATTGTAAGTACCGAGTTAAACTGTCACTTGAAAGTTGCAGTGCCGGTCCGGCACCAGAATTTTTTTGCTGAGAATTTGAGAGAATGTGACGTAATGCGCACTCCCGTTGGCCTGATTTCCTTAAGTTTCGTTTTGTCCGCCATTACTCCGCCAGATGCTTAGTGAGCAACAACTGAGCAGTACTGAGGACGGAGCTTCCAGAAAGTAAGAAAAGACCGGCTTCTAGCACTGCCACAACTCCAGCACAGACCTCACCAGGCAAAAGGAAGTTACATTTTACTCGAGTGCTACTACAAGAGCGAGGAAGGAGTTCCCCTCTTCTGTGCACATACATGGACGCAAGCCACAGACACGAGTTTTTCCACTAAGCTGCATTACGCCCAAGGCCTGCAGGGGCCGTTGTTTCACATAAAACGTGCAAACTCCTTAATGCACCTTTAAAGACAACAGTCTCATTTGATAACCAACTGAAAATGTTTCCTGGTTTTTGCATTGTTGTTTTGGTGTTGCTTCACAGTTTTTTTATTCTATTTTCCCATTGTATGTCCAAAAGTATTACATTTTTTGGTTTTTCTTTCTTAAATGTTTTCTTAATACTGTTTGTCAGGTAGTTGTGGAGAGAAAGCGTGATTTTTATCATATTAATATAACGTCTTCTCCAACAGAGAACGAACCCTAAAAATAGTTTATAAGAATGTTTTCATCAGATCTGTTGAGAGCAGTCTGACGTCTTGTTTTGCTGCTCTGTTAATTGAAAGTCGTGGAGAACTCTGTCGGCTGAAGACGTGTGTGGTCTGTCAGTCTGGGTAGTTACAGAAAGTGACGTGGGGATTTCCTGAAGCTCACACCCACTGATGCAGAGTGTGTTTTCTTCTTCAACATGTTTCGACAAACATCTCTTTACTTCACTTCAAAATAAAGTTATTGTAAGAGAGAGGGCGGCGCTGCGGCTGCGTCCTCCCACCTGCAGGTGGCAGCGGGTGTCCAGAGAGCGCTCGTTGTCCAGGCTGTTGGCCCTCTCGTTCTGGGGCCTGCTGGGCTGGCGCTCCTTCAGGGACGTGCTCCTGCCTCGCCTCCCCGCCAGCTTGGGTTCCTGTCTGGAACCAGGAGAGGAGAACTCACTGATTCTCACGAGGTTTAATCAAAAATATCCCATCCTGCATCGATGTCCGTGATCCGTTACCGGTTAGAAGAAATGATGAGCGACTCCGTCTTGGTCATTTTGCCACTCGGTGGCAATCTCTCTAAAAACGTGTCCATGTTGTCCATCTCCAGCTCCGTGGTCGGCGTCACCGCCTCCGGCTGCTCCTGATGGAGGAGAACAGCAGAGGAAAGCTGGAACGTGGCTCAGCGGTGAACAGTTCATCACTTCAGCAGCCTGGACATGCTTCAGTGATCAATCACAATCAAACCAGATCTCCTCTCGAACTACAGGTTAAAATGTAACGTTAAGGTTAGAAATAGTTGACTCATTGTTAGGATGAGACATTCAGTTCTCAAGGTTCGGATTAGTGAAAGTAAATGTGCTGCCAGTGAACATCAGTGCAGATGAGCTTTGGTTTCACTCAATCTAAGTTTGTTTCACTGAAACATGCTGGACAACGGAATATTATATGTGGTTTGTCTTGTACGGAATTATTTGAAGTTCTTGAAGTTTTCATTGATTACATTATTATTATTTTCTCGGGCTTTTTAATAAATAACATTCTTATTTCTGATTCTCTTTTCTTTTAAAAAGCTTTTTCATTCTCCTTTCTTTATTTGCTTTGTTTCAATGTATTTCTATTCTTTACATTCTTGTGGCATTCCTGGATGGCGGCCTGTAAGCTGTTACTGAATACATCAGCAGTGTAAGTGATCGTCTCTCCAACAGACTCAGTTCAAGCCGAAAACCGTTAGAGATCTACTTGTGCTGTTAAACATACACATTCCTCCTGCCCTGAAGATCGGCTGTAATGAACGGTAAAGCTGCTTACCATGGAAACCAATACAAATGTGTTTACATGTGGAATCCACAATAAATTGATTAAGCCAGAAATATGAAGAATATCAGCTGTTTTTCATCCAATAAAGGACAAACATCACCAATTTCTAACTTGAATATCATGTTTTGTTACATTTTGATGAGACATTACCTAAACCGACCACTAGAGGGAGCTGCTGTACCACAGATGATGCATGTACAGCAGATAGAGAATTAATAACTGCAGACATTTAGAAACAATATCAGCATTTGTTAGAGGTGTGAGAGGAGAGACTGGCAGATTTGTGCAATAATTAGATTCTTTCTCACATTTTTGAATCTGCAATCTACCACCAGAGATTGTGATTGACGTATTGGGCAGTTATTGATCTCAGGAAGCTCAGGTTCATACTCACAAAGGAGGCGTTATCAGACACACCGTCATCTGGAAACTTGGCCCCGCCACACTTTGTTTTATCTGGGTCAATCTGAGCAGAGGAGGTGTGGAGAGTAACGAAGCGTTAAGGATCCCGGTGATCTGTAATCTCAAGGCGATCAGGTGTCTTTCTGTTTTCGTAATGACTCCACATGCCTGAGCGGTTTCTCACTTCAGCAGAAATCCTGCAGTTTGTTCAAATAAACCACCGTTGGCTCACTGAGGGGAAAAATCTGAGTGAGGGAAGCCGGTTTCTATTATTCTCACTTCTCTCCAGTGGATGTTCGTCAGTCATTAGTGCAGCTCAGCGCTGAACAATGCTCCATTGTTACAGTATTAGTGTTTAAAAATAAGCAGTGACACACTGTGAGAATGCGTTTGGGCCGAGTTTACTGTGAATGGCGGCGTTTTACGCTGCTCTCACCGGGCTGGGCGGCTCTCTGTGGCTCCGGCTGCTGTGGATGCTGCCGATCTCGGTTTGCGAGCTGGAGAGGGAAAGACCTTCGAAATATGGCCTGAAAGAGAAGAAGGCGTGTGAAAACAAACTTCAAAGAGGCAGAGAGTTTCCACTGGGGCAGAGAGTCTTTAACATCAGAGGGATCTGTCTTATCCTGGCACCAAACGGCACCCTGGACGTTTCAGTGGATCCAGACACTTCAATTTTATTTCCAGGGGCATGTTCAAATTAGCTCAGGCTGGATTTGGGGAAAATGCTGCTATTTTGGATTCAAACCAACAAAACCAGGTCAATGCTGTAATGTAGAGTACCTACAGGTGGGTGACAAAGGTTTAGATGAGCCGCTGTGACGTTATTTCTGGTCAGAGAAGACTTTTCTGTGAGTTAATCAAATCAATTAAATATCAGTCACACTAACTACTAACACACTCTGCTGTTCTGTCATTCTTTATCCTCAATTAAAATCAGAAAATTGTTCTTCCAAACACATTAACATTTAACTTGAGGTTTTTTTCTTCGGTTATTGAAAACTTTTTTGACATTTGAATACGCTGATACAACCCAAGTTATTGATCTCTGCGTTATCCAAAAGGCCAGAGGCGTCAAACATATTTCAGTTCAGGAGCCACGTTCAGCCCAGTTTCATCCTGGTTAAGTAGTACCACAAAATTTTAACTTTAAAGTTTTTCTTTGTTGAGGTGGTGGAGAGTATCCGTGATGGAAATCTCTTTATTTTTACAAAATCAAACAATTTCAACTGAAAATAACTCCAGTCTGAACATAGAGTCAGTTTTAATGAATCCTTCTGGTGCAAATGAAATGAAATGTTGAAAAACTTCTCTGGATGTTGCATTATGGATGTTGTTATAAGCTCACGCTGACAGCAGGGCTTTGAGGCTGGACTGATAGCAGCAAGGTTTTTATCGTTATTTATCACTCATCGCAGCATCACTGATTTCTCAGCTCAGGTCAAAGTGTTGTGTTCAGTTCACTGCTCTTTTTCTTTTATAAAACTAAAACTAAAAACTTTTTAGAAATTGGCTCGAGGGCAGCAAAGTGTGAGGACAGCGTCTGCCTGTCTGATCCAGCACATGAGAATGTTAAAAGTTGTTTTTCTTCATGAATTTAAAACATTTCTGGCATCAAAAAGACCCGTGGAGAAATACTGCTATTCTGTACCTCAGAAAACTGAAATACGATGCTTGCTAACAGAAAGTTTTAGGTCTGATTAAGCTGAAAAAATGAGCAAATATGAAGAAAAAGAAAGAAAAACACTCATAACAGGTAGAGAAAGAGTCCCTACTGCGATGAAAACTGACTTGAGTTTGGGTTTTGGTGTGCTGAGGACGCTGTCGTCGTCGTCCAGCTCCGGGCCGCTGTCGCTCGGGTTCTCGAACTCCACGCTGTCCAGATCCAGGTCCTCCTCCTCCACCTCCGGAGGGGGCTCTGCAGGGTCCTGCTCCGAGTCCAGGACCTTCAGAAGACCACACCGGCGTCACCGCAGCCTCACGTCAATCAAAACGACAGTCAAAAAAGAAAAAAAAACCCTCTCACCTCGTCCGAGACTCGGAACCTCTTCAGCAGCGCCACCACACGCTGCTTAAAGTTCTGCTGCTAAAAAACACACGAGAACAAACACAAGTCAGTCTGCGGCCCACTTCTGATTCACTCCACAGCTCCGAGCCAGAGCGAGAGCGAGAGCCTCCACTTGACCAACCCCACCAACAGCAGAAACATTTTCCTGTCGGCTGAGTTATTGATCTCTCTCATGTAAATCAATAACAAAGCACCATCAGGCTTCATCTGCTGTCCGGGGTTTACTTCATATCTCCAGCTCGTGCACGAGACTGTCCATGAGAGGGCTTTAATAACCTCTGCTGGGCATGTGACCACGACACACACCAGGTGAATTTTCACTGTATTCCAGAAGCTTCTCGGTCGTTTCGCCTCAGGTAACGAGAAGCTGATATGTAATGACTGTTAAGTTGCAGTGAGGAGGCAGGAAAAGCTCAGAGAGCGTCTCAGTTTGTGATTTGCTGTGACTGGCCTCACGCCTCTTACTCTGGTGATGGAGGGAGTCCGGACAATCGACCTCCTCTGCTTCTTTGGCTTCCTCACTTCGTACTCATCGTCTTCAAGGTCCTGAAAAACCGAAAGAGACAGAAGAGCTGAATCACACACGCAATTAAATCTCATATCAAGTAAAAGACAAAACACGTATTTTTTTTTTTTAATTTTACCACAATAATGAAAAAAAAACTCCATATGGACTTATATAGAAGTGTTATGAGAACATTTCATGTCTTCATAAAATGGCATTTTGACTAAAAATATCCTTAATGGTAATAAAATGTATAAATATTTTTGATTATAAGATCTGTAATAACAGTAACACACCTTGTTTTCCATCAAGCGTGATGAAATAACAGCTGATTGTCAGGAACACTGCCACATTTGACGGTAAAGCAGTTACACTCAGGACACTTCGACTGCTGTCAGATGTCAAACAGGATCTATTTTTACCCACATTTTATTATATTTTGTCGTAAATCCTCTTTCTATAGTCCAGCTGAAGTGCAGATGTTGCCATACACAACAGCGTGGAGAGATAATAAAAAAAGCTGCTTCGGCCAGAATGCAACAGGATTACAGTGATTGATGTTTACACAGCTGTCGTATAGATAACCGGAGCGGAACGGAGAACGTCTGTTATAAGTTACTCAATAGCAGTAAAAGTGGCAATCATTTCTGTGTGTTAGCACTTTATAGGCCACACACACACACACACACACACACAAAACCCTGACGCAGGGGCGTCTGACTCATTTCACTTCCGTGGCAAAATACAGCCTAATTTGATGTCAAGGGGTCAAACCAGTAAATAATCACATTATGATGTATAAATAACTGCAACTCTCAGTTTCTGTTTCTGTTTGCTGGTGATCATCACATGATGGGGCCAGTTCATCAGGCTGACGTTTAAAGGCTCATTTTCCCCACGGCTGTTGGTTTGCAGCGGACTCACCTGGCCCTGCACGGCGTCGTCGCTGGCCTCCTGCTCCGAGGAGAAGCTCTCGTACTCCTCCTCCGAGTAGTTATCTGAAGCGGGAGACGAGCAGTCAGCTCGATGCATATTTCAGTGGCTCTTTTAAATCTGACCCACAGCAAGGTTCTAAATATAAATCATGCGCAGTGCACGGAAGGGTAGAAAAACACACTCACACACACACTCATACACTCCCTGAACCTGGTGATCCCTGCTCTGCTGAACCCATCAAACATATTAGGTGATTAGGATGGCGTCATGCCGCTCGGCCCTCAGAACAACGGGGGTAATGAGGGGCGAGGCGTACCGGAGCATTTGATCTTCTGTCCTCCCTGCAGCGTCGCCTCCTCGTGGTCGATTGGCTGACTGGACAGAGAGAAGATCCAGATTTCTGCCACTTTGCCCAGCATGTCTTTCTGGTTGCTGCACAGAGGAAGAACCTGGCCTCCTTCTGTGGGGTGCTGCATCACCTGAGCCAGGACAAAAACACACGGAAGTTGATGAGTAGTTCCATTAGTTTGGAGCCTTTAAGCTTCGGATCATTCTTTGGTTTACACTGAGAACGCGATGTAAAACCTGAAGTTGGTCTTTCAGAAATACAAATTCCTGTTTAACAGCAACGACTGTACTTTCTGTGCAGACTGAGACGGAATGGTGTGAACGAAAGCATCATGTTTGTATTTTATCAGGCGGTCCAGGATGTCCGCCTGGTGTGGCAACCTCACCGTCAGTCTGAAAACCACAGGGCCACGAGGGTGATGGGAAAAAGGGATTACCAATCCCTGCAGTCCATTCATGAATGAACTGTTACCAGGCCAGCCCAGAGGCCTGCAAGAGTCCGATCCGACGGCCAAACCACCAAGCAAATTGTAGAAATTTCAAACAGAGTAGTGGGCCCAAACTGAGAGATTGATGATGCTGCCACAAAAGATAACAAGCTGGCATTAGTCTCAAAACCACGCTGTCAGGGTGAGTTTATAAAAACATGCATAAAGCAACAGCTACAGGAGAGGGTTTTTTTTGACATTTCACTGTATTTTGCACCAAAAAAAAAAAAAAAAATTCATTTTTGGTAGTAACCGTTTGGTGTTTGCAGACAGACATTTTCATCAGATTTCATTTGTGCTTGGGCTCCATCTGATCACTTGATGGCATATTTGAGCAAACCAGCACAGAAACAACACTGTTTCCAGGTATTTTGAACAGAAATCAGACTAACTGTGAGATTTAGTTCAATTAATACAAACCAGGCCAACAGTAAATCAGTTTTGATTTCAAACTAAAAAGAAATCAGCTGTAATAATGCCTTTCCATTCATGAGTTTAACTTTATATTTTCAGAGACGCTCACCAGCTTTTCCCATCCTGTCTCCTTTTGTAAATCCAGCATCTAGTTTGTCCTCAGTGGAATATTAAAAGTGGTAGATTGAATCGGAAACAACACAGAGAAGACAGTTGGAATCTTGCTATCGCAGAAAAATCCAGAAGAAACGGACTGAAGATAAACTGCTCACTAATGCACAAAGCAGGCTAAGTTTAAATTTTACATACTGCACCTTTGAGATAAATTATGAAAAGAAGTGTGTGATTTTAAAGATATTCCAGCCTGACTTAATCAATGAAGTCGATCCCAAGTCCTGATTTATAGAAGTTCACAAATTAAGATCCAAATCCTGCACAAAGACTTATGCGAGGCCAATATTTCAGAAAAACACGACTTCCTAAAACTTCAAAGCTGGTCGGGGGGAGATCAAGCTGAAAGCATGAGCTGGTGTCTTTTTAAAACCAGCAAGAGAGTAAAAAGAAGCAAATTAATATTAAAGATACCAGCCTCTTAACATCTGACGGCACACCGGGGCGTTTGGGAAAGTTTAATTACAGACGGCTGAGTCTGTTTGGGATTGAATTCGCGTAACAAAAAAACAAAGGAAGGCGCTATCGTCTCCCTTTTTAAATGTCAACTTGCAGCTCAAACGTCAACTTTCTCATTAAACCTTCACAGCAGTGAAGACGCTAACAGGCTGTTAGAGCCGGAGCGCCGTCCTGCTCCCGCCTGTCCTGAGGCCTCCAGACGTGACACACGGCGGAGCAGGAGTCAGCTCCCACCTCATTATCCACACACACACACACACACACACGCACACACACACACGCACACACGCACTTGGAGGAGCCGTACCTCCGCCATATCGATCGATCCCACCGCCAGCGTCTTGTAGCCCAGGATGGTTCGATTCTTGTAGCGTTTGCGCCTCTGGAGCATGATCTGCAGCTTGTTGCCTTCGCGCTTTAAGAAGTGCGGGTACTGAGAGTGTGGAAGGCACAAAATGAACAAAATCAACAAGTTGTGCTGGTCTGTGGATCTCATCACTGTTAAACTAACTCGGGCTCCGTTCACACCACAACGTTTTCAAGTGAAAACAGAAAAGTTTCCTTTACTTTTTGAAAACGCCTCCCAAGGGGGAACTTTTCAAAAAATGCATTTTCACTTGAAATGTTGAAACGTAAACAAAGGCCTCAGTTCCTCCTGACAGCCAGAGAAAAGATGGAGCATTCAGAGCCACTTGTATCAACAGTAGCTGCGATTTTTAGCAGCTTTAAATAAATGAAAGCAGGAATAGAAAATAAATAAAGTCCTGAAAATAAAAACTATCTAAGTAGTGAGTAATTACTGAGCAACCTTGTTAAATTAGGTTGGGAATGTTCAGATATAATGAAACCATAACTTTTATTTAATTTGAAAACAAATGCATATTTGCAAAATAACACTTGATGGTAATTTTAACAACAACAATCTGTTATTTGATCTTTTTGCAAAACCGTGTACTTTTCTCCACAACACTTGTCAAGTAATTCTTTTTTCTTACAGTCCTGAAACCTTATGAACAGCACAGACTGCCGAAAATGATGTCAAACATATTCCTTTACATCAAGTTCAATTTTAAATAAATATCTATTAACCGAGTTGTGCAGGATGACAGATTCTTTGCCGACATTGTGGCTGATTTCCAGCCCCATTCATCTTGTTGCTAATAATAACTAATATTTTATGTGAATGCAAATGATGTTATCCTAAATTTAGCACTCATGAAAATCCAATTAACACTAAAAAAAAGTCATTTTCATGGAAACTGGCTGGAAACACTTTCATCACACATTTTTTCAAACACTTTTTTTTTTTTAAGCCAGAGTGAGAAACAGCTCAAAACACACCCAGAAAGCTGTGATGACACTCAGATCTCACCTTTTACTGTCATTCAGTGCAAATATTTTTTTAAATAAAAAAAACACCAATTTGTAACAAGCTGAACATCTTCAGTGTGAACTGATATGAACCAACTGTTATTTCATTATCTATGTGTTTCGACTGGAAACAAAGGCTGTTTTGAATTCAACTCAGACCGAATCAGAGTGAATTGAAACGGTTGCTGCGTCCTTCCTGTACCTGCAGTGAGAAGGTCAGAGCCAGGTCGGTCTCCACGGAGCCACTGGGTGGCAGCACAATCTCATGGGACCTCAGGATCCGCTTGGAGCCCTTCCAAAGAAAAAAAAGACAAATAGCTTGTGTTTAATTCAGTGTGCACATATCGAATGGAAGTATTCTGCAGCTTTGACTCACTCTGCAGGGTGTGACGGGGTGTGTGTCATCCAGCAGGATTAAAACACATGAATCAATAACAGTACAGAAAAAGAAAATGTGGATCAAGAAATGATTCCTAAACTGGGTCCTGGGAGTTCACCAGAGGTCACAAAACTTGAAGCTCAAGGACAACACCATCCATCTGGGATATAATGGGCAGCAGTCCAAGCAGAGATGCCCAGACTTCCCTGTCCCCAGACACTTAATCAAGCTTTTCCGGGAGGATCCCAAGGCGTTCCAGGGCCAGGCGAGAGACAGAGACGCTCCAGCGTGTCCTGGTTCTTCCCCAGGGAGGCGTCCAGGATGCATCTTCAAGAGGTGCCCGAGCCACCTCAGCTGGCTCCTCCTCCGCTCCTTCTTCACTACGACGGACCGATACAACGACTACATCACTGCAGCTGCTGCAGCGATCCGCCTGGAAATGTCCACGCTCCAAGCGTCTAGAGCTGGTCCAGTGTTCCGTGACCAGGACGAAAACCGCATTGTTCCTCTTGGATTCGAGGTTCGACTATCGGTCGAATCCTCCTCTCCAGTACCCTGGAGTAGACTTTCCCAGGGAGGCTGAGGAGCGTGATCCCCCTATAGTTGGAGCACATCCTGAAGTCCTCCTTGTTAAAAAGGGGACCCACCAGCCCAGTCTGCCAATCCAGAGGCACCGTCCCCGACCGCCACGCGCATCCAGAGGCTTAAGGTACTCAGGGTGAATCTCATCCACCCCCGGGGCCTCGCCACTGAGGAGCTTACCAACCACCTCAGGGACTAAACGGTGACAAAACAACACATCTTAGAGAAAAAAAAAACATATTCTTACCATTTCGTCTGTCAACACGGAGATGGAATCCGACTGTTTTCAAAAAGTTGTGTTTTCAGTGACAGTGAGCACCGTTGTGGCGTAAACGGACATGTACAATGTAATGGAAGTGTTGTGTTTTCACTAGAAAACGCTGCTTAAATGGGGTCTAAGATCTCAGCCAATAATGTTTCTGCACATGTGCATGTATGGACAACAAAAACACTGGAGGATTCCAGAGCGCTTGACCTGCAAACTCTTCTCAAGTTCAGAGCGCTTCTCCAATTCCAAGTCCATTTTCTATTATTCACTCCACCATCATCTCTCCAGCAGGCGATGGGAAACATAAACATGCTTTCACTTCGCTGTGTATCGCTCCATACGTGGCTCGCAGTGTGTGTGTGTGTGTGTTCGTGTGTGAGCAGGAAGGTTGGTGCAGCGTACCTGGATCTTCACGGCGATGACCACAGATATGAGCTCTTTATCCAGTTCCCTCAACACAACCAGCTTCTTCAGAGTCAGGCTGCACAGTCTGCAGAGAGAAGCAGACAACATGTTCAGTGGGACGTGTTTTCATTAATATGCACAAACACATGAGTCACTCACAGCCTACCATGCTGCGAGTTTAATGAAAACATGAGGAAGCAAAAAAAAACACACACGAGGAGTCCCGGCAGGAGGCTTCAGCGCTCGTATGTTCAGGAATCTGCTGGCAGCCGGAGGTCAGGTGTTAAAAAGAGACACGTCTGCAACATCACTTCTATACTTTAACTTTCATATGAGCAGAGCAGCGAAGCTGAAATGAGAGAAAATCTAAAAATACAGAGAGATTCTGAAGGTTTCCTGAGTGCTGTGCTCCACTGATAGGCAACAGTGTCAGCTCTCACACGTTCAGCGTGACACACTGGCTTCAGATGTCTCTCCTGATCCCAGGCGCTCTCAAATAATTAACAGGTCAGAGTTACGCACTATCTGCTAAACAGGCCTCATCTGCACACAAGATAACGTCTAAAAATCAGCCCCAACATGCATTTCGTAACACAGAAACGTTCACATCTTTGGGGAATTCACACCCAGCCATCAAGGCCAAATGCATGTTTTTAAGACGGAATCAGGAGAAAAACCAGGTTTGCACAGGGAGAACGTTCAAACTCAGGCAAAATATGAAACCATAATTAATATTGATTAATGGAACATGAGAAGTGGCAATTAGTGGAAACTTTTCACCGTCGTTGGTTTTATTCTATTTTGAAAATAATGAAAACTAAATACTGAGTAGAAAAAACACAATGAAAATGAAAACTTAACGAGCATCATCTTACTAAATCCTCTTCTCTCTCCAGACTGTGTTTTTCAACCACTCACACAATCTTAAATAACCATGAAGCAAAGCAAAGAGAGCAACCACCAAACAAATAAACAGGTAAAGAAACACCATGTAATAATAAAAAACAAAGCCACCTGCTGGATAATATTCCACTCTTCTTCTAACTGATGAACATCATTTTCTTGTACTGCTGCTTGAACTCATGGACTCTGAGCTCCCTGTCAGCCTGTTCCAGTTTTACGCCACATATGGAAATGCTAAATGCAAAATTTAGTCCCCCTTTAATTTATTACCCCTTCTTTCAACAGTTTCCGACTGTAACTTCTGAGTAGATGATTTGTGCTGTTTGAAATGAACCAGTTCAGTGAATTTTGATGTTTTTCCTGTAAGAACAGTGGATTAGTGTGATCTCCATGACTGAATGATCATTATGGTGCAGAGAGCGAATGTACAGAACATTCTCTTAAACAATATTTTAAATATGGTGAGATTAGTGAACTGTGGTCCTAAAGAAAGTTTATGGTTAGCCGCCGTTTTACTTGTGTGACCTTTTTCTAGTGACCTCTCAAAATCAGACAGAGAAAGAAGCTGGCTGAAGATAACAGAAACAGTGTGAGATTCCTGCACTTGTTAGTCAGACTTGATGTGAACGGAGGAGCCGTGGCAGCAGGCTGAGCCAAATCCTCTTCTACTTGCCGTCACCGGCTGGTTTTAACCAGCGGAGCAGAATCGCGGCGCTGAAGCAGGATGGTGCCGGGCCAGCCGCGGGTGCCATTGTTGAGTAGTGTGTGTGACTGTGTGTGTGTGTGCATGTGTGTGTGTGAGGGGGCCGCTTTAACAAGCCTGTCACGATTTTTGAGACACTTCCTCACAAGCTGAAAGTGAAAAAGAAAAGTTTTTTTCCCTCTCTTTCTAAAAAGGAGCTTTTCTTTGGTTCTTTTGACTGAGAAGAGCTGTTCAGCCTGGAGGCCAGCCATTTATCATCTGGTCCTCCTTTTTATGGCTAAATTAACCGGTGTGAACGGTGCCATCCAATGACGTCGCCTCAAAATTATTCAGGCACGCAACATTTGATTGAACATTCAACGCAGTTTATTGTCACACAGCGTAAAAGAGGAGGGTAAAAACTGTGTAAAGAGCTCAGTGAAAAGCCCAGGGAGCTGACATTAATACACCAATAACCCCATCCACTGTCCTGCGGTGTGAAGGCTGAGGAGTTGACCTTGCCTGTAATCCAACCCCCCCTCGATTCTCCTATTCTGAGCACAGGAAATGGATAGGTGAGGCGGCCAACAAAGAAAAACAGCAGCGCTATCAGTCCAGGGATTTCTAAACCACACTGTTTGCTGAGTGACATAATTATAAAGCCGCGTCTCTGCAGCACGGGGGGGTATCAATCAGCCTGCGGGGAGGAAGGACGACGCGGCGTCGGAGAGCGGAGGAGCCGCGACAATGGCAGGTTTGAAGAAGAAGCCCCCGGCGGGATGAACGGAGACCCTCTTCTCTCCTTCAGCCGAGACGCGGCCCAAGAAATCCCAGGCACGATGGACACAAGCCAAATGAAGGCCCGCATTGTCTTCGGCCTGCTCACACACGGACAATACGCCGCATTCTTGTACTCCTGTTTTGTATTCGACCCTGTTTCCATTGGTCCCAAGCCCACAACCTCATCTATTCCAGCGATGCAAGGTGGCTGGACGCCGCTTCGCGTGGGCAAAGACACAAGAGGAACCAGCAACCCGGACAGCCCCGCTCAAAATCCCAAACCGTCTTTTAACGTCTTACACAGTAAACTGCAGGGACGAGTTCACCAGAAAAAAAAGAATGAAAAGTGCTATTTTTATTACTGTGTCACAAAACATGAAGCTGAACAGCTCCAATGTGTTCAGCATTCAAAGTCTGAACTATTCTGCAAGCAGCAACTTTGAACTTTTATTGATGATGCTTTTACTACATATTGCAGTCTGAAAACACAAGATGTGAACATTTCCTCAAATTATGAACTTTAACTGTCTTTTTTCACATGAATTTGCACTCATGGCGAGGGCTGCCTGGCGAGGTGGCGGCACACCACTGCCAGCGACTTTGTGAAACTGGAACAGGCTGCGATCTGAGTCATATCGTCCAGTCTGGGACGGGAATCAGTCGGATCTAATAACTGAGGCACAGTGACTCAGGTCAACCAGACCTTGAGATTTCAGATTCGCTTGCAGCCACATGCAGCAAACGGCCCCGCCTCCACCAGCCACACGGCTGAAAGCTTCCTCTCAGCCAGGCAGCACACACAGCAGCAGGAGGGACGGGCGGTCCCTGATTACCAACCACCACACAGGACTGCAGCGAGGGTTTGATAATTAGGACGTTCTGTCCTCTTCAAGATCACCCTTGACCCGAGCGTCGCAGTGGAAGTCAGCAAAACTCCGGTTGCAAGACTGACCTGATGTAGAAACCTCAAAGCAGCATTCTCAGTGAGAATATCCCGGGTCCCGACTTCAGAAACTTTCAGTTTGCATATTCTCGACTCTGCATGTGTGCGACTTTGGAGGACTGCTTTGAAGGAATTATGCATTTCGAGGGGGTTTGCTACAGACTCTGTAACAAGTTTTTACACAAATCTTCTTCATAGCTCTTCCTCTTCACCGGGGAAAACCAGAATAATGTGTGCACACAAATGTGCAATGCTTTCTGGGAACTGGGTTTGCACCGTGGGGGGTCTTTCATAAGAAAGTGCTGTGCAGGCTATTCTCCCGATGGCTGCACTTCTGTTGTTTTTCGTTCTGTTTTTTCTCGTCTGTTGTCTTTGATGGGCAGATTTTGATGTTCCGATTGTATGAAAATTTGTAAAAACAAACAAGGGTTCCTTCCTGTGCGATTTAGTCACTGCTCACCACAACCTAACAGACACTTTTTTAGCTGTAACTACAAACTATATTGCATCAAATCGGCCTCTGATTTGCAGCTTTCTGTTTGTAACTGTGTGAAAGCATAATGAAGAGTTTTACTGGTGCCAGAACCCCTCTCACAAACCACACATCATGTTTAAGTGGATTATATCAAGATGGATAAAATATAATGTATGAGCAGAGAACGTTACATGTGGATCTGATTTATTGTTATATCTGTGTATAACTAAGGACAAAAAATGAGCTTTTAGCCTCTCTGGATCAAGTTGTAAGTATGGTGATCAGAGCACAAGGAAGGTGATTGGCTGGGAGGACATGAGGCGAGGCAGACACAGGCAACAGGTGAGACAAATGAGGTGCACGAGGGAAGACGTGGACACAGGGGAGGATGGGTGGGAGACCTGGAGGGCTCTCACAAAAACACATTCAAAAACATCAACTGAAATATGTTTCAGTGAAATACAGCCAATTTTTTTTTTTTTTTAACCCAGATTAGACAAAAAAGAAGAAGATCTATAGAAATGGAATTGTTCAAAACACTTTAAAATTTAGCAACTCTCAAAAATGGAAAAAATATAAATAATCATTAATATAAGCAATATCTGGGGGCTTTCAAAAACTTTTTTTCACATTTATCACCATAGACAATCGTGAGAAACTATTTAAATTCATAAAACTTATTAATTTGCATATTGGCTTTTCACTAGAAGCCGTTTGTGGCAGAATTAGAAAAGATGAGGTGGGGACTCTGACAAAAGCTTCCAGAACTGGAGACAAGAAGCATTGATTTGGCAGGTGGCTATATTTATTCACAGCCATTTAGAAAACACAGTGAGAAATGCTGAACTTGCAGGATCAGAATGAAAACACTCCATTCTGAAGCGTGTTGCCGTTTCTACATAATTATTGCAGTAGACAGTTTGTTAATGAGTCGATTTGTACCCATCCTGTTCAAATCATATTTAGATTTAAGTTTCATTACTAGTATTATTATTGGATTTTTATAATGTGAGAAGTTCAGAGGGTTTCATGTCTGTTTTCTGAAGATCCTCTGGAGGAAAACCACACTGACACAATGAGGACGCGTTTCTCAATTGTGTCCAACTCATGTAAATTACATTGAGAAGGATTCGAAACACGTCTGAGGCATCCTCCACACAAGAAAAGTTTGTGGCAGAACGGTGACATATTGACCTTTAGCTTCTTTGAACAGACTCCAGAGGACCAGCTCCAAAAACGCCATTTAGCCAAAGCGCTCAGTATTCAACATGTTGGTCAGGAAAGACAAAAGCATTAATTATTGGCTGGATGACTTCTCAGCATTTTCTTTGATGCACAAATAAAGACAAATGAGCGCAATGCGAAGTCCTGAAGTTTCACTCAGCACCTGCCGCCTCATTCACTGCTTGTTAAAGTCGAGGGCGGCGTAAACACACACACGGCACACACGAACACACAGCTGCCCGTTCTGGCCCTGCTGCAAAGAAACCTGTTCCCTGTTCTGTCCCGGCACGGCCGTCCCAGAGGGACCAGGGGGACCCGAGTCTGCTGCGCCACACGGCCCGCAGCCTGCAGCCAAATCCTCATCCTCAGCCCGGATCAGCACAGATGCTTTGGCAAACGCCGAGGAAAAGACCAGCAGGTCTTTGTGGTGCTGTGATAGCACAATCACAGCCGCTCTGTCTGCCAAGAACAAAACACCAACATTAATTAGTTTTAGTGTCGAGGAGGCAGAGCGACTGTAAAACCGCAGAAGAGCAGCGACACGGCCCGAAACACAGCTGTACTCCAAATATGCTCCAACGCGTTCCCGATCACCAAACCAGCAGTGTTGAAGTGTTAAAAAAAACCTCTTTGATTAAATGCAGCAAAGTATTTATAGATATTAACAGGTTCATATTTATTGAAACATCCTTTACATGCAAAGAAAAACCTGAAATCTGAATAAAAGAACCACAACTTGGACAATATCTTGCCTCAGGTTGTGCCTTCAAATTTACAGATCATAGTGGATTTTCCTTCGACTATTTACATCTGCAAAAGGATGAAACATTTGGCGACAAGCAGCTGGAACTCAAATTATAATCGGCTGGTTCATATTATGATCAGAATAACTTGAGAAATTCCAGAAATGATCTTTAATGTGGACAGATTTCTACATCTGTGCAGTACTCCAGACCACCTGAATCATCTCGTCACATAACGCTGACTGAAGTGCGAACCTGGTGGTCAAGTAAATGTATTACAGCTTGGAGTTTCTCACAGCTGGCACATTTCATCTCGTGGGTCTGATTGGACTCTCTGGCGGCCGGTTCAGTCCCACGGGCCACGTCCGCCATCGCCGTACCTCCAGGGAGGCGGTGAACCTTACTGAGTGTAATTTCCTCCCGTCTGCCCGGGAGGACGGCGGCACATCTCTGTGACGTCTTAACTTTTCCTCATCTGAAGATGCATTAAAGGTTGAACGGCAGTATTTTGAGTAAAAAAAAAAATGGTGTTTGAACCTTCTTTTTATCCATATTCAGCATTTGCGTGTGAGACTGGATTGGGCAAAGAGAGTCGGAGTTGAGGGAGACGTCGGCCGTTCCTCTGAGGGCTGATTTAACCTTCCTCACAGCGAAAGCTGGCCGGCCGGACGCCGAGAGCTCTGCGGCACCGAGCTGCCAGCCTGAATGGATAATGAGATTTCCACACTTCACACTGCCTCATCCTGCTCTCCTTCCTCAAGACCCCACTAACACACTCACACACACACTTAACACAGATGGAGGAGTACGATCCAGGAACTGTGCTAATAGTATATCAGATAACATGAGCGGAGCGATGCTCAGGCTTCTCTACGCTCCTTTGAGACAACAGATATTCTGACTCCAGACAGTATGTGAAGCCCAACTGTGCACCTGAAGACTTGTAGATTTAAAAAAAAAAAAAAAAAAAAAACATGTCACGGTCTCACTTTGGGGGCAGAGCGGGGAGATTTTAGCTGCAGTCTCTGAGGTATCGGAGACAGTCGGCGTGGCTTCAGAGCAGGAATAATGCAAAGTGAAACGGCAGTTCACGGTCAAAGAATAAAGCATTCAATCTCGTCATGCCAGATAGGACACGTCATGCTTTCAATAACTTTCGATCTCTGATAGAAAATCCAATTTGTGAATGCGCTGAATAAAAATTGGACTCAGGCCAACCTTGCAATGTTCAACAACACTTCAGGGATGAGTAAAACGAAGAAAAAGCTTTCAGAGCACAGCAGAGTAGAACAGTACCAATGTTCCTGACCTCCAGCTCTCCTGTGTCGTGTTGTGTGAAAACCTCAGGCTGGTCTGAAGAAGCGCCACTGCAGAGTTTATTAAGCCACATTTCCCTGCATGTTCACAGGTTATTCTTTGTTGCTGCTTTGATTTCAATCTGCAGGATGTGTCTTTATAACAATAGATTTCACGAGCTCTCAGCTTTTGTCGCCCATTGACCAGCTTTAATGATAAAAGTATGATTCTAAGCAGTTTTTAGTGGATACATTTGATAAATCTGCCTGTAGTGCAGGAGTCACAACACTCTTCTTTGCTGGATCTTTGAGAAACTCAACACAAGCTGTGGTAGAACCTGGTATTGCAATAGTAAAAGTGGAATTACTTTAATCGTAAAACCAGAACCACATCACAGATTGTCCTATTCAGCACTGTTTTTTCAACTCAATATTTCAGGTTAATGCAATTAAACAAAAATAATCATATTGCACATTTGAGAATATAAACTTTCGACTACAAATGATTGCATAGTTGTAGTTTCTGATACACTAAAAGACAGAATATTGCAAACACAAGCCAAACGGACAGACGCTCCACATACCTGCACACAGTCTGAACACCTGACAGAGTTCTGCTGTGGAGAGACGGTTCTGCTCTCTGTTGATTCTTTTCAACTTCAGTACATTAGCGTGCGGCTCGTATACTGCATGAATTTTCAGGGTTGCCATGGAGATACTTTTTTTTCCCTTCTCCGTCTAATGTAGGTTAACAGGCAGCCGTCAGTTGTGAATAAAGTGGAGTGGCGACCGTGTGTGTGTGTGTGTGATGTGTGAGTAAACGCCTGGATGCGAGTGCTCCTCGCTTTCTCGGCTGAAACGCACCGAGGGCCGACGTGATCGGGTCGTATCGACGTGTTTCTTCTGTCCCGACGTTTCCATAAGTGCACTCCGGTCCCAGGCCGAAGGCTCCAGGGAGCAGTGAAGCAGAGCGGGATATTTCACCGTGGCATTGATCAATCTTACACGTCTTATCAGTTAATCACCATCCTGAGCAGCCTTATTACCGTCACATCTCACCGCCGCATTAAGACAAAGTGCCACCAGAGCTCACAGCCTGGAATCATCTCCACCTACAGAACCATCCTTGCTTTCTAATGAACATGAGTTGAAAGGAAAAAAGCTGAAAGAAAAAAAAAACAAACTTTGGCTGTGATCCACAATGTGGCGGCGAGTCAACGCAGCACCTGCTCTGCGGTTAAAGCTGACAAAGCAAACAGCAGCAAACTGTACGACGCTCCTCCACAGATCCAGTCGTTCCTGGGACTCGGTGCCTCATTAAAATGTCATTTTCCAAGTTTTACATTTCATTTTATTCCAGTTATTCATTCATTCGACAAGGACAGTGCACTCTGTCGTTTCATTTTTTATTCTAATTATTAATCTACGTGACAGTGCTCATCCATCAACACACACAAAAAAAAATGTAAATGAGTCCAAATGAGCTGAAAGCAGCGAGTTTTCATTCAGTGATTCTCTTCATGAGCACAAAGCGCCGTGTTCCAAATGTGTTCATTTGTTATATTATAGTGAACATTAACAACTGTTTAACCTTCAGTAATCAACCAAATAAAACCTATGGTAACATTTCAATTCATACTGTTATTAGCTATATCTTGTTTGCATTTAACTAATTAACATTTTCCTTAAATTCTTCCTAATTTAAGCTGAATAGTTCTTTCTTTCTCACCTAGTACCCACTGAAACTAAACTAGGATCTGTTTTATAGCCATCTAAATCAGTAAAGCTAAAAGGTTTGATTCCGTTGCAGATAGTTTTCACAAATTCTCAGGTCCTGTTTACACGGAAACATTTTTGAGAGAAAATACTCATTTTCATTGTGTTTTTTTGGTGCTCAGTGTCATTGAAAATGCTGCCTACATTGTTCTTGGCGTGTCTGCTGGACACCGTTCACAAACAGATAACTTTTTGATTGTCTTATGGAGACAGATAAAGACGGGTTCAACCATTTTTACTGTCAGATTTTAATACTGAGTGGATCAACCCAGGCTGTGCTGAACAAGCCGTTGCTGCTGTCTCCCGTTTCCTGGTTACCTCCATCCATCCTCTCTGGGCTTGTTTAATCACGATCTCACACAGGTAGCTTTGCTCTGGGAGTAATGCAGCCTTGAAAAAGACGTAAACCTTTATTTTTTTTTTTCTTTTTAAAGCAGAAGACCTGGGAGTGATTATGTGGTGACTCTCAGAGCGTTATTGTATAGTTGCCATGGTGACCTACATTCTCAGAGAGAACCTTCAGCGTTCTGAATAACCTGCACAGCATATTACAGTATTGGTAACCATGGCAACACCTCAACAAGATTTTTTTTTTTTTTTTTTGTGCAGACGTCAGCCAATGACTGAGGAGTATTTTATTTTCCACAGCGGTTTGCGTGACTGGAAATCTCCTGTAAAAAATCCACTGTGATCGGGGATAACTTGGATAATTTCATTCCTGTGTTGGTCCATGTGACTGCGACTGACAGAAGAGAAAACAGACTGTTTACCCATCTGACATCTGCGTACGGCCGCCCGCGCCCGTCAGCATCGGCGGAGCGCCGCACCGGGCCAGGTCTCCTGGGCGGCTCGTCCTTTTTCCCAGCGCGTGTTTCACAGCGCTGAGCTGACCTACATTCTCACATCTGATGTGGCTCAGGAAAAGCCACATCCTCCCGTCTCCGCCGATCTGCGCTTCTCTCACTACGGCTGTCATCCCCTCTCTCACTCTGTCTTTTTCACTTCGACACAGTCTAACATCTTTTCCTTTATGACTCACTCAGAATAATAGAGGGGGAAAAAAGTGTCTTCAGAGACTGAAGCAGCTCCTCAGCTGCAGAAATTCCACAGCTGGACAGAGTGAGAGGAAACTTGTTTTTCCCAGACAAGCCACATATTCTTCACTTGTCAATGAATAAAAATGGCCGAAGGGGAGGAACCGAAACAGGCACCGAGGAAGATAAGTGCAACTTGGCTGTTTCCGAAGAACACGAAAGGTGGTGAAGTGGCGGTCCTGCGGACAGAGCTGAGGTTTAAAACAACGGTTCACAAAGTGAGGAAGAGGGAACGAGAGTCTCAGGTGAATGTAGCTGGAGCAAAATCAAATCATGGGGATGCGTTTTCCCAGGATGGTGTTTTTCTTTTTGATTTTTGAGAGAAAAAAAAATCATAACACAAACAAATAAGTGAAGAATGAAAGAGTTAGGGTTAGTGAGTGAAAGGAAAGGTTGTAATGAATATTCAAAGATCTGAACTAACTGGACAAAACTCCAGAGTGTAATTGGGAAAAATGTAACTGATCCTTTGCATCAACACCAGAACAAACCCACCAGTCAGAAACATCGATAACAGTACTCAGAAAACAGCAGTTGTACATAAAACACAATTCTGCAAGGTAGCAACATTTGTTTTGAGCTAAGATCAGTTTGTCAATCACAACGTGGCGCTGTGGAATTTAGGGCATTTCAGTCTCGTCAGTTTTAGCCTCAAATGCGCCAAATGTCTGAAACATCTTTTGCACGTAATTCAGGTCACAAATATCAGAGTCAACACATCATATTCAGTGATGTGACGGAGCAGAAAGATCCTAAAACATGCAGGTCAACAGTCCACCAGAGGAAACAGCAACGCAAGCATATACACATATTGACAGAGCCAACGATTCAGAAAACAAGCGTCTTAATATCCAAAGTAATATAGAAGAATCTTCTTGGAAAAAGGAGCAGAAGGTCTCTATTATTACACTTGTGTCGGACAGAATCTGGTGGAAGAAGGGTTAACTCCCACCGCTCACTCAGAGGTTTTTGATCAGGATTTTATGGATGACAGGATGTGAGCTGCAGCGAAGGCAGCGAACATTCGTCCCTCTGAGAGGCTACAACAAAACCTGAAACCCGCAGCGAAGTTAATTTACGGCTTAATCCCACATTTGAATATTATTAGGAGAACATTTCTCAGGCTGTGCGCCTGCCACGGATGTTGTCAAAGTGGTCCAACGTGCTCACGAACAGACTCAGCGCAACAACTCCGACTGTGATCCAACAGCCGTCAACCATCAGGAGGGAAGAAAACATCTGCTCCATGTTTTCAACAACACATCTGCTGCAAAATGACAGGCCTCACAAACCCTGATTACTTTTCTGGGACTGCCTCTGCGTTTCTACTCAACATTAAGGATGTGATTGTAATTGCTGCTCGTCCGTCTCTCAATCAAGGTGCTTCACGCATCTGTGTCCCCTCTCTGACACGGCCTCTTCTTTACACCACATTCATAATTAGCAGTAAGACACACTGGCGGGTTACTGTGACTAAAGAAACTAGTATAACACACACACACACACACACACACACACACACACGCATGTAACTACTGAGGAGGACTTTCTCAGTAGATAAACATCAAAGCAAGAAGGAAGCGAGAGATGCAACAACCACAGGGGACACAGTGTCCTCCCTGCACACCAGGCCAGACGGAAACCTGAGACGCAAACATCACAGAGGAATACCGCATTCCAGCTATTTATACACACATAGCCACACACATACACACACACACCGTCAGTGTTGACGGCATCCCACTCCGTACATGCCTAACACGCTCCGTGAATGACCAGCATGCCACACAACACTTCCTCCAGGCCACCGGGGCCCCCTGCTTCTCCTCCGCACCCCCCCAACGATGCCGTCTGAGGATGAAGCTTCCGAACGCACGTCTCACTTTCTGGAAAATTTTCCACTTTGTGAGTGACAAGAGAGGGGGGCTTCGGTTAATCCTGTACTTTAGGGGCTGTCGCGTTGTCGTGCTGCGGCGCATCAGCCCAGCTGTGTTGGTGTTTGACGCAACAGAGGACCAGGAGAATCTGGACTGGGAGACAGGACAGTGGAGGCAAACGCTGGCGCTATCACGCATCTACCGAGCATGTGCAGAAGAACCATCGGCTATGACCATGACGCTCGCATGTATTCACAGACTTTAAGCTTATAAAGGTTGTAAAAACAGCAGAGTGAAGCTGTTGACCCTGCACAGTCGAGCTGCAGTTTTCTGTCTGCATCCATTTAGCTTCTGCGTGAGTGTAAATCCAAGATTTTCTCCAGTGTTTCAGCGTGACGGTTCAGCACAGTGGACGCCGCTGTGTGACTCTATAAGCTTCTTCATGAATTAAAGGGTTAAGACGTTTCTTTTTTTTCCAGCTGTGAGTCACGACCGTGACAGCTTGACTCCAACATGACCTGCGCTGGAATTAAACCTCAGCCTGGTGTGACATGCCTGAAACTGTGACCTTCTTATCCATGACACTGTGACAAAAAGAGGAATATCGCTCGTGTGATTTAACCTTTTCAGCTGTAAAATCATTAAAAGCAAGGCGCGTGAGACTTAGTGAGTCCGGCGACCTACTTTCTCTCAGCTTCCAGGCTGCAGACGCACTGAAGCCCGACTGCTCCGTGCTACTTTTTAAAACTTTTATTGGGGTATAAAGCTTTCTCACAATAAGCATCTGTTACTTGTTTTCAGAAATGAAAATCAGCAAGACCGCATGCTTAGGTTGCGTAAAAGTTATGTCGGAAAAGAAAAACAGCTGAAAACGGTGTTCAGGCTCTTCTTTCTGACGTCTGTCAGGCGCCGTTTACGACAACCTTTTCAAGTGAAAATGCAAAAGTTTTAGTGTGTTTTGGGGAACAGTTTACGCGACAACGGTGCTTGAAGTGACTGGAAACAGTGACCAAGATGGAACTGTTAAAAAATGCACCAAATGTGTTTCCGTGAAAATGGGGGGAAACTGCAACGTCCCATTTTTAGGTTTTTTTGCGCTGTTTTCAAAGCGTTGCCATGTGAAACATAAACCTTTCCAAAACACGTGAAATGCTGTCATGTGCACGGGGTGCTAGTTCTGTTCTTCTATTCTTTAACATATCGAACTGTCGTTTTGTGTTTCTGCTTCTGCAGTGGAAGTTCGATTTCTGTTATGTGCAAACACAAATCAGCACTCGATCCTTTTTCTGTTGGACGGTATCATCCTGCTTGACTGATGCCAGGAAGCTTTTCAATGGAGGGGTAGGTAGGAGGGGGGAAAAGGGGTAGTCCTGTCCTGGATCCCAGCCCAGACTGAACCCCAAAAACACTAGTCCTAACAGTCCAAATCCCTGAACTCTGACAGAGGCTGAGTGAAAAGAGAGAAATGAGATCATCTAATGAGTGTGAGATGACACCAGTGACAGAGAGAAACAGAAAGGCAGCGACGGCTCGGTCTCACCCAGGCGCATTCGTTTATTTTGGATGGTGTAAAAACAGATTTGGCGGCGCGGCGGTCTTCATCAGGGTTTCAGTTTCACATTTTCTAGCCGACAACTTTCACTTACTGCACCTCCCTGCTGAGACGAGCCAGCAGCAGCAAAACAAGAGCAAAACCCTGGCAGGAGGAGACGACTCTGTATTCATGGAGGGAGAGCAGTACGCTCTGCTGCAGGATTGTTGTTGTGGCACTCGGGGTGGCGTTTTAATACTGTGGAGTTAAAGGCCAACAACAGAACATGAAACAACCGTACAGTCTTCCAGTCCAACAAATATAACTGTGTTAAAAGCCGAATAAGGAAAAAAATAGAAGTAAGACCTTTGATCAATTGCTTTCCCAGCCAGTGGTTGATCAGAAATAATTGAACAGCGGACAAGTGATCAGTCACGTTGGTTTCCAGCAAGAATCTTTAATGAAACCACACACAACCAGGCAGAGAAGAACAGCTATAAACATGGTCAACAGAGGGTCAGTCGAGGTCACAGGACATCTCTGCTTTCACACGGATGCTGTTGTCCTTGTTGCTCCATCAAATGGAGACTTCAGTTATTCTTTCTGATCTGATTTCTCTCTTTTTACTGTATATCCTGAGAGGCTTTTCTGAATTTTATGTGTCTTTAAATTGATTCTTGAGAAGGGAAATTGCTCCAATGTCCTTCTGGCTCTCAATGAGCTCAGAGCCATAAACCCACTGGCATCTGAACTGTGGCAAAAACTGACTGCTTAAATGTCAAGTCATGGAGACGCTGACAGCTCTGCAGAAGTGAAGACTTTTTTTTTTTTTTTGCAAGGTCATTTAGAGACAAAGTCACTCCGGTCCAGACAGGACCTAGAATATTCCAAACACGGGCAAACTGCTGAAGATCCACTGAGCCTGCCAACAGTTCACACAGAGCTGCAATACAAGAACATACCAGATTCCCATCAGTACCGCCTAACGTGATTTACGAAACCTCCTCACTGCCTGCGAATGCGGAATAACAAACATCTGGCATGTTGTTACCTCAGAGTGATTCTGACGGGGCAGATCAACCGTTCAGATGCTTCAGGCTCGCCGACAGTGACTCAGCATCTCCCATCCAGGCATCCCCCCTATCAGCGCGGAAAAGTTACAGCTGTGTCACTTCGCTGCACACTCACTCTGGAAATGTTTATCTCAGGTATTAGAATCAGAGCGGACGACGTGAGCCTGGTGCACAAACAGCGGCTCAGGAAAAAAAAAAACACACTCATTCGATCATTTCAGATTACAATAAAAGGATGCAGTGATTCAGAAGCATTACTTCTAAAACTGAAAATTCACACATCAAAAAAAAAAGATAAAAATCAATCATTTGGACAGCTGCTGTCAAAGAGATTAAAGAGTGCAGCATCTCGTCAATATTGTTGTGATATCGCACACAGCGAGTGTTTGTGTGCTCAGGACTCTGAAAGCGTCAGAGTTTTTCAAATGTTTGGTTTTTCTGAACTTCTTCAAACACAAATGACTTCATCCAGAGAGCAAACGTGTTCTTAAAGCAACAAGGGGACCACAACAGCCGGGGAAACATTAACACGACGCGCGGGGGAGCCACTTCTGGTGTGTTTAACCCCGAAATAAAAGGACATCGGTAAACACACGGACCTGTTGCATTTGTTTACAGCTCCCAACAAATGGAGTTCGGCTGTTTGGCTTTTTTTAATGGACATCTAACTCATTTGCTTCTGCATAATTTCTGTGCACGCTTAAGAAACGGACGTGAAGATACTCCAAGACGCTGCGACGCAGCACACTTTATTTACTGTCCTGATGAGAAATTTGTCATCAGTTCCACCACAGGAAAAAAAGTTAAAGTTCATAAAAGGTGAGCCATTAGCTGCAGCAAAACCATATGTTTCTAGGTTACCTTGTGTTTGGTTGAAGGTGCAAAGGTCTCGTGGTTACCATGGCGACCATGCTGCATGAAAACAAGGTTCAAGTCCTGAACCTGTTTCTATATTTTGTCCTAATCTGTCATGTTCCTCCTGGGCCTTCATGTTTTTTCTTTCTCATGTCACAGAGCTTGGTAGCAGGAGTCTCCCATCCATGAAGTTTGCTTTTTTTCAGGATTTTAATAATAAAGTTCCACTAATTAATCAATCTTACAAAGAAATAACAAGAGAGCTTTTTTTATTTTCATTTTAATTAGACCAGATTTGACAAGTGTGAGTACTTTTTGACAGACTTGCTGAAAGTTTCGAGTCATCTGGGAACAGTCACTCCCACCCAGATCTGACAGCTAACCCAGCAGGGATATGGAGCTTTAGGCTGCAGAAGGATATGGAGGAAAAACCCTTAAATGCACAGGTAGAACATGCAAATTCCACACAGAAATGCACAAATCCAGGATGGGAACTACAAGCAGGTTGATCTATATTCCACTAGTCACACACTTGACAGTTAAAAATGATTAATATGACTTTAAGCTGCTTCACAATTGAAGCAGGTGCTTAATATTGTGTTTCTTTCAATAAAATACACCTGATATGACAGGAATGTTTTATTACCTTGTTTGATTACATTACAAGTCCGATTGTTTCCACTCAGTGTGCCATGTCAAGTGAACAAATCAAGCACATCCCGTTAAAGACAGAGCAGCTTATTCAATTCAGCCTGATTATTGCAGGGGAGTTCGCTGAAACGAGCGTATCAGCACGCAGTGGCGAGTGTGTGACCTTAAGAGAGGGAGAACGGCTCGGCGCCTCTGATCTACAGCACCGTAAGAGAACCATCGGCTCACCGAAGCACGCCGCCATAACAGACCGGCAACAACGCATTCGGCATGTAGGAGTTAAAACAGGCGAAGCAGAGCTACACACACACACACACACACACACACACACACACACACACACACAGTCCAATCAATCTGCCGTGGCTCTTCCCCATCATTCAGGAGTTTGCCGGGGGCTCCGGCGCTCAGCGGCTCATGCAATATTCAGCTGTGGGATTTACCGACTGCCTGAGAAGACCGTGTAGTGAAGTGACAGAGCTGGACCCGGTAGCAGTGTGTGTGTGTGTGTGTGTAAGCCTAAAATAGACTTGAGCCCAACCTGTCTGACAGGAGGAGAAGCTTTCAGGGGGCGAGCCTGTGAATGAAAGAGAAGTGCAGCGGCGGCTACACGTGCACACTCACCAGCACGCACAGATAAATTATGTCTGCATTGTTTTGACGTCGAGGAGTTTTTAGCTTGAATGAGAAATTTGGTTTCATTTTTTTGGATATTGCTCCATCACAGTCTTGATCAATACCGTCAAGTCACTTTCTAAATGCACAGACTTCAACATCATGTAAAACATTGACTCCGTTACCTTTATGGCACTGCTTGATGTGTTATTCCTGAAAACTCTTCCTGCTGAAACATTCCAAAACTATATCAGTTTATTGTCTTTGAGCTCAAAATCAAGTTAACTGAAGTGAGAACCTTCTTCTGTATTGATAACTGTATTAAAGTTGTTTCAGTGGTTGGACTCTCACCTCACGTCAACTGAAATGAACAGAGAAGTTTGCATGTTCTTCCCATGCACATGTGTGTTTCTTTCAGGTACTCTGCTTCCCGTCACACTCCAAAAACACACATGTGATGTGAGGTTAATATAGTAACCCGAAGGAGAGTGTGGCCTCTGTGCGATGGACGAGTGGACTGTCCCTGCTTTTCCCTGTCTTCACTTCCAGATCAACAAGTCCATCAGGATAAAGCAGCATAGATGAATGATAGAGGGAGGATTATATTCAGTTAAAAAAAATAATAAATAAAATAAAAAGTTCTACAACTAGTGATGAATCGTCAAGGTTATAGGACTGAATCATCACCTTTTGTTGATCTGAAGGCTTATTATTCTGGAGCTTTCTGATGTACGGCAAGACTAAAAAGGTGGAACGTTTCACCTTCAAATAGGATAAAATATACCCGAGTGAAAATTCCTCTTGTGTCCCTGCATGACAAGTAGTTATTTCTCATGAAAGCACTCCATAATCACCCATTTTGCAGGTGAAATGAAAACATGCTTTTCACCAGGTAAACAAGCTTTATTCGATCCTTCCTTCATTTCTAAATATGTCGGCTTGTCGTTGCCTTTACAATCATCACTACATGTTGACACGACTGTTATTTTCCTGCAGATGACAAGAGGATGAACCGGCTTCTGGCCGCCTCCAGTCGTCATGGTAACACTGACTTTGCCACCCGGTAACTTTCCAATATCCCAGGTGAATGAACACACAACTTCCTCCAGATCCTCCGGATCCGGATTGTTCTTCCCAATATCTAATGAACCTGTGAAGACTTTCTGCTTCACGGAGCTAATTTTACAAACATAAATAAGAATGAGTTGCCAAAAAAAATGATGTTTCACAAAATAGCAGAATAAGCTGCCAGCAGCATTATCCATCACTGCGATCAGACTGAGATCAATTAGGAGGTTTTAAGTTATTATTCAGGAATAAATCATGTCATTCATTCATCATAAAAACAATATTTCAATAGTTAAATATATTTTAAACACACTGAGGAGGATTTAATTCTCACAAACTTTGGAGCCACACATCAGCAAACGGCGGCCTGCATGCAGCCAGTGTATATACACTCACACACATTCATCCCTGCTCTGGAGCTGCTGAACTTCACACGTAAACAGTCTCCCCTTCTGAGTGCATTGCTCATGAATAATAAACCGACAACTGGAGGCAAAGTCTAAACTCCGCGCTGAACGTTGGACTCGCTCTCTATAAATCACGCTCGTATTTGCTCGGCGGATCTGTGTCAGTAGATCATTAAGCTGCGAAGAGCAGCAAAGCAGCAGGAGAAAGAAAGAAATATGTATTCGTATGGACGCATCTCTGCTCTGGTCTCTTCACACCTCATCTTTTGTCTCAACAACACACTGAAAGGAGGCGGGGCTCTCGTTCGTGCTGCAAAACACAGGAATGCCATCATTGGTTAGGTGGAGGAGAGACGGAGGCAGAGAGAGAGCTTCTTCACATTTTTGTCTCCACATCACAGAGGGAAAGCTGCAGCTCCTTTGGTATGTCCTAATTGGCTCTAAAGGAGGAAACCTCGTTAAAGGAAGCGAAAATGCACGGGAGGTGTGCACATAAAAGGGAGAAAAAGAAACGAAAGCACAAGGAGACTTGGCATTTTTATGAATGTCCATCCAACTGATACAGGCGGAAGGAAAAAAGCCTCGGCTGCATGTTAATGTTGTATTCCTGCGCTGGGTTTTGCTGTAAACAATCTGGAGTTGTGTCAGCATGCATGTGTGTGTGGAGAGAGAGAGAAAGAAAGAAAGGGAGAGAGAGGATTTAAATTTTTAATTTGCACAGCAGGACAATAATGAGCACAAGGAGAAACCATGCAAGCTTCAAGAGGCGAACTCCCAGGGGTCCAAAACATAAAGCCAGCCTCAAAACGAAACCACAACAATAACCAAGGAGAGAAAAACTGCCAGTGTGAGGCCACAACTAGCTAAATCGGATTAGAAGAAACAGGAGAGGATGGTGCATTAAAACAGAAACAAACATCAGGGAGTCTCAGATAATGTCATGTAAAGTTTGTTTTTTTCAAATTTAAGGAATACTTTCTGCAGAAAAAGAAACGGAGGCAGTTTCTCTCATTGTGCAAAAAGGAGGAGGATTCATCAGCTGATCCCGTTCTCCGCCCCCTCCCACTGGACCCCCCCCCCCCCCCCCCCCCCCCAACCCCTCGCCTCCCCTCCGGCCCGCGTTCGTCCCCATCGTCGCTTTGACAGCTCAATAATTGACTGCTTATCTTTTATTAATAGCTGGAGCCATTAGGCCGGCGAGCCGTGTCTGCGTGCGCCCCGAGACAAAGCCGCCGCCGGCCCCTCACATCAGACGCCTCCTTCTTCTTTTTGTCTCGTCCCTGGCATCTGCTCAGCGCGCCGCCGTGCCGAGGCCTCTTAATTAGCCCCGTGCACGGCAGCGGTGTCCCGGGCGTCACTGTGGCGGAAACACGTGAGCCGCCGAGCAGAGACGATGTCGCCAACGCCAGGTTCCTCTAAACTTCAAGAAAAATCTATTCTGAGGCAGAAGGAGAAGCTGAAAGAGGCCTTTTTAGTCTCAAGATATAAAAATATAGTCTATAATGAGGACAACTGGGCTGTTTCATTACGTCAAGATAAATTCTCTGTTTTGCCAAGATCCAGATCTCGTTTTAGCGGCGCTGTTGATTCAGCTTAGTCTGTGAGAACAGCCAGAGACAGAAGGAATCAAAAGACCAAAGATAAGCCTCTAAAATTGAGTGAGGATATAAATAAATCACAGTTCCTCACAGTTATCATCCTTCCTGTGTTTTGCATCGGCAATGGTGTAAATGTCATGGAATGAGGGTGTGACCTGACGTTTACCCAAATTAAGACTGAGCTGTTGACAAAGTCATGATTAGAGATCCACTAAACTTTAAAGGATTCATCTGGGAAACGGGAAAAACTTCAAAACATCAGTTTTCCTGTGTTGTTTTTTAATAAGTTTGTCTTACATGTGACCAGGGACGCACACGGTGACTCAAATGAATAACTAAAAGTCCAGCCTGAGCTCTGCAAGCATTCAGATTTTAACCTGCCTGGATCAAAGGCTGCTCACAGCAACCTGATATGATTTACCCAGAGACACTCGGGTCCTGCTGCGTCTGAGACATCCTGACAATGAGCGTTGTTGACGGTAAATGCTTCAGGACATCAGTGAAGAAGAGCCTGAGTCCATGGTGTTAAATTTTGATCGTTTCCTGTCTCTTTCCTACAGATGATCAGGATGTGATCTGGCAGAGGGGATGGAGGACTGAGACGTCTAAACTTCCCCCTTTTAGTGAATGTAAACACACAGAAGAAGCAGGAGAGCTAAGCGGGAGCTTGGCGTCAAGATCAGGGACAATGTGTAGAAAAACTCTCCTGAGGTTGAATAATAAGCTTTTATTAGGTCTTCACTGACTACTTCAGGCAAATAAACTGTTTTCAGCAGGTTAACTTCTCCTGAACCCTGAAGTCCCGCCGTCACGCTCGCAGTGCAGCTGGAAACCCAGGCTGATGGCCGTTTATGAGCCCTCAATACCTGCAGAATGAAATCACACCACAGACAGAAGGGAAGAGAGCGAGCGAAGCGACGGGCAGGCCGTCCACTGGGAAGATAAGAATTATTGAAGATGCAGCGGAGCATCGGGAGACCTTCAGGCTTCCAGCCGATTAGATGAAGACTCCAGATCTCTGCAGGAGTAAGAACAGACCGAGCCTGAGCCTTTGTGCTCTATAAATAGAGTTTCATTATAAATCGTTACATATGGCGTTTGAAAGCCAGCTGATACATAATATTAACTGTTGACTCTTGTTTTCTTATATATCATCCAGACTCTGACGACTACCAGATCCGAAAATGTCTAATATATTCTAGTAGCTGAGCTTCACTTGAGGTTAATTAATGTCACGCATGCATTGATTCATGCCGGATGTGGAAGATTCATCCTTCTGCCCCCAGGTTTTTTTTTTTTTTAAGGGTTAACTAGACTCCTCACCTTTCTGAGCTGTAATGACTTTTTGCAAAGCTTCAAATGAAAAAGTATCAACATTTTAATATTTATTTGAGCCTGTGGGAAAATCAGGTGAAGATTATCATGCAGCGTTGGCTCTGGTTTATTCTGTTAAACTGTCTTATACAACACATCCTCCTTTATTTCCTCCAATTATGAAGCTTTCTTTAATCTCGCACGCAGCTGAGTTTTGTCTAAAGTTTACACATGAATACACACGCGCTAATAACCGAGTCTTCAAAGCTAATTTTATCTCCACGGAGAAGTTGGCGCTTGTGTCGTTTAATAAGCTTCCCTGCAATAAACAGCAATCAGACGGGGAGGCAGAGGTGAGGACAATAAAAGAAGAAGTAGTGAGGATGTAGGTTAATCGCCCGCGCCGCTTTCTGCAGGCGAACCAGCCGACGCACAACGGCAGAGGAACATCAAACACGCAGCCCGCAGCCAAGGCGCCATCTTCGTGTTTGGCAGCCAAAAGTGTGGAGAATCTAATTTGTTTAAAAAACACACACAATGATGTGTGCACCCTGGGAGAGCCTGGGAGAGCCTGGGGAGCGCCGCAGAGAGTGGAATAAAAAAAAAGAGAGCTTTGTGAGCAGCGATCTGCAGCTCGCTGCTCCACCCATGACGCCGGACACGTTTTAACCCTGTTCATGCAGGGCTGGATGGATTCATCCTGATTTTATGCCTGTATACATGTCAAACGGGGGAGTGCTTCTGCCCCTTTTTCTCCAACATAACCTTCAATATGTGGCAGTTTTCCAATGTTTCTGATGGCGCTCTGACGATACAGAAACGCCATCGGTCCTGACAGGACGGGAATAAAAGGGTTAAATATCTTTCAGCAGACTAACCATGACAATTTCATTTCGTGTGCCAAATGTTCATCGAACCGCCAGTGTCCCAGAAAGCAGAGGGTCGCTCTTTGCATGAATGCACTGATAAGAATACAAGACGTTATTTAGAAAAAGTTCATGCAATGGAGTAAACAGCCACAAGAGGCGGAAATGGCTGAACGCCGGGAAAAGCTGATTCAGCAGTTTCTCTGCCAAAAAAAAACCCAACAAGGCAACGAAATTAGGTAATAAGCCACAGGACAACCTGGAGCGGAGATCCCTCTCAGGAAAGTTTACATGTTGACTTTAGCGGGTTTTAACAGTAGTTTTTACAGCTGCTGCCATCCAGGAGCTCATTAAGCAAAGATCACAGATGCATATCTAAATGTTAAAACAATAATCAAAGCTCCATGTCGGACTGGAGCGTCCGTAACTAATGAGGACTGGAGTTCATCCAAAAAAAAGCTCCACAGACAGCACCGATAATAGAGACGAGACAGAGAGCTCATCTGCAGCCCCTCAGGAGTCCAGCACAGCCTCCTCCCTCCTCACCCTCCAGGGCTCCGCTCTTCAATTCACCGAGACACAACAAAAACATCCCTGACACCTCCGCTCCTAATTTTACTTCTGTCTTTAGTTCAGACTGAATTTCTATGAAAGTTTCCCGCCCTGAAACGCCAGGCTTCATCAGTTCGCATGTTTGAAGAAAAGCGGCGGTCACATGGGGATGATTGTGTGGATTGATAACAGAAATTGAGAAACAGGAAGAGTTTGGAGTCTCTGAGAAGCTTTCGAAGGATTAGAGAAAATCAGAAAAACTGCTACCATGATGAAAATAACAAAGAAGGCCAATTGTAGGCTGAAAGCAAGTAAACAGGTGGTTATGTAGGTACGTGTGTGGTCCGGTGGAGGCTGCTCAATAGGTGATATAAGAGAATGGGTAGTTACATCAATAGGGAGAAAAACAGGTGGATATGTGAGTAGTTTGGGAGATAATTGGTAGGTAGGTAGTCAGGTGGATTGGCTGGGTATTGGTAGGCAGGGTGGGTTTTATAACTAGTTGGGTAGACAGTGGATCGGTAAGTAACTGGATGGTGAAACAGCTGGATCATCAGGTTATTGTGTGAATATGTGACCGACTTTAGAAATGCTGTTGCTGCAGTTTATCGTATCGGCATGCATAAAAAAAGGAGTTCCTGCTGTTTCATAAATTTTATATAGTGCTGGTGAATTTTGGCTGGTAATTAAAGAAAAAAAAAATCCCACTGCAATAATTGTGCATGCACTATTCTGCATTTAGGTCAATCTACAGCGTGACTGTAGAAATTATGTGACAGAACGAAACAGTAACCCTGTACGTGTCTTCTGTCGATCTTTAAAACAATGTTCAACCGTGGTCCTGACCGGAAAAATGCGGCACAGGGTTGAACAACTCTTCAGAGGGCTGCAGCATGGAGCTGAAGCAGACCGTCCTCCCAGGTTTGTTTCATGGTCTTAAGTAAAGAAAAGAGACTAAAAAAAAGCACTGAACAAACAGCAGACGGCATTACAGCCAGCCTGAAGTGTCTCACAAATCAATTTCATAGCAGGCCAGAGTTTGTAAAAAGTAGCTATAATTGCAATCCTCCCCAAAATCCTGTCCTGGCTCTTTTGCTCGACTAAATATAGAGCAAATTAACTGTGCAGTCACAACAAAGAAACCACATCTGCGTTGCCTCTGCGACGTTCGCTTGAAGAGCCCTTCGGCGGGATGTGTGACGGCCTTTACGGGGCTGCAGGAAGTGCTCTCGGTCCATTTATACCGCTGTTTATTGACTGGAGTGGCTGAAAGGGTCACGGCGTAACAGCCGGTTCAGTCTGCTGACCCGTCACAGCGCCAGTCCCTGCTTCGGGATTCAAGCGCATTTTGTACTGAAAATGGATTTTTTTTTTTTTTTTTTTTTTTAAAGCCCATTTTGGAAGCAAACTGTTCAAAAGACTGATTGTAATCAAACAACAGAAAGGTAGCGTGGGTAGATAGCACGCCGTTTCAAAAAAGGCTCGTATCGCCTGGTGCATGGTAGGTAGGTAGGTAGTACCTGCTTCAACAGACCTGAATATAATAATTCCCATCAGCTAGCTCCTAGGAAAGCCAAATACGGAGCCACTGATTGCAATCAGGTGTGTATGTAGTCACCCATATGTACGTGTACGGCCACCATCTTGGATGAGGACTGGCGGGTCTTTGGATACTTATAAACTCATTTTCCAACCATTTTCACATGATTCAGTTAAGTTACAATGAACTGTTTTTCTTACCAAAATGTGTAAAGAAACTCTCGGCGTTTGGTAATCAGCTCAGAACACACCTGGGGGCAAATAAATAAGCAGAGTGAAGCAAATGTTTTAGATTCAAATGTTTCCATGGTAACGGTTCCACAGCCTCGGTGGTTACAGCAGAAGTTTTAAACAAAAAAAAAATCCTGTTTTGATCTTGGTAGATCCAGTGAGAGTGCAATTAAACCACTGCAGAGAACAATTGTTGAGAAGATAGAAATGAAAAAAAAAAAAAAACATACTATAACTGTGTCGTGGATATTTCAACTCCTCTCTTGTTTTAATGTATCAAAATGACTTATATTCAGTCACCAAATTCAAATATTGGCCCAAAATCGCCCCTGTGAGAGCAGTTTGTTGTACTGAATCACACATTTTCTACTAGGAACCGCTACAGTTTCGTTCCAGCGTGCACCTCCGGACAATAATCCATGTTTCTGACCATTTCCTTTTTTTAAAAGCAGCTCAGCTCTCTAATCGGTCCAAAATGCTTCCTTCGCGGGGTCAAACATCACAGGGTAAACCTTTTTAAAAACTCTCTATTCTGTAAGCCAGAGCTGAAGCTTTTAACATCCGCTGTCTGCTAAAACAAAGACGGATTAAAGAGAGACCGAAGCGCCGTTTTACCGACAGGTCATTCACCAAAAATCTGCACTTCCAGGGCTGGGCTTGGATCAACTCAGCTCCCGGGGGAATTAAACCAGACTGGGTGAATCACTTCAGTCACTTATTTTCCTTATTAAAGCCCCGATGACTCGAGTCGGTTTGCGTGTTGCGGCAGATTAGCGGGCCGATGCGGCGGAAGCTTGCTCAGCATCCAGAAGGTTCTGTTTACAGGCTTGTAAAGCGACGCTTATTCCTGAGTGGCGGCGATAATGAACGCTCACTTCTACCAGGGGCGCAGATGAAAGCTCTGAGCAGCCGATGCCAACCTCGGGACTTTTACTGCGTCCATCTGTCCGGCCAGCGCGCCGGGAAGGAGTCCGATGGGGTCATATGACTCAGCCACCCAGGAGCGGGACGCCAGACGTGGCGCAGCAGCTTTCCTAATTACTACAATATGCTAAACCTCCTAAGCTCTCCTCCCGGCCGCAAGTTTTCCAAAAGCAACCTGACCTACATTTCTCCTCCATGCTCTGAATTCAGAGAAAGTTCTTTAAGCCTCTGTAAGGGGCGGGGGGGGGCTCTCCCTCCTCTCACAGGAGGCGAGTCCAGATTTCAGCCTGCAGGGCCGTCCTGCGTCTGTGCTTTCATTACAGATTTCAAAAGACACACCGAGGGAGATGGGAAATGCTTTATTTGCCTCTTTGATTTTTAATGATACAAACAGTAATACCTCCACTAATTAACGATCACAATGTCTCACAAAGTCTGCCAAAAACAGGTTGAAAAAATGTTTTCTTTCAACAAAAAAAAATCACTAATAACTGGTGAGAGTTGTTTTGACTGCGCATGTGAACTAGTATACTGGATTTCAGTGTTTGGTTTCTTTGGGTCAAGAACCGCTAATCGGCACCTTCTCGCACCTCCTGCTGTGAAACTGTCCATGTTCTCATTAGCGCTCCTGGATGTGGCTTTTAACTGGTTCCTCACTTCAGCATGATGATGCCTCCACCATGCCCCGCCATATTCAGGCACTGGCGTTCCTGCAACATGATCCAGGTAAAAACTGCGGTGCATCTCGTTTCCTTGTGTACGTTTCTTTCAGTGGTACTGTCCTCTCTGTCCTCTGTGACCTCTGTGACCTCGGCCTGTGGAGTTCTGCTTGCTCGGTTCAGTGTTTGCTGCACGTTGTTCCCGCTCAGCCTGGAGCTCTTCTGAACCTTCACACATCGGAATAGTTTCATATTTGTGACTTGATGGTGATATTAGAAAGTTTTGTTTCTGCGTAGTCTTTCTTTTGAGTTTTTAAACAACATGTAAATATGAATATTATGTAACATCTGTCAGACAATATTGTTAAGCACAAAAGTTATTTCACAGTTCTTGAGATCAAATGTTTTATTTCCCACTTAAGATCAGTAAAAGTGTAAAATGCATTTACACAATGGAGCCAAAAAGCTTCAGCAGCTTTAACTCACAGTATTTTGTGCACAGTGCATGTGAACACATTTTGGAAAAGTAAAACTGTGCACCTGTGCTCCTGGATGTGATTTTATCAGATTCCTGAGATAATAAACTAACTGCTCATATTTTAGTTGTGCGGTTCTTACTGTGCTGAGACTGTTATGTGAGGAGACGTGGAAGTAGCCAAACATGGTCACTTCCTCAGTAAAAGGTTAAAAATCACAGGGGGCAGCATCTGTGGTTCCTCCTCAGCCTGATCCAGTTATAAAAGACACACACAAACTCTCACACACACACACACACACACACACACACACACACACTATTTGACAGCCGTGAGAAACAATAAAGCGGCTTGACGGAGGAAATCACATTTCTACAGAGCAAAATAATCAAGACAAGAGTAAAGGAACAAATCAAGGTGTCAGAAAATCAATCGAAAGGCAACAGACTCAGGAAGAATGATGATGATGAAGATGATGATGACGATAACACAAACAAGTGTGAAATGTAAATGTACACTGACTTTCGACACCATGGCGAAAGTGTGAATAGTACACACACACACGCACACAGACAACTATTTGTTAATTTTCTATTTATTTGAGTGCACCTCTCTACGTTTATTTGGCAACATTGACTTATTTTCACACTTCTTCATTCACTTATGTATTCAATATATTTATGGCCGAATTCAATACAAAATATAACAACTAAAATGATTAAATGCAAAAAAAAAAGATATAATCCCTTTTATTACCAAATCTCTTCCTACATTTACAGAACTGTTTATTGATTTAAACATTTTTTTTTTCTTATTTATGTACTTTTTTATTTAAGCATTGGTTTATTTACGAAAGAACACATTTCTTTATGAATTTTATGCCGTTTTCCATCCTTCATGCGACCCGTCATGGAGAATAACCTGAACTCCTCGACCCGCCGCGCCCTGGAGGTTGATCATATAGCTGTTGCGTCACCAGGATTACGTGTGATTTCAGTCTGAGAAGATTACCCAAACGCAGTCCCTGTTATTAATTTCCTGTGCATTCATGTGATAATAAAGATTAAATTTCCTTTCACTTAAGTATTTCCTTTCATGCCCACGAAAAAGTGAGGCGAGGAAAAGCTCTGAAAAGTTATTAACGCTCCTCTTTCGTGTTAATCTGGACTACAAAGGAACCTGAGAACATTTTATTCAGACACAGTTGATTCCAAAAAGAGACAAAGCACGCCGAGCTCCAGAAATGGAACATTTCCTTTAAGCCTTTAAATAATCTCATCAACATCTGGCATCAAGTTTTGACACATCTCCCCGTCTCGCTGCCTTTTTACTGCCCCGTTAACCTCCTTTTCTGAGTGACTCCGCTGGAAGAGTGACGCGTGGGACAAAGTAAACAGGCTGCGCCGCGCTCTGTGTAATCACGCAGCTATTTCCAATGATTCCAGCCACATTTGGAAATAAGGTCACCTCCAGTGCCAACAATCACAGACAAAAAAAAAAAAAAAAAAACCCAGTTTCACACAGCGATACAGGAATTGATCTATTAGCAGAACTGTGATGGAAATGAGATTTGAGGATTTGGGTTAACGAACCAGGCGGGCGATGTCGTAACTTAAAAGGAGCATTAACAGGGTTACATAAGGAGGAGCATGAAAGCAATGACCCTGGAATCCCCATTATTATTATTATCATCATCATCATTATTATTATTATTATTATTATTATCTGAAGTTTTGCAATTATCATGATTTAAAATCCTGAAGAGTGAACTCATTAACTCGTAATCTTCTATTCTAAGACAGATCGTTCAGATATTTTCAAGGAAAATCACTAATTTCAATATGTTTTGGTCGTGTTTACAGAACGACGATGCTTGAAGCCACTGAAAACGGATCCCAAGGTGGAACATTTCATCCATACTGCCTGCATGGCGGTGTAGACAGTGGGAAACAGAAATTTTCTGAAACGTTTTCCATCTCTACTTGTGGAAATCACCTCGTACTTCAGCTGCATTTGCCGAGGAGCCAAATTAAAATCATTGTAAATGCTGTAATAAGTGTGGAGACGCTCATCAGTCCCTGCAGTTCGAGGCGCCAGACAAGACTTGATTGAGTCTGTCTGACATCTCATTACTGTTTTTTGTTTTTTTTTTTCTATCATCATGTGTTGGGTCTATTCAGATGCTTCACACTCTGCACTCCGTCACCAAAGGATTTATTTAGACTAGCAGATCTGTGAAAGAGGACCTGACAGCCCTGGACCCAGCATTCACAGCAACATACACAACAAGCAAGGTCAGTTTTTCTCCTCCAGAGTTGATATTTCCCTCTAAGAAATGCTGCTGATTGAAAAAAGTAATGGGCGTTGTGACTCTGTATCTCGAGAGGAACATGCTCCGTTTTCTAATTAGCATGAATTTAATTTAAGAAGCTAGTAGAGCGTCAGCACTGAGGATGCAGTCCCTGTTTTTCCTTTTTTGAAATCTCATTCTGGGCGGAAATTCAAAAGCCGTCTTTCATTTTCCAGCAATTTCACAACTTCCATTCACCTAAAGGAGATTAAGGAAGGTTTTCTGAGGCGAGCTGCGGTTTCTTACAAAGAGCTAATGTGCAGCTAAATACCTACAGATCAGCAATAACCGAAGCGATTTAGAATAATCTGCTGTTTATATGTACATCATATCATCTGTCAGACTGATGGCGACCTTGACGTGACTTTCAGCGCCAGTTAAACTCAATGTGGAAAACCTCACAAACACATAGCGACTGATAAAAAGACACTGATCCTCCTGGTCACAGATGATACAGACACCAGCACCGGGTTCTAACAGCGTCTGCGAGGAAATACTGCAATAATACAAAGAGCAGGCAGCGAGGCAGCGAGGCATGGCGCCGAGCGGCGAGCCGTGAGGGAAGTCAGCTGGAGGCCGCACGGATCGACCCGCAGAGCCACAAAGCATTGCCACTGTGTGTGTGTGTGTGTGTGTGTGTGTGTGTGTGTGTGTGTGGTGAGCGAAGAGGCGACTGCCCTTTCTTTCCCTGTCCCGGCCGTCCTCCAGGACGAGCTGCATCAGCAAGACCAGGTTGGAGGGCGAGAGGGAGGGCGGCGTCTTACGTAAGCTACATCCCCACTCCACCCCCCACCCCACCCCCACCCCCACCCCCCACCCCCCACCCCCCACCACTTAACATTCAAAAACATGGCTGCAGACTCACTTCAGAAAGACCAGCGTGACGACAGAAACGGCCCGCTCTGTGGTTTCGTGGACGGTGACGTCGGTGCTGAAACGTCTCAACAGGATTTCAGGCAAAGGAAAACACATTCATCAAGGGCTTATAAAGTCTCCGTGCGGCAGCTCCTTCCCAAAAAATTCAATGTCTGGCACATATTTTTGAAAATCACCGCGGCAGTGGACCATCACAACCATCCACGCGTCCGTCTTCTACACCGCCTGATCCAGTCGGAGGTTACGGCTGGCTGAAGTCAATCCAGCTCAGCTCAGGGAACACACTCACACACACGCACAATGACACACAACACACCTTCAGGGCCTGTTGACAAAAGAACGATCGACTAGAATCTGCACGGTTTTGCATTTTCAGTCCAGAAAATGATCAAGTTCAGGCACAAACGTTTGGAAAATGATTGAAACGTTGCAGTTTTAATGCTAAAGATTTTCGTTTCCACTTGAAAACATTGTTCTAATAAACCTGTGGCCCTTCCTCTTTCACCCTCTTCCCACTGAAGCGCTGTGATGTCCTGCAGGAGACGCGGTGTCCAGCACTTTGAAACCCACCCCGGGCTGAAACCGGCCTCTGCTGCAGGCCGTTTGTCTTCTTCACACTCGCAAACATTGGTACAGAACAGGACAACAAGGGCAACAAAGGGAGCGTGAAACAATGAGAGGATTTCACTGGCCCTCGGCCGGCCCACTCTAAATTCCCGGCGCGCGGCCGTCCCGGGCAGCCGGGGCACAAAGGAGCGAGTGTGTCCCTGCGCCTCAAAGCGACATCTCAGCACTCTCGCCTCCAACAGGCCCAAATATGACGGCCTACTGGCCCCAGCTGCCGCTCGAGGGCCGTTCAATCCCGCCTCTGTCTCGGGGATTGGCCCCGTCTCCGGCAGCGCTCGGCCTCGCGCCTGTGGGCCGACGGGCAGAAATGCAACCGATGCCCACTTCAGAAATACCAGGAAAGAAACCGGGCCCTCGGCTCTGAAGAGGCGGCAGCGTGATTGAACTGTCTCACACGGCGTGGATGTCCTCCTCATGTCCTGCTCCACCATCGCAGCCCATTAACACTCTTCTTATAGCGCATATGGAAACATCTAAGTGGCCGCTTCCATTTAAATGTGACATCTGGATTTTTTTTTTCTTTTTAAAGCAATTATCAGTCCGCCACGTTCTGGCTGAGGCGATCGTAGCCCCTCCCTCACCTGTGGCAGGTGATTATTGAGCATCTCGGCCACGTGTCCCGGCGTGACTCCGGGAAACGCGAGATCAGTGCCGAGGCAGCACTTCTATAAGCCTCCCGGCCTAATAGCTCTGCGCCTCGGAGAGCGGCGGGGATTTATGGAGGCATGAAGGAAATACAGGAGAGAAGAGATGAAAATCAGGAGAGGAAAACGGCGCAGCGGTTCAAATTAAAAGCCCACTGAACCCCGAGTGACACGCAGTCAGATAGTTCCGTGTTGTGAGGGTAATGAAGCCGTTTCCAGGTGAAGCGCTCGGATTTTTTTTAATTTCCTCATTTCTTTCAAACTAACAAGTGGAAGTTAACAACAAACTTGAAACTTCTCAACTAAGGAAAAGAAAACCGTGTTTTTGTGGTTGAGAGCCCTTTTAAAATATGTAAAAATGGCCGCTGTCCACGCTGAAGGCACGATTAACGACGGTGTGTTTCCTCACTGGGCTTCCGACTGCTAGATTCTAATTCAGACACTGTGTTTTTACATTTCAAACTACTTTAAAGTGAACTTCATTTTCGGTCCACATTGGCTTAAACAGAGAGAAATCACCAGTCCATCACAGGGTTAACACACACACACACACATTCAATCCATCCGCCATACACACTGAAGGCGCCGTTTACACGACGTTCCAAGTAAAAACGCATAATTTTTCCGTTTTTGTTTCAGAAAAATGAAACGTCCGTTTACATGGAAACAGCAGAAACACTCTTTTAATAAGTCTTTTAATTCCTTTGAACTGGCTCACAGTGTAAGTGAAGTTTATTGCCGCTATAATGAAAACATAAAGCTAATTCTTACTGTGCTGATCATCGTTGTGAGATGTGTGTACACCACTCACTTCTATAAATTATGTTGTAATCCGCACATAAATCCTCATGCGTCCTCTTTCTGCTCGCGCTGCTGCAATAAAGAAATTAACAATACAAACAAATCTGCTGCAAAAGAAGAAGAACACGACCTGCAGAGGGTTGGTTTGCACCCTGTGGTTAACCTGCTGAGCGGCGGCCGTCCACACTGACGGACAGCAGTCGATAGAGAGCGGCAGCCGTCAGGAGAACGGCTCAGTCTGGCGGTTTGTTCACTCACACACGAACCGAAGTGGATCCACACGGTTAAGCAGCTTCATGCCGCCGACGGGCGCACCAGTTCGCCGACAGACACTTCATTCCGACTGACACAAACCTGTTTTAATTTAAATCTACATGTCCGCCCTGCTAAGTAATATCGCAGCGCTTTTATTCCTGGGAATGAATTAGTCTTATTTCAGCTAAAAGCCATGAAATGTAATGCCCACTGAAGGTATTAACTTAAGAGGATAGAGAGAGGCTAAGGAGAGGCAGCCATCGGCTTAAATAAAAAATAAAAACACACAACTCCCACATATTCTCATAATAATTACAGCCTTTTTCCCTCCTGCACAGTCTGACAGCTGCAGAGCGAAGTCTGACAGGCAGGATTTCAGCCAAGGTTAAAGCACAAACGCAGTGTTCAGGGCTGAATGTTTCAACACAAACATCTTCTGCAGCCTCCTTTAATGAGGTTTTGGCTCAAATGAAACAAAAATGCAAGAAATTTTGATTAAAAGAGTGAATGTGTGCAATGTTTGATAAAAGGACTAAAGATAAATATTGCATTTAAATGCAGAAAATTGTGATTTAAGGATTTGGAAGCGGGAAAGAGTCTGTGGCCTGTTTTTATGGCCAGTCCAGAATCACACAGGCACGTTTATGCAGTAAATCAGAGTGGACGAGCCCAAGCCGCCACCCATAATTGCTGCTCATTATTTATTAATCTGCTAATCTGCTGCAGTACCAATAAACGTATTAATGAAGATGAAAAACGGGAAAACTTCCGACGTGGGATCACAGAGGGGCATGGTGAAATGTGACACTGCGTTCCAGTTATCTGGGAATTTTACCAGATCAGAAAAGTACTGTTTCAGAATGATTAAGCTGCATGTCACACTGCAAACCTGAACTGGAGTTCAAACTTTAACAGGAAACTTTCATTCTGTAACTAAACACTCAGAGGAAAACTGGAGCACAGCTTCGTCCTCATTGTTTACGTTTGGATTCTTGGTCCTGAAGAGACACAATTGAGGAACTGGGATGTTGAAAGAGCACATTTCACTTTCATTTCTTTGTTTTTTTTTTCCTTTTTTAATAATAAAGTCTGCTGATGTTGACTCTGTTATGAAACCGCTGTTGCTGGCACTGCATCTGCGTTCTCTCTGTGGACGTTTGGAGGTTTGAGGCATTGATAGGAATATTAATGCAGCTCGACTCACCAGTTAGCTTCGCGAACATGTTTCTGGACTGGAGGAGGAAATCAACACAAAGTGATCAGAATTGCAGAGGAAAAAATTAATACTTCAAACTGGAATAGCTTCTAAATGAATGAAAGGACTGAAAAGCCTTAAAGTGCATTAGCTGTCATACATCTTCTGCTCAGACAGCAGAGGACAAAACAACTAACGACCCACCTTCACCGGACTTATAGTGGCATCTCTCCATTTTCTGACCTTTACCTGAGCTGACAATCTGGAGAAATACATTGGACACCAAGTCAGTTCTAACCTCTGCACTGTGGGAGGAAACCAGAATGCCTATGAGCACAGGGAGAACATGCAAACTCCTCTCAGGCTGAATTTGAAGTGAGTGTAAAGCAACAGCTCCAACCAAGACACCATCCTGAAGCCTGATAAAGCCAGACTCTACTCAAAAACACGCCTTTTAACTTGAATGGAACCAGACAAGTCAGACAAAGCAGCACATGCACAGGAGGAACATGCAAGTTCCACTCTGAAAAGCTGCCTTAAGGCCTGGGATCAAGCGGTGAGTGCCAACCACTGCACCACCCCGCCGCCCTGACCTCTGATGGATGATGTGACTCAGGGGGGTCACAGGACCTGGGGGGTCTCGGTGCTGCAGAAACCTCCGTGCACGCGGCTGCTGCTTGCTGCTGCTGCAGGGCCTGCGTGCGCGCGGTGCAGGGGCATCCTGCCGGGAGGCTGGCACGGCCTGCTGGTGCAGCTGTGCCGCCAGCACAGCGCCCGGTGCCCGCCCGCCTGCACGCGCCGTCTGGCGCAGAGGCAACACAGCGACCGCAAAGTTTAAAAGGACGGCGACGCGCGCGGCGCGCGGCGGCTCACCTCGGGATGCAGTTCGGGGACGATCCGTCTATCTCCCAGGTGGCGAACAGGTTCATGGGGACCGGTCTGTTGAGCGCCCCGCTGCCGGGGAAACTCAGCCGGCCGCTCCTCTCCGCCATGGTCCCGGGCTGCCGCTGCCGCTGCCGCTGCGGGCGGGACCGTCCTGCACCGAGCTGCGGGCTGTGGAGACGGCGGAGCGGCGCGGCTGTCGAGGCGGGGAAGAGCCCACACGCGCTCACGTCAGTGCGATGCGGACGCCGGAGGACGAGCTCATTCCTCCGGGCCGTGCGGGGCCGTGCGGAGCCGGGCGGGGGTCGGTGCGGTGCTCTGTACCGGGGAGGGACTGCAGCGGAGCGGAGCGGAGCGGAGCGGAGCGGCAGCTCGGAGCGCAGCGCACCGAGCCGAGCGTGTTGTGCCCACCACGCTGCTCCGAGGTATGAGGGCTGAGGAGTGCCACAGAGGGAGGGGGGGGCACTGCACTGACGTATGAACTGCAATATTTTCTTTTTCCATCAGATGAACCTGTGAGTGTACATCAGTCAAAACCACAATAAACTGAATGTGAAGAACTGTTGTTTTAGCTATAAAGTTTTACCATCCAATAAACACCAAGCAGACACCTTAAACAGAACAAGTATGACAACACTGAGACTTAATGTGATGATAAAGTGGGTCATACTCCTCTTTTTTGGGTCTGGAACATTTGGGCAGACGAAATCGAAATCCGAGCACGACTATTCTAAACATTAGATGAGCGAGAACACACATTGGAAACTGCTGCATAGGAGCTTATCAACAAAAATCCAATAACCGATTGAGCATGCCAGTTTTTACAATAACAGGTTCTCCGTCAAATACAGCATTTTAGACTGCTGTGGCACTATTTTTATACTATAAAAACCGTGAGTGTAAACTGCTCTCAGTCCCCTCAGCAGGGCACTGATCGGCCTCCATACAGGGAACTCTCAAGTCTCCAAGCTGCATCAGCAGTGGATGTAATGAAGCTTTAAAAGTCCCGATCAGTCTAATAGTGATGATAATCAGAAACTTTAATGGGTTGATAACATCAAATCATCACAGTCTCACAGCAATATTCATGTTCTAGAGATTTCTCAGAGACTTTATTGTTGTTTTGGATGAATTACAGCTTTTAAAATACAACCACGTGAGAATAATAAAGGAGTTTCACTCTTAAAAGAATGCTTTTTTACAAAAAAACAAACAGTACAATGATCTCTGATAGTTTAAAACCTATAAAAGCAGAACTTGAAGCCACAATTTCAGGAAATTCTAAAATATCCAGCTTTCATCAACCATCAAAATCTTCCAAATACTTTAAATTTAAAATGATTTTTACATTTTTAAAAAACACTGTTTGCTTTTTTATAGAAAATCCACCTCCCTCAACATTCTCTGTTAGTAGAACTGAATTAACCTGAACTTTCACTGTTAGAGTATCTGCTGCCCCCCCGTGGAGATCCTGCTCACTGCACTCCAATTTAACTAAAATCAAAACAGCTTTTTACCTTCAGACATGATCAGACATGTTTTCCCTTCACACGGTTGTGTGGATGAGTGTTTCTGCTCTTCATTAAAGCTTCCTGGATGTTTGTCTCTTTAAGGATTAACAGGAGCTGCTGGATAATCTGTCAGCATATTAATCCACACACACACTGCAGCGGGCCTTGTCCTCCTGTTAAATTAATTAAAGCTTTCTCTTTTTTTTTTACAGCACTCTAGAGATGGATGTTAGAAAAAAATAGTCACATGACTGTGATTGTGTAGTATTTTTGTGCATTTGTGTTTTTCAGATTGTTAATGGTCAACTTCAAAGGGAAGAAGTTGATTTTATGAGAAAAAGATAAAGAAAAATATCAAAATAGAGGTTTACTGTTACCTTGTTCAAATTTAAGTTCAGAAACACTAAAACATTTTACAGAATTAAGGAGTTTTTTGTGGTGAATAGTGCAAAAAAGGGTTACTGGTTGGTGGGTGCGATACTTGCTATAATTAAGTTCTCTAGTTCCATCAATGTTTGGACTTGACAGTTTCAGCAATAAAACAGTGATACCACAGTCCAGATTTTTGTTTTTTTTCCTTCAAAAACACTTGGAATGGTTCCAAATGTGTATAATTGTGCTGCAATGACTCATCATTCAATAATCTCAAAACAATGTTAAAATGTGTTTGTGTGTAAAATTCATCAGGGTTTTTGTGATTAAAGTTGATCAGGTCTTTACTGTAAAAGAGAATATGCTCTCATCTAATGAAATGAATCAAATACTAATTTGACGTTTCATTTTTCATTTCACTGTGTACTCAGTGTGTTAGTGGCGTATTTTGATGAATGTGCTTTAATGTATCTAGAAATGAAGTCAAGGTTCCTGCCAATGAAAATGTAGCAAAGAAGTAACATTCAGTACAAATTCATTAGCTTTGTTTAAAAAAAAAATAACGGTTTGCATATTTGTGCATTAATATGAATGAAATTTTGTGTAAAATTAAAAAAAAAAAAAACATTTCATAAAGAGATGAATAGGAATTTAAACCATCAAAATGATGGTGGATCAGACGGAGTGATGAGGCCTGCATGAATACAGCACAAAGATTTGAAGAGTTTGTCAAAATTTTTATTCAACTGCAGAAACTTTAAAGCATCTCTGGACATTCACAAATTGAAGGAAAAAAACAAAACAAAAACAACATCACAATGTGCTCTGTTTCGCTTTTTTTATTAGTAACAAATTAAACTTACTGATAAACAAACCTGTTTCCAGATCCTTAAAGAAAAGAGATGAATTACAAAGAAAATCCAAAGCACGACGTCCTGGTCGAGATTTAAAAATCAACATTAATGCCGGGTTCCTGGACTAAGACATAAAGCTGTAATGGTTGCATTTTTACGTTCACATATCAGGGCAGTGAATCAAACACCAGTTTCACAGCAAACGCTAGATGAACTCCGTCACGCTTGTTTGTTTTTTCTTCCTTGAGGGGGGGGCGGTGGGGCGGTGGGGGGGGTGGCCGACGGCGTTTTCCAAGAGGATGGAATCGAAACGTGGCAGACGGCTGGAGGAGACTCCAGGACAGAGGACGCCGTCTTCACAGAGAAAGGGAGCGTCTCGAGGAGACGAGGGGGCGGAAAACTTAATGGTTCAAGTCTTTCTCCTGTGGAAGCTTGTCCAAGACTGAGAGAAATAAAACACATGGTCGAGGTTTGGACTGTGAGAAGGCAGTTTGTCCCCATTGATTAAAAAAACAAAACAAAAAAACAAAAAAAAAAAACATCACGTGTCACTCCTCTGGCGGGACTCTCAGTCTCTGCGGCGGCCTGCGGGGGGCGCCAGGCTCAGTGTTTGCTGTCTGCTGAGGCGGAGCGGGAACGAGAGCGGGACCTGGATCGAGAGCGGGACTGTTGGTTCTGATCCGGGGCCGGCGAGGCGGAGCGGGATTTGGAGCGGGACCTGGATCGGGACTTGGAACGGGACTTGGAGCGGGATTTGGAGCGGGATTTGGAGCGGGATTTGGAGCGGGGCTTGGATTGAGACTTGGAGCGGGATTTGGAACGGGACTTGGAGCGGGATTTTGATTGGGGCTTGGAGCGGGACCTAGAGCGGGACTTAGACCTAGACTTGGAGCGAGGCTTGGAGCGGGATTTGGAGCGAGATTTGGAGCGGGACTTGGACCTGGACCTGGAGGGGGATCTGCCCTTGCTGCCCCCTCCGGACTTCTTCTCCGGGGTGCGGCTCCTGGACTTGGAGCGGCTGCGGGAACGGGAGCGGGAGCGGTCGCGGCTCCTGGAACGGTCACGGCTCCTAGAGCGGGAGCGGCTCCTGGAGCGGTCCCGGCTGCGGGAGCGGCTCCTGGAGCGCGAGTAGCTGCGGGAGCGGGAGCGAGAGCGAGAGCGGCTGAGAGAGAGAGAGAGAGAGAGAGGAAGACAAAACATGAGAACCGGTGGTCATCAGCACACTGCCAAGTCACAAGATTCACTTCTTTAGTTCCTCAAATGGAGTTCCTGAGAAGGTTGGGAAATCTAGTTTACTTTGTTCTCTTTTACAACTACAATGAGCGTCAGGAGTCTTTTCTTTTTCCAGGAGACTAATAGAAAATACCTGAAAGTCACCTGCAAAGCTACCAGGACATCTGGTATTTCAGCTATGCAGAGAAAGGCAAACAAGCTTTTGGTCTCGCATAAAATGAGTTGGAAGAAAAACTGGTTTAACAAAAACAATCCAAACAGCAGTGTCACTGGCTTGTACAAGTTGTAAACAAAAACTACACTCAGTGTACTTTAGTAATAGTACAGGGAACTCAGTCATTGTTCAACAAATGATTTAGAGATGTACTGAGGAGTGCATATAATCCCCCCTTTTTCTTGATGACATTCACTACAGTTAAAATATAATGGTCTTCAAGGTTTATAAAACAATGCTGAAGCCTGGAGAACATGCAGCTCTGTGTTTGAACATTAGGTGGAGCATCTCCACATGACACTGGATTGATTAAATCAGGGTCTTTATTTCTGAGCAGCCTTCAGGTAAAAAAAAAAAAAAAAAAAGTGTCATGATACTGGACCCAAAGTTTATCATTGTTGTGGCAAAGAGTATATGTGATGGAAATGTAACAACTTTTGTGAAAACCAGTTACTACAGAAAATGAGTACAATCTGAACTTAAAAGCCAAATTTTAATGAAGCCCTCTAGTGGGAAATACAGTGAAACATCTAAACAACATCTCTTATAGTTGTTGCATCATGCAGTCTGACAGCATGGCCTTCTGGCCACTTTAATAGGGACAAGGCAGCTGGCCTCTATGGAAGCACGATCAATATCACAACTTGTGTTTGCTACTAATAAGGCCTTATGTTTGAAGCTTCAGAAGAACCATTTCACTCACCTCCTGCTGTCCTCAAAGATCTTGAGCTTGCGACCGTTCAGCTCGGTCCCGTCCAGCTTGGCAATGGCATTCTTCATGTCACTGCGGGATGCAAACTCAACCACTCTGCAAGTCGACATGAGACGCACGTCAGCACAGCAGTCTGGAGGCACAGGCCAAGTTCAAACAGCTACCAGGTGGCTCACCCTTCATTTTTGTTGGGCCGGTGAGCGTCCACAAAGGTAACTTCACCTGCTTTTCTCATCAGGTCTTTCAGGTCCTATTTTAAAAGCACAACAGCAGATGAGTGACAGCGGAGGAAAAAGGAGGCGACGTGAGAGCCGATTCAGACCTGCGGGGAGAGACATGAGCAGGCAGCAACAAACCAGCACACAAAACAACTTGGCTTAACTAATGATGTTTTCCCATCATAGATAACTTCCCCAAATAAAAGAGCCAACAACAAGTCTTATAATTAATGTGTAAAATGAAAGCTGTCCCTTCAATTACATCTAAGAAACTGCATTTAAGTCCTTAGATTTTTGGGAAAACCAATTTGTCAGCATGGTGATGCACCAAGCAGCGAAACAGCTTATTTTAGGGTCGAAATAATGAATGTAGTGCTGTGCATTGAAAAGCTGTGTATTCATTACAGACTGGTGAAAGTAGTGTTGCAGCTAAGTGACCCAAATACTGATGTGACACTTTATATGTGTTCATTTTTTTAAAAAAAAAGGCTCAGCAAACAGTGTTTACATGATTTCCCCTTTGAGAATGTAACTATACACCCCTTCACCACCCGACCCTCAACAAACCCCATCACATGAGTTTTATGCTACTTACCGCTCCATACCCAGGAAGATATTAGCATAGAGCCACTTGTCCAAATAGCAAATGGGAACCAATGCAGTGTTAAGCCCTTGAGAAACGCCCTCGGCCTTGACCCAGCATCCGGCCTCCACAAGTAAGGAACCACCAGAGAGCAAGTAGGGGGAGGGGTGCTCGCCCGACTCGACACCCCCCCAGCTCCATCGGCAACAGAAAAAGACCCAAATGGGAGAGTGTAGGAACCGTGGATTTGAGGGGGGTTACAGCAGTCGGGGATGCCAGCCCTCAGAACCTCCAGACTGTGGCTACGGACCTCCTAAGGCTACCGTATCCTGCGCTAGACCACTTTCACCCGCTACGGGGCCCAGCCAAGACTTTAGAGCGGCGGCAACTGCGTGTAGGGAGAGGCACCAAATGGACACTTTTCAGAAAAAAAACAACCAGCAGAGGGCGCTATACACTTGTGATACCCCCCTGAAGGGGGTCTATTCAGCTCTGATAGCTACAAAACCAAATCAGAGCAGCTGCAGAAAAGCAGCAAAATGCAGTAATGTGTTTTTGGAAAAGTTGCGTTAAATTAAAGAATTCTTAAAAATAATGGTAGCATTGTGTTGCAATTAGCCAAATCAGTAATGAGAATATGCTCTGTGTGATGCTAACATAACTGCTTTTTTATTATGAAACATGACATTTAAAATGTGCAAAATACTTGTGCAGACAATGTGACTGTGCCATGACTTACCTGCCAGCTGATCCGTGACGAGAGGTTTTCTACAATCAGCCTGTGATCTGTACGCACAGGAGGGCCATACCTGCACAGGCAACACACACACAAAGATGTATTGACTGACACAAGCTCATGAGGTGTATTCACCCATCAGTTACACTGCCAGTTTTCTTTGATCCATCGTGATCTGATTTTTTGTGTTTAAACGACAGTGCTGACACCTCAAGCAGTACCTTGAGCCACTGCTGCGCAACGGCCGATAGCCACTGCTGCCGCCACTGAAACGGCCTCCGACCATCCCGGGTCCGCCGCCTCTTCCTCTTCTGGAACGAGCATGCTCAATCGTGACCCTGAAAAAGTCAGCAAGTCACAATTTGAACCAGCTGGGAGTGAAAAGTCAAACATAAGATTTCTGATAAATTTACAGCACTCGCTCCAAAGGCTCTCGCTGTAAGCCTGATCCATCATTCACCTTCACATACACGAGAAAGACTAGTAGAGTCATTATGAGAGAAAGAAAACATTGAGGCTATCACACTCACAGTGAATAATCTAACAAATGTTAGAAGCCATCTGAGCAGAATATCACTTCAGTTGTAAATCTTGCAAAATATCTCAACTAATTCACAGATTCAGTGCTAATCAACAAAGTAAACACAGTCCTCATTGTTACAGCGACTGATGTCTTTTTCATGATCAAATTGAACCTGTTTGTAACAAAGTGGAACATTTGTTTGCTGTAAAGTGGCCAGACAGGCAAAAGTTTATGAAGTTTCAGATTCTCTTTCAACTCTGCTCCAAATAGAGACATTAAAAAGCAACTGAGTAACTATAAACTTCCTTTGCGTACAAGACCAGGAATACAGAGCGGCCGGCAAGTAAGTAATACTTATGTGTCCCTCAGTTAAAACAGTTTGTGAGCTCTTCAAATGAATCCAAGTGACATGCATTACCGTTCACTGCACAATTCTTTGCCGTTTAACTCGTACACAGCATCATCTGCATCTCTGTGGTCGTCGAATTCCTGAGGAGAGAGTGTCATTTTGTAAGAGTGTCTGGAAAAAAAAAAAAAAAAAAAAGAACTAACAATGTTTCAATTCCTATCATCATGTGGGAATTCACACTCACCACAAAGCCAAATCCATTCTTCAAGTTGATTTCTCGGATTCGTCCATATCCCTTGAAAAACTTCTCCACGTCCCTCTCTCGGGCCTGTGGGCTCAGGCGGCCGATGAAAACACGACAACCACTCATAGTGATATCTGCAGAATGAAGAGGACACGTCAACTCCGATGGTAGCAGAAGGGAGAGCAGAGTAAACACAGAACTAGGAGCAGTCATTAGATCGTAAAAGATTCACAGCGCAGACATGCTGATTCAGGAAACACAATCAACCCTGAACAGTTACTGGGGTAATTATTGTCCAGGTCACCTCCTCAAGATTGACAAGTTATTAACCTGGCTGCATCACTACACGGACACGTGATCCTGTTTGTTAAAAAATTAACCCACTTGATAAAAACAGGTTTAGCTTTCCATCAAATAAGTCAGGTGAGAAAATCCCACCCTGGAAGAACAGGAACGAGATCTTAATGATCCAGTTCTGGCCAAACGAGTTTGATCATTTACACACACACACACAGTTTATAACTTCACCTATTACCTGACTGAAAAACAATGGGCAGATATGATACTGATCTACCTCCAAGTTGTAATGCAATAAGTTACTCCAACTCTGGAGTGGAAAATCAGAAGACAAGTGGGTATGATTTTAAATATACTCATATTTTTGGAAATAGAAGTTTAATGGTTGTGTGTAATCATATTCATACCTTAGCATCTTAAAAACGTAATGTCTTCTGACTTTCACTCAAAATAGACCAAATATATCACTTTACAAACACATTTCACTGGACATTACACATTTTGTAATGGTGACAAATGAAGGCTCTGCCTCGGCTATTAATAAAACGCACGCAGACCTACAAGAAAAATGATGCAGTTTATACAGGGTGTTGTTTCATTAGTTCGCATTAATTGGCGAGCGTAATACTCATGTGCCGCTGCTGTTATCTACAATTAACGTAGAAAGAGTCATATTTGTATTTGTGCGAGTTAAAGTCGATAAGGACCAAAGTACTGGCTGAGGCCTAGTTTCACCCGACCACACTATGAGAGCGCACCATGACGACGGAGCGATTCATTTTAAACGCAAGAAGCACAATCAAGGTTAAAAGTAAAGTGTTAAAAAAGAACAAAGTAATAAAAGCTTAAATATGAATATTTACTAGACGTCGTGACATTTTATACGGTTAAATTTCAGTTGGCGTCGTGCTCGGCTGCACTTTAGCCGAAGCTAACGATGCTACACCCACAATATAATGTCTTCCTTTATAAAGTGCTGCCATTTAAAAAAAAAAAAGCCAGACTGAAATTAATAGAGGCCGATGCGAATATACACTCACGTAGTGTTTCTTCTTCTTAAAGTTGCTCTGTGGTGGTTGTTTATGTAGCTAGTTCACAGTGTACCTTTACTTCTTCCCCGGATCAAAATGGCGAAGAAGCAGCGCGTTGGAGGGAACTGTTCCACTGAGCCTTGGAAGGAGAAATTTATGCCCCGCCCATAATGTTGACGCTGATTGGTCCACCATATCAGCGTAGCCAATCATAACTCCACACTGAGAACGTGACTCGCGGAAATAGTGACTTTTGACCAATCAGGGGGGTCGTCAGGCGGGCCTTCATGTCTCCATTGACTCCAGTCAAGTGTTCCTTTCAAATATTTTTCTCAGTTAAAAGAGAGGACTTTATCCCCTTCTGGCTGCGCTGCCCATAAAGTTATTTGCACTAAATACTTCCTGTTTTAACCCTACGATTACTTTTTTCAAAAACAGGCGAACAGGCAAACTTGTTGTCTTATTGAAAAGAACTGGACAGCTGTTTGGCAACCAATTTCTATATTAAATCCACTGGAATCTGCCTGTCCCCCCCAACAACTAAAACATGTTACCTATACAATCAACTGACTGCACTGCAAAAAGAAAAAAAAAGAAAGGATCCTAAATAAGGGTTGGTGGGGGTTGGGGTTCGGCATAGGCCATCTATGTAAAATTAACAAAATGCCAGATGTTTGCACAAATGTTCGAAACATTTTTTGTGCTGTGCAGTTGGTAGACCTCGAAAATTGGCCAAAAGTGCTTTACAAATATATTTTTAATCACATTTTTTCCCCACCTCGACATCAGGATTGGTAGAACTCTTACAGTCGGATTGAAATGGCTACTTTATTATTCTATGAATGAATTTACTAAACAACTGTTTATCAGAAGAAACACCTGCAAACTCCGGCCCTCTGTGAGGTGATAGAGTGAAATTAAGATCCCTCACATAATCACATATTGAAAACCAATAAATTTAAAGTAAATTGTAGTAAATTGAATTCATGTTAAAATTAAGATTTTAGACTAAATTAAACTGATGAGCAGCTTGTTGCCAGGCTTCCTGCAGAGATTTATGGTGGTACATTAATTAGATGTTGGTATATTGAGTGATAACTAAGGTGATATGCTGATTTAGACTAAAACAGATGAGGCAAGCCATCCCTTGGTATTCTGTCTCTTTATTCTAGGACTATCATCATTCTTCAAATTGTCTCAGGTTAGGAAAAGGAGATACAAGGTTTACGTCTACACAGTACAATAGAAAAAAAAACTTGTCTGGTTTGCTCTATAAAAAGTGCCAAAGACTTTCAGAGCATGTAATACTTGTCACTGTACATCCACCTCAACATGAGTCAAAAAATGGCAAAAACGAAAGAAAAGAAAAAAAAAGGGAATGCAGACACACGTAACAAAAAGTGAGACAGAAATAAATAGGGGTTTAGCTTATCGAAGCACATGAATTTAAAACATTAATCTGCACTTTTAACCCCGCTGATAAAGATGCTCAGCAGGAGTGAGACGTCTGTCATCACCACAGGTTAACGTGATGTCCTTCCTGAGAGAGGGTAGCTGTCCATCGACACAACTACGACAGGAGGGACGGGAGGGAGGGGAAATTAAAACCACAGCAGGCTTCCTTCACTTCAAGAAATATCAAGGATCCCGACACCATCAGGATGATCACCAGCTCCTTATTCAGGATTAAATACTCATTAATGTAGTTGAACTTGCTAAATCCATAGTTTGGAAATAACTTGTGACATCATATTTTCCCCTTTTGCTCTTTCCACTGCAGCCACCTTTGATATAATGAGCGACCACTCAAAAAGCGTTCGCCCTCCAGTGCTTTCTGGAAATGGAGCAAGTGAACATGTGGGAAACTCATTTGTATTCTTGATGAGAGCCCGAGGCCACTTTCCTGTCTGGAGGATAAGTTTAGAGTAGCGTAGCATTCATACTTGTAAAGGGGGATAAATAAAAAAAACTGTTGGCTCTGTCCAGAGGTCACAAAATGTGGCTGCCAACGCCTTTGACACGTTATGTCTGGTTCGATAAAGTCTAATGTCTACAAGATGGGAGGAAAATCTGGACTGTGTTATCACATTAGTCAATGTCACTAATAAAATCGCAATAACTTTGAGAATTATTCCTCCTTATGTGGCGTTTAGAGTCACAGGGGTCGAAACAAAACAATTTGACCCATGTATCATGTGTATGTCACCCTGAGTACACAGGCTGAGGTCCGAGTGGCCAAAACTGAACCTGAACCCTTCAACATGTACTGGTTCAAATTAATGTGATTATATTTGTTATATTTTAGTTCTAATTCACCAAAACGCACCTTAACCAAGTAAAATATGGAAACCGTCAAAAGATTAAAATAGTCAAGACCACATGTTTTCAAAGTGAGAATAAGGTCTCCCAAACATTTACATGCACTGAACCTATTCTCCAGACTTTCTGCTCCTCTGGGAAAACCCACTTCTCACACAGAAAACTCAGATTTATTGTGCTGAATCAGGCTGATTTAGGAGTCTCAGGACTTCCCATCGGACAAAGTTTGGAACAGTAAATCCTCCACATTGCTCATGCAGTTTCTTTTGGCTTTCAGATGAGGCCATAGCCGTTATATAACAATTAACCACTCAAAAATGTACGTTTACATCACTTTAGATGTGAATAACCCCTCTAAATTTCTGTGTATCAGACTGGAATTAAATTATATAAATAATGCCCTATGTGTGTTAAGTCAAGTCTGAGTGCAAAAACTGAACCAGGTTTCTGTCCTCTTAATGATTGGCTACACTGACAGAGGTTCCCCAAACGCTTTCATCACTGATCTTTTTTTGTTAATACTGATAGAAACGTTAGGAGACTGTTGATGGCTGATTTAGCTGGCATTTGTAGTCAAAACAGTCTAAACAAGAGATTAGCAAAGTGGTCTTCGGGAAGGCTGCAATACATTTTATGGGAGGTTCAGTGTGTCTAAGGTGAAATAAATAAGAAAGAAAAATTAAACACCCATGAACGTGGTTCATTTGGTGAAAGAGACAGCTCAGAGACTGGACAATTAAAGTATTATGGACTTAAATCATATTTTTCCACTTGAGAAACCACTTGTTGCCTCATTAAAGCAGTTTTATGGGTTTTAATGAAGACTGTAGTGTGAAGGTGTTTTTTTTTTATGCAATCCTGGTCTCACTGGCATCTGAGAACCAAATTAAACTGAACAAATAAAAGTAACGAGGAGCCGGAGGGCATATTTCTTTAAGAGGAACACTCACACTCTGAAATCAGCTGACAGCACTGGACGTGAGAAATGGAGTTCTGAATTGAGTTCAGGGAAATTCAATGTACAAAAAGAAAAATAATAGCCAAAAGTCCATTAAAAAGACAACAATTGGATGTGTTTTGGTTTAAAGGAGAGTTCAGAGATTTGAGGAATAAGAAGTTTTATAACCTGTCGTCTTCAAAGATGTATCAATGTTGATTACAAAACTGTTTATGTCGCCTCACAGTGATTTTACACTGTCATGGCTGGATTTCTGGATATTGAAAGGAACAAATATTACAGCTGTAGCCTCAGCTGAATCCAAGAATGATGGAGACAGGTTTTCATAGTGAATATGAGCTTTTCAAGAGAGGGATCCCGATAATAAGACTGATTGCATGGAACAAGAAAAATGTCTTAAAAGTGTGTGGAGGGCCTATAAGCATCATAATGGGAATAGTTCAACTGGATATTATGGCTTACACTATCTAGATTAGATATAGTTTTTTAAATAAGGGGGCTTCAAATAGTAATAATAGAGGATTTCTGGGTTATAGTTTTTGTTTTGTTTTTTTCCACTTACAAAACTGCATTAGACTTCAATCTACAGTTCTGTAAAAGGAGTTGAAATCAGTTCATTTTTGGAGTGTCTGAGGTGTTCAACAACATAATCATGGTGTCACTTACATCCATATTAAAATAATCAAATCCCATTTGAAACGGAGGATGCATTCATCTAATCTTTGTGTGGGAGTAAACTAGCAAATCTCCATGATTCAGACAGCTAGCATGGTGGAGATAGGCTAGGTTAAGAAGTAGTTTTCAAAAGAAGGGTCTACATAGAGAGGAGAAGGAATAATAACATTTAGTTAAAAGGACTGTTCAGAGATACGAACATCTGAGGAGTGATAATGTTTCTCCACTTCAAAACTGATGTTTTCTGCATTTTATTCTCGTCTGAAGTGACGTGAAAAGAGATTTCAGACCACCCTGGATGAATTTATGGGTCTCTAAAGGGTTCAATTATCCAAGTGTGGTCTCACTTGCTTCCCAGAATCAACTGAACCTAAACAAGGTTAAACTAATGAGGAGTTGGAGGATGTGTTGTTGGAGGCCTCACAGACTCAAACTTTAAAATCCCTCCTGGCTGAATAAACCAGCTGCGGGCCGGAGTGTCTTATTAACCGCGTGGAAACCAGAAAGCACGTCGTGTTTTCCTCTGAACTGTGAAGCAGATCAGCTTTGTGTTTCTGGTGGCAGTTGGAGAAAATAGATGTTTTGACTGCTGTCATCCAAACAAGACTTTTGGGCATCGCTGTAATGTGTTTTTTTGTTTTTCTTGCACCATTGTCATAGAAAGATCAGCTGGATATAAAAACATAGACAAAGAGTTCACCGGGTGGAGTAGCAGCTTCACTAGCTTTGTGTTTGTGTCTCTGAGATGTTCACAGATAGCTACCAGGGAGCCCGAGGCCGCCGAACCAGCCAAGGGTTGAAACCGAACAGTATTTGCCCTTGATTGTTTACAACCACACGTATGACCCATAGTTTGAAACAATCCCTGTTTTGGGAGATTTTCTTTCAGCAAAAAAGGAAAACTCTTGACGGAGTGATCAGAAGTGTCGGTCGGCGACACGGTTTCGTCTTTCAACATGCAACATTTGCTCTCATTCAGGCAGCAAATCCTCTTTAACTCACTGAACCCTCAAACATGGCCAAAGAAAAGTTCCACACAGGGAAAGCAGAGTCTACCATATGAACGGAAGGCCACAGAGAGGTTATTGAACGAGAACTTGTTGAGCAGGTTAGCAGTCGTCCTGGTAATGTCACTATCAGGTGTCGCTATCTAGGTTTCCTACAAAAGCAGCTCTGAAGGCAGGGCAGGGAAGGCTGACGGAGGTTTAAACGTTTCTGGAAACGACGAAGAGTCACAAGCTTCTGCTCCACAGGCGGCGGCCGCTGAAGTCCGAGCCGCGCTCCGGTGCTGGAGTTAAAGTCGGCCTCCTTCTCCCCGCCGTCCCGTCGGGAGGCCGCGCAGAGTCCGTGTCGGCGTGAAGTCTGGGGCATCGGCTCCGCCGCTCCGCCCCTCGTCTCTCCGAGGACAGACAGTGTGAGGTCAGGTGGTTGTTCAAGCCTGCGAGCGCCACCGGCAGCGGTGGCAGGAGGTGTCGGCGTTATATGTGGGCGTGGGGCGGCGGGACGGGTGGAGGATGGCGGACGGCTCACACCCGGGTATGGCGACAGCTGTGGGACGAGCCGGAGGCGGCGGCGCCGCCGCCCGACGGCGACGAAGGGTCCTCGTCGCTGGACTCGTTCTGCTCCTCTTTGTGGAGCCCCAGGCTGATGTGGCTCTGCAGGGCGGCCGGGGTCAGCCACTCCTTCGGCAGGCAGCTCTGCAGGAACGGGATGCAGGAGCTGAAGTACGCCAGCCTGTTGACCCAGCGGGGGATTTCCCGCCCGCACAACAGCTGAGAGAAGAAAGGATGAGACGCCGTGAGAACTCAGCCTGACCGAGAACAGCAGCTGCTGCTCGTCTTCCAATCAAATTCAAGACAACATTTAACAATGAATGCATTTTAGCAATGACAATTCTAATGTTGCTTTTAATAAACTCCTTCTGAATGTAAATATAGACATTATTTATTGGGGTTATGTTAAAATACGAAATCATATAATATTGATTTTATCTATTTCCATTTCTTTAGTTTTCTCTTCTGTTTGTTATAAGTATAAGTGTTACTGTTATTACTAAATCTACATGAACTTTTGTGAATTGCTTGGAATTGATTACAGTTTTCACAATTAGTTGTATTTGAAGATAAATGATCAGTACTCTTTATAGTGTACGGAGCACCGGTGTCATAGTGTGAAAAACTCACAGTTCACATGCATTTTCTGTCCTTTCCTGATACTTCTTATCTAATTTTGCTTCTGTTTTTTTAGACATTAATGAATAGTCAACACTTTAGGTGCAGTTTTTTCTGTATAATTTGGCTCCTTGTTAAAAGGTACCGCTGCTTTTGAATTGAACGCCAGAAAAACAAGCTTGTGTGTTTTGCTGGTTTGAATCCCACTGTGATTGTGTCATTTAGTATTGAAGGTTAAACAGAAAAGTAATTTAACCAAAAACATCACTAAAGTACTTTTTTTCCCTTTATATTGCTTTTTTCTGCACCTTTTAAATGTTGACTGATGCACAAAACATCCAATATTTGTATTGTCTTATACCTGTGTAAATAGTCATAACTATGTAATGTTTGTACAAATTATCACTTTAGTGACACTTTTTTAGGAAGTCTGTGACGTTGTTCAATCATGTTGCATTAACCAATATTTAGTTTGACACTTGTGTAAGCTGCCACCACAGACTACAGTGTTCACCACATTTGCAGTCATGTGGATATTATTTAAATGTTATCAAGGAGGCCAAAGCAGCAGATCAGTGAGTCCTGCCGGTTTCATGTCATTTTAACCCTTATATTCCAGGAGGTTAGGATTTATAGAGAGAATATCCCCGGTTCGACTCTCGATTTGGCTTCGTTGAGCTCTGCAGGTTCTTCTTCTGAGTTTCGTCTCGGGTTTCCTCCCACAAAACAAACATCGGTTAATTGTTGACTCTGATGTTGCCCGGAGGTCTAACAGTTTCTGCCACGTGACAAACTGACATCGTTTTCCCGACTCCACCCACAGCTCCATCATCCTGCAGCCCTGACTCAGCATGCTTATTCACATCTATATCTCATCATGATGAATTATTTAACCGACCTGTAAGTGTGAAACAGGTGCCATGCCCCTTTAAAGGCACTTCTCAGTGTAAACTTTGATGCGACGGGTATCTTTAGGTATGTCTTTTTTATGGGTGTTACTCAACAGTGCAGGAACACAGCTCTCAGGCGCTGACCTCAGACAGCGAGGAGGAGAAGTGGTTGCAGTTTTTGTGCATTAGGTGGTAGGCGTTGCCTTTGAACTCTTTGCCGAGCTCCTCCATGATTTTATCTATGTCCTCCTCTGTGAAGTCTGTGGTGCCCAAAACAATGGCCTCCCTGTTTAAAGAAAAAAAAAACAGTGGAAGGGTTATATCAGCACACTCATCTCCACCGGTAAGAGCAGCTCTGCGCCGCAGGCTCACTTGAATTTGAACGTCTCTCCCAGCTCTGCGGCGTTTCCCGGGTTGATCTCGAAGATGCCGCTGAAGGGATACGGGTGACCGCCGTAAGCAAATTCTGCGAGGCGGAGGACAGAGGAGTAGAAACACAGGTTAGCAATAAACCGCTGAGATCGCACAAGAGGCGTGTAATTAATCACCGACACGCTACGCTTAAATCATTACGCCGGGCTAATTGCAGGCCTGTGCGCCCCGCGTTCACCGCAACACAATGGAGGAGTGATGAGAACCAGAGGAGAAACACAATGACAAGATTACCGCCGCCGCCTGGCAAACACATCTTTATCCATTTAGCTCCACGCTCTCGCACGACTCGTCGCGTTCACTGATTTATGCACACAATCACACACAGAGAAACCAAATCAAGAGGTTCAGTGTGAACAGTAAACCAGCAACCACCTGCTCTCCCAACTGAGCCACAGCCGTCAGAGGACGGATCACGGCGGGCTGAAGTCACGTCAGAGCTCCGCTTCATGCAGCGGGGACAGAAAGCACTTCCAAACTTGGAAAAATACCAAATGAACTGTTGAGCTCGGTTGTACAACAATCAGTCAAACATTCTGACTGCTGACAGGGGAAGTAAATAACCCGACTCATTCTTGTCGTGGAGCCCGTTAGGAGGTGGGATTCATATCCAAACACAATGCTTTGACAAGAGGAGGTATGATTTCACGCCAATGAAGCTTTTGACAGTTTTCTGGCACGCAGCATCAATAAAATTTAGCTGAAGTTTAAAAAAATGCTGAAACAGTTCAACTGAAGTCATTTTGACTTGATTTATGCAACAGTTTCCTCAAATTTAAACTGAAAGGTTTTCATCTGTTTAATCCAGTATCAATGAATTCACAGCACTGTGACACCAACCAGGACTAAAAGGCTGCAAATGCAGCAGATTCCTGTGAAATTCTGTGTAATGGGTGGTTTCCCGCAGCAGTAATGAACCCTCTATCACCACTTTTCTCCGAGCACAGAAAATACTCATGGCTGTGAGGGCATGATGGATTCCCACTGATCCAGTTTCATGCTTTTTTTTTTTTTTTTTTTTTCAAACTGCAAACATCACACACACATATACACACACACACACACACACACACACACGCGCGCAGTGTGAGTCAGTGGTGACTCAACCCAGAGAAATGGGGTCATGTTATTAGGAACACAAGCCCATATTCCATATTTAAAAGCAGACTTCATCCGTGTCTGTGAAAGCAGCCTCGCAGGTCTGAGTTCGTCCTGCACGCTTGTGCCCATCTGCTCTCGCAAAACTGTAATGAGATTTTAGAAACACGAAGGGATGCCTGCCCCCCCACACCCGCCTCCCCCTCTTACCTCTGCCATAAATCTCAATGCCTGAGTGGAAGACTCCAATTCCCAGATTGGAGGTGTATTCGTTTATCCAGTACTGTGGAGAAAAGGTGGAAAAGGGATGTTAGAAGAGGAAATAAAGACCTGAATGGCTCCATTTATCCATATTAGGGAACTTCTGGAATTTCTTCTGAAGTGATACTTCTCATTCAGACAGTTAAATCTTCTGCAGGATTTCTAGAGATAGAGAGAATTCACATTTATCATAACGAACCCCTTTGTGTTTTCTATTTTTGGCACTTTATTCGATGATACGCATTGCACACACAAAACCAGTGCAATTGAAATATGTTCATGTCCAAATATAAACCCATCACATTGAAAAAAAAAATCATATTTAAGCCACCTTTTTGTAAATAGTTAACAGTATAGTCAGACTCCAGTACTCAGTATCAAATTTGGGTAAAAGGAACGTATTTTTCTACAGACCTTAAGGGGGGACATTGACATATTGGAGCAAAAATGTGTGATTTTTATCCATTTCTTATTCAATAGAAATATATTTAAGTATCATTCTGTCTCAAAAAGGCATTGAAATTGAAGAGGAAAAAATAGAACTAGTCTTTAATTATAAGGTCTGTAATTATAAGGTAGAAAATAAAGAGTTTAAAAAACAGCCAATTAAAAAACTAAACAGATTATTTACAGGTTTCACAATTGTAATAAAACTCTACTTTTTAAAAATGTTTATATTTTAGTTTAATATGGTCACAGTCAGGGTGGGGGTTAAAATCAGTATTAGATGAAGTCCACTAAGAGAAAAGTCATAGAAATGAACCTCAGAAATCCAAGAGTGAACACAGAAGGACCTTTGTTTATGGTTCAGGTCTGTTGTTTCAACAGGAACTCCACCTGAAGCTAAACTGGAATCAAGGACAAGACCTGACATGGAGACCAAACAGGAATAAACAGAGACTAACGAGACGGACGGATTGACCTCAGATCTATAAATTCACATATCTGGGTGAGGTTGTACACATCCAAGCTTGAAGGATGAGATGAACAAGAAGAGTCAGGAGAGAGTCAGATATCAGGCAAACGCAGCACAAAGACACCTGATGCCTCTGTCAGCAATGCAACATTTACAAAACAGTTCCATCTCAACCTTTTAACTCGTGTTCAAGCATAAATTGTATGTCTGGTTTAAAGGATTAAAGTTGATAATGAGGAGTGTTTGTTTAGTTTAAAGATCTTAATCTGGTTCAGAGAGTCACTGTGCGGTTTAATCAGAGCAAATACTGACTCCGGGTTTGGTTTGGGTTGATAAATACAGGAGTTTCAAAGAGTCCAGCGTTTAGTTTTAAGAATCTGAGTCCGATTTAGAGAATCTAAGCTGAGAGTCCAAGTCAAGTTTAAATTATTAATCTATTTTGAAGAATCCCAGAGTGGTTTAAAAAGTCTGGCTCGTTAGATGAGAGTCCAGGTTAGAGTCCGCGTCTGCTTCCGCCTGGTTTGATCTGGTGAAAGGAATAATGTCATTCAAAGACTCTCCAGGTCTGTTTTAAAACGGTTCAGCTCAGGTTCAAGTTCAAGAAGTTTTTTTTAGATGATCTGATCTGAACCACAGTGGTCTCCTCCAGACCGCTCCTCCTCGGACTCATGCTTTCTGCAGCCTTCAGGACGCACATCTTCATCAACCCGCCACGCACGACTTTTAGACTGATATTTTCACCTTGTGCATAATTTGACCTGGTTTAGGACCATGAGCCGTAAGTTTGACACCCTGCTTTAAAGTATCTGTCGTGCACGCTGCCTCTCTCCACAGTCATCTGCATCGGCTGCTACCATCCTGATGCCAGATCCCAGAGGTCAGAGGTCTCGTGGAGTCCCCCAGACCTGCGCACCACATCAGGTCAAAGCCGTCCTGCTTTCATCCGGGACCGACTCCAGCCTCGTGTGACTCTGAACGGGATGAGGCAGTTTTCAAGACGCATAAATAAGAAGCTAAAAGCTATAAATAAACAAGCGGCTTCTCTCAGGGAATCACAAGGAAAGGACGTGAAAACAGGGCACAAAGCAGCTCATTGAAGGGAGATAAAACCGCTCTCAGCTTGAATTAATCACAGAGATCACTCGTGTGCTTCCTGCATCCTTTCATTCCTATCTGGATGTGGAACAGGGAGGGTATCCCAGCATGCACTGTGGAGAAAACACTGAGAGGAGTCCGTCCGTCATGGAGCACATTTACAATCAATTGCTGCCTCTGGACTCAGGGGAGGGAAATTTACCCATCAGCCCATGCTGACGCCATTGTTGAGCCAACCTGCCGCCCCGCGCTGCAGACAGCGTGGAGATAATTCATCCCCCACCCAACACCCACCGACACTCAGACACCCCTGAGGAAACATGCTAAGAGCCGTCCACGCAGGCCCAGCTGTCCCCGTATTAATAATACAACATGTTTCCGGGCTCAGAGTAATACAATAAAAGCATTTCCGCCACATCACTTCGAGTTAGCAGCTTCTCCTCATGTTTCTGCTGTGACCTCTGCTCCACTCACCCCTGCCTTTGGGTAGCAGGGACAGAGAGGGAACCGAAAACAAACAAACAAATGAACTGGAAAAAAAAAGAAAACAATCTGCAAGGACAAATTCTCCCACCTGTGAGTGAAATCAGATTTTCACTACTGGTCAGTCCCTGGAGAGAGCAAACAAATGAGTCTCATCACTGCAGCTGTTTTAGGCGCTACCGCTTCCCGTCTACACGGACGCACCGAGCATCATCCGTCAACATTGATCCCACACTGTGGATGATCGATTCCTCCTCCTCCTCTTCCTCATCATTGTTTAACTCTCTGCAAAGCGTTTAAGGCCCGCTCTGCTCCTGATCACTCTCTCCCAGTTCAACGAGCCCGGCGTGACCCGTTAAGTCCCGGCACGGCGGAAAAACGCTGGGATTTAATCAGAAGTCCGAGCAGCTGTCACGTCGGCTGCAGCCGGACAGAGCAGAGGGTCGAACTACACCTGCAGCACTGTCTCCTCTCCTCGCTGGGACTGCTGCTTTGTCTGGACTGTCTCAAAGATTAAGGCTTCAAAGCTTCGGCTTGAAAACACTGGTTGGGATATTTGAATGAAACACTGGGAGGAAAAAGACTTGATTTTTAGAGAATCGTCAAAATACTTCAGAATGAAGAAAATATATCTCCATTAGAGAGGTTAAGGTTATTCAAAGGTCTAATTGCTTTAAGAATTCTGTGATTTATAGTCAGTTTTCTTCCTAAAATGCATGTTTCTGGACTGGAGAGGAAAACTCACACAGGGGAGAACATGCACAGGAATCAAACCGGGGACCCTATTGATATGAATGCTAACCACTACACCATAACAGTCACGTTTTGCAAAGCATCTCATGTTTTCTGTTTTTTGTTTTTTTTTTCCATCAGTTGCATTTGTTGCAGCATTCTGCTGTTAAATGACAACAGTGTTGCAGTAAATGAAGCTTCTGGAGTAATATCTAATTACTTTGAATTAAAAGTCCTATGAACAGATAATACTTCCATCATCTCATGATGAAGTTGCAAAGGTTCACTCAGTGAATCTTATTTTTGACATACCTTTTACTTTACTCACCTATATATATATATATATATATATATATATATATATATATATATATATATATATATATATATCTCAGATAATCACATTTATCAAACTGCTGGTGACAGATAATTTTTTTATCCAGAACATTTTTCATGTTCTTTTGAATGAAATCTCTCACTTTGATGTGGAGTAGTAAAAACACCCTATAGAGTTTGAAGAGCATTTTAGTTACTTTGATTTATAAACAACAAATTTTGATAAATGTTAGTTTTCAAGTGATTAAAATGTTTAATATCAGAACACATGATGCTGTGATTTTAACATGGACAACACATCATTGAGCACCAGTTACATCTAAGGCTGCAGGTGGGGATCTTCCCACCGGCTGAGTGTATGGTACATGTCTGTGTTTCTGTGCTATTTATTCTGTTATTCTTTTCAAGAAATCCCCTCTAGGCTTAATAAAGTGTTTCTATTCTGTTCAGCTGGTAAATGATGAAAATCCTGCAGTAAATGGAGTTTTTCAGTGGCAGCATGATGCTCAGTACACTATGTGAAGAGCCAGGCGGTGGGCACCGGCCTCAATGGCCAGCCTTGTTCCTTGCTTGCTGTTTGTGGCTTCATGTGTGCAGATGTGTGTGTGTGTGTAGCATGTGAACTGGAGGCACGGTGGCAGAGGTCAGGGGGTTGAGGGAGGCTCTTGTTTCACAAGCCTGCAGGCTGTATAATCAAACCAAGTCTCTCTTTTTGCTTGCTTATGCTTGAATGTGAGTGAACACTCACAGGCCAGAAGGGGTGACAGACTCCAGCTGAAAAGCTGCGAGATCCTCGCTTCATGACTCCATGCATGTCTGCAGCAAACCAGATAAGGCCACGTACTGCACTGTACTGTACTGTACCGTACAGCAATTACAACACAGCAGCCTCTTCTGTCAGTAAATCTCAGCCAGTCAGTGCAACTGAGGGTGAATTATTGTCTTTTTTTGGTTTAAATTAACAGTATACAACGTTACAGTTAGATTTATGTTAAAAACAGACTTCTCGCAGTGCAATTGTCCTATAGTGCCCATGTGGGTTCAGTTCATTCACTTCCCAGGCTGCTGGTGTCTGATTACAAACAGTCCCTGAAAGAGAGAGCAGGTGATCAGACTGCAGCGCGAGGGGGTCTTACCATATCATACACGTTAAGGATGACAGGTTCATTGGCCATGGTTTAAACCTGAGCTGGAAAGGCAGTCGTCCCCCCCTCCTCCTCCTCCACCCTGAACTCCACTCTTCTGGTGCCGATGTCCGCACCTCCACACCCCGGGGTGAAGTCACAGGGCCACACGGTGGACGACGGGACGGAGGCTGCTCATCCGCCCCCCCGCAGGGCAGGACCCGCCGCACGGACCGTCTCTCACTCCGTGCGTAAAAGCCCAGATGCTGGAAAAAAGAAAGAAAAAAGAAGAAGAAAAAAATCCCTCCGTAGAAACGACCGGAGCTCAGATGGGTATCACGGGAACCATCGCGGTGACTGGAGAAGGATCAGATCCCGGTGCAGCTGCGGACTCGGCCCATCTCCGGGCTCCAAAAATATCCGAAGCGGCTAAAAGCAGGAGGCGAAATGCGCGTAACGGGAGGCTCAGAGGCGGAAACACGATCCGCAGCCGACACGGAGGGCCTGCGAGCCGCCGGACGTGAAGCGAGCGCCCTCCTGGAACGGCGACAGATGGAGCGGCGGAGGCGGAGCGCGGGCCATTTTCACGCGGAGGATGATGGAGCAGCTGCGGGGAGACGAGTCGCCGGGCCGCGGCGGGGAACTACAGCCGACGACGGAGGGGGGTCGGCGGCGGCAGCAGCGGAAGCAGCAGCAGCATCCCCGGCCGGTGCCGCTGGCCCGCATCCAGCATCCTTCAGGTCGGGAGACGACGGGCACGGCTGCTCCAAACACGGCAGAGAGAGACGCGCTTCCTTCCCGGAGCAGCAGTGATGATCCGGCGGTGGCTCTGCCTCCCCGCTTGATTACATCATATCTGCCCGCGAGGCGGCTTCCTCCAACAGCTGATGAGAGGCAGAGCCGCTGGTGGGAGTGCAGCAGCACAGCGCGTGACAAAAGACAGCGCTCCGCGCGATCTGCCGGCCACACACACCCACACACTCCCACCGCAACACATTTCAATGAAGAAAAAAATAGTAAGTGCAGATTTTGCACCGGAGTTAAGTAGAAATGGAGTGAAAGTCATGTTTAACAACAGGGTTTTCACTTTTCTGTGACACAAGGTTTTTCTTTTTAAGGGGGCAAGAGGTCAACAATGAACTGTACTTCATTTCTTGTTTCCATGCATCCACATGTCATTTTATCCAACTTTCTCCAGTGTTCATCTGCATTTTAACTGAGAAGACACAAACTTCATGGAATGCGGAGTGACAGGTGCTTGTGCACATTTCTTTTTCTCTATTATTGGAACTAACATCAAGCTGTAGCAAATCATTGACTGCTGAGAAAGTGATCCCTCTCCCCCTGGACACACACTACTGCATGACAAAAAACACACTGCTAACAAGAGACTTAAAACTGAAAATACACCAATTTCAACATCTCCTCTTATAAAACGTGCCGTCTGCAGATATTACCTTCCAAAACACAGATGGATTAAAGTGTTCTCATGTAAATAAGTCGTCATGGTTACAGGATGTCATGCTCCTGTCCGAATACACACAAATATTAAGCTGTTTCACAAGGACTCGTTTCAACAAATGTGCCCGATCTGAAAGAAAAGCCTCATGCAGGTGAATTCAACATGAATTTTAATAGGTGTCTGGATGTCAAACACACAGTATTTGCATAATTTATTAGTGCCTTTTGATCCACTGGTTCTGGCATTTGGAAACATATTCACAGTCCCACTCAGCAGAGCGACATGAAATGTATTTACACACAACAAACCACATCCAGTCGGGGACGTTTAACACGACAGGTGTGGAGCAAATAAAGAAGAAAAAAAAAACACTTATACTGGATTGACTTGGCGGTAGATATGGGTGGAGTTCCATGAGAGTGGATAGTGCAAAAAGAAAAGAAAACCTAAAAAGCGGCTGGAAGCTACTTTGTTTTGGCTGCTTTTCTGTTTTTAGCTGTTGGTCCGTCACAAAATAGCTCTACTGGAATATCAGATAGCATTGTTACGATTGCGTGACCTGGATCCTGAATGACTAGACACCTCGTGAAAGTTAATACTACTTGGCGACACTTGGAGCTGGTTTTGCCTCCACGGCTACATCCGCTGACGATCGCTCCGTTTTTAAATCCCACAAAAAAAAAAAAAAAAAAAAGTTGAATCAGATATGGTTTATTTGTCCGTGCCACAGGGCTTCGCTCTCAGACACAAACTATTAAAAACACATGAGTGAGCCAAACTGTTGCGCCGTTAATCCCACAAACACTGAGCTGCTGCTGCGGATACTCAGCTGAGCACTCCATTTGTATTAATCCGCATCCAATAAGTCACTGACAAATGCACTCTAGTCCCCTGCTCCAGCTGCATTTCAGAAAACAATTGGCATTTTTAGGGAGAGAAGAAACATTTTTGACCAGCTTTTAAAGATTTAGATTATTAAATAAGCTTGAAGTCGAGGGTGTTCGAAAGTATAGAAATTTGGTCTAACTGCCGCGCTTTGGGTGTTTTCTGCAGGATAAAACGAAAGTAAAATCAAATGCGTTGGACAGAGTGTGTGGATGATTTTCATTGGGATCATGACAAGGAGCAGCAATAGAAATGGACAGGCTGGAAACAAGGCACTAAGAAACCTCTCCGTCACCATTAGTCACCGCCACTGCAGGTTGTCCTGCTGCTCCTCCCACGATGCTGTGCAACAATACAAAATGAAAATCAAAGCCGGCCATGCGAGTTCTGGATGGTCACACGCCGTCTCCCATCACGGAGGAGCAGACAGGCCTACCAGCAACTGAACACAAACACACACACACACACACAGCCTGACATTTCATTTTGACTCAAGAAGCTTCAGATTGTTTCGGGCTGAGCTCAGCTCAGCAGCACGAACGTGTACGTCCTCCTTCTGCTTCCCTCTACGAGGTTACCTAGTGACACGTCGTCCTTTTGCATAGGAAAGCACTGAAGAAGCTACCATCGATCACATAAAAATACACGGAGAAACTCATGAGTGACACAAACACCTGCTAATCAGAAAGAAAAAAATAGAGTCTACCATTCAGACATTTTCCCCTCGTTCGCATCTTTGGCTTTTATCAAAGTTTCTGATTTAAAAAAAAAAAAAAAAGAAACAAAAAAGGAACATACAGACGTCATCGGCTTGGGTAAATGTGCCTCCTAATTGCGCCGCCTGTATAACAACAGGGAGATGATGGTGGCGCTCGCCAACGCTGCTATCAGTATTGTTGTCCAATACGATGCTGGAGGAGGGCTGTCCGGGTTGGATTCTACGGGTCCGTTCATTTGACGGGGTGGCTGCAAACAGAACAAGGAATGGACGTTAACGCCACACCACAACCTCTGATCATCGGACTAAACGTAAGCAGATCGTGTCACGTGAAGCACTGAGAAAATACTTGCTAATACCACTGAGAGACACCATAATAAACGGATAATCAGTCTTTATGTTGAGGCTGATCGCTGTATAAACACTTTAAAGAATAAAAACCAATCTCACATCTGAGAAGTCTCTCCAAAGAGGACATGAACATTACTGATACATTTGTTACAGAGTATGAGCTTTAAAAACGGATGCTTCTTTTATGTCTGCAGAGTTCAAGCATAAACAGTGACTTTCTGTGCAAGCAGAATACATTTCATTGTGCAGCAGAATTGCACAGCATAGCATGAACCTGCAATATTCTTGTGTGTTATTGTGATGTTGATCAGATTCACACACAAATCATTCACTATATGATACAAATGTCTCTGTGCCATGGGATTTCTTCTTCAGGATAACAAACTACGACTGGATCACATAAATATTGTGAAGTCCATCAATATTCTGTGGATTTCTTAACTCCATTATTTATGCTTTAAAAAAATAAAATAAAATAAAAAATAGTCACAACAGTATTTGACTCCATGTATATAAACAAACATCCCGAAACTCATGTTTACTCTGTATATAAAATATGATTCACTTATTTGGGACATTTGGTGCATTGCAGGTTTCAAAACAAAGAAAAAAAGTAAACAAATGTAAAAACCTTTTTCTGAACAAGGAGTGCCACGTCCTCCCCCGCCGTCCTGAACAGCTCCACCACAGCTTTGTGTGTCCGATCCTCCAGCACGATTCCGTTGATCTGCAATAAGGAGAACAAACAACATCATCATCATCATTATCTGGGACTACAGTCGAGAGCTGAAGCTTAATATCAGATCATCTTACTCTTGACTGTAACTCAACTATTGACGATTATCGAGTAAAGTGGGTCATTTTTCTGTTCCAAGGTTCATGGTTCAGTTGCTGTTTTAGTTTCTATTGTGTCGCACTATGTTTTAAAAGTGCTTGAGAAATAAAGATTCATTGCTTCCACTTGACAACACGGAAAACAGCTCCGATTTCCAAGCTCCAAGGTAACTGGAGAGTTCTAAAGCACTGGAGCTGCATGTCGTTAAAAACGATGAGAACAAAAGACATTCTGAGAGAAAAGGCCAAATTAAGCATGTAGTGGTATGTAGCAGCACTCAGGCCTCACTGGGAAAATATCTGCTTAAAAACTGGTCTTGTCATGCCTTCTGATTATCAACATTCAACTTGTATTTATTTTTTTGCTATAAGGAGATTGATGAAAAACTAAAAGGTGGTTTGCAATTGAAGTTGTGAATGTTTTAATATGGAGTTTGCATGTTCCCACTGTGTATGTGTTTTTAACAGGTATTTTCCAGTTAAAATTCAAGCAAATTAGGTTAAGCGGTCACTCTGAATCAGACTCTGTACTGGTTTGGTCCTGAGCGGCCCACAAGAGGTCCACGATATATTTGAAATCAAGTGAAAAGTAGTCTACACAAAGCGAGTAACACCAAAGATTAGCTTTTATTTCAAAATGACAGCTTCTTCAGGGTACATATTTCTGACTGTGAGTATCAATTAAAACACTCAAAGCAATAATTTCAGAAACAGTAGCTTATCAAACCCAAATGGCTTGGCCCTCTGTAGTAATCCCAGTGGATGCTTGAGAGAATGAACGGTCCACTTCAGCTCTAAACTGTCCAAATGTCTCTTTCTCTCCATTTTCCCTGTAATGGACTGGCAGTCTGTTCATGGCGTACTCTACATTTTGCCCGCTGTCAGCTGAAATCAGCTCCAGCCTCCTGTGATCCTAAGCAGGATGAAGGGAGGACTGAGGGAGAATACATGAAGTCTACAATAACACAGATCATTATTGACAGGTTGAATAATTTAGAGGAAGAGCTGGGGCGAGATTGTTGGGATATGTGCTGAGGATATATTCGACAGATGTAGGAGAGGAGGAGGACATGGAGATGTTTGATGGTAAAGGAACAGGTGAGGTGGAGTTCGATGGTTGACACTATATAATAATCATGAAGATGAGCTTGAACGGGGTGTGTGTTTCTTACTGAAAGGATCTTGTCTCCCTCTTGGAGTCTTCCATCCAGCCCTGCAGCTCCATCCTCTTTGATTTTGGACACATATATCCCACTGTCCTTCATCACATACTCCTGGTCCACGCCTCCAACAATGTTGAACCCCAAGCCTGGAAGAATAGGGACACAGGACTCCAGAATGAGCTGGATTTCCCAGTGTTTACCCAGGACAGGGGCTGCTGATCCAATCACAACATTATCTGGGTGGATCAAAGTGCAGAAATCCTCCCAAAGCAGCAGCAGCAGCTCAACCCAAGCGTTACATAACAGAGAGCGAAGCAGACATTAGTGAAACATGATCTAGTGCGCAGCCACATCAGCTCCTGGTGGTTTCACTCTGGTTTCTGGAGAAAGTGTCCATCAGGGTGACAGGCCGAGCACAAACCTCACTTTGTAACTTTTAACGCAGCGACGAAGTGCAAAAATCACCACTTCCCTCAATTCAAATAACTTCATACAACTACTGCGGCTTCCGAGAGTCAGTTCCTTTAATTTTAACGTCGAGAAGCAGAGGTCTGAGAGACGCTGGGTGATAATTCCTTCATAATTAGCCGTTAGCTTCGGGGGACAGGTTAGCTTTGACAGCGCTACGCAGCTAACCGCCGCTGCTAGCTCCGTCACGGAGGCGCTTTCACCGTCCTTACCCGCCGGTCCACGTTTCAGCAGGATTTCCACCACATCGGGCGAGGAGTGCACGGAGCCGTTCATGGTGCCGGGGTGGTGAAAAGGAGCTGGCGGAGAAAGAGGGACTCAAACTATTTATGTGAAGGTGAACTCATTGAGGAGTTTCGATTTGCTTCCTCCACTGCAGACGGAACTTGTGGCTGCGCTGCCCTCTAGCGGCGAGCGGCGGGACCGCAGGTCGACCTTTGAGTGACGACATGGGCACGAAAAAACACAATCTGTGGGATAGATCACTGAGATCGTGAGATAAAGACCACCTTTCTGGCTTTAAAGAGATAAAAATTATCTTATTTCACGATGTTTGTGTCTATCTGTTCTGTTATTTGTTTTTTGTTGGCATTCAGAGTTTTATCATGTTAATTCATTCAATGATTTGTTTGTAAATGCTTTAAGCTTTTCTCTTGGAATCTTGTGCTTTTGTTGTCATTTTAAGTAGCTTCATCGTTGTTTCATCCATCTGTTTGCAGATGTTTTGTCTCCCTCACAAGTTCATTTATGTAGTTGTTTACCATCTGTGTGGGCATTTCAGCAGTTTTGTCTTTGTTGCCATTTTTTTTAGTCTGTTTACAGATATCTTGTTTGCATGTATAGTATGTTTATTTTTTTCCATCGTATCTTTGTGATAGAATTTTTGGTATTGTGTTGGTGTATGCAGTGGGTTTGTCTATTGCTGTGTAGTTTCATCATGTTAATTTATTGACTTTTTTTGTTGTAATTTCACATCTGTTGCAAGTAATATGTGATTTTTCTCACCATCTTTTGTTTACATGTTAAGTTGCTTCATGGTTGGTTTTGTTTTTACAGATGTCTGTTCTGCCTCAAAGTTCTTCCTGATTTGTTTCACTTTTGTGTTTTTACAGATAATAATAATAATAGGTTTTATTTATAACGCACTTTACATTTAAAACCAAATCTCAAAGTGCTACGATGGGCACAGGGTTGAAAACATTACAATACAGCCTACTTTAAAAGCAACATTAGCGCTGGGATGCCTTTCTAAAAACAAGTAAGCATGTATATGATAAAGAGGAAAGGACCGAGTAAAGAGCCCTGGGGGACCCCACAAGTGACAGTGTGAGGCCTGGATTTTGCCGCGCCCAGAGCCACGTGCTCCGTCCTATCGGTGAGGTAGGAGTGAAACCAGTGAAGGGCAGGACCAGTGAGACCGATGTAATGCTGGAGACGGTGAAGGAGGATGTTGTGGTCAACTGTATCAAACGCAGCAGAGAGGTCGAGGAGGATGAGGAGAGAAGTGGAACCAGAATCAGAGTCCATCATCAGGTCGGTTGTAACTCTGATAAGTGCAGTCTCTGTACTCTGTGTGTGTGTTTGCGTGTGTGTGTGTGTGTGTGTGTGTGTGTGTGTGTGTTGGGGGGGGGGGGGGGGGGGGCAGTTTGACATTTTTCATAGAGATTATTGTTTTTGAGATGATGATGTAGCTGGGAGGAAACAACTTTTTCTAGGAGTTTGAAATTGAATGAAAGGTTTGAGATTGGTCTGTAATTTGCTCGGGGTTCAGGGGCTTTTTGAGAAGAGGTTTTATAACGGCAGTTTTGAGTGTGGGTGGGACAATTCCTTTTGCCAATGAGTTGTTTATGATTTTTGTTATGAGATGGCTAATAGATTGATTGTAAACTTTGAACAGAGGGGATGGGAGAGGGTCAAGGGGGCAGGTGGAGGGTTTGGATTTGCAGATGATTTCCTCGACCTCTTGCTGAGTTGAGGACGTGGAGTGTGTTAAATGTTGTGTGATTGGTGTTGAAGGAATGTCAATGGAGGTGCTGTTTGAGGGTGAGAGAGAGGAGCGGATTTCATTAATTTTTGTGGTTAAGAAGTCAAGAAACCGGTTGCGGTTTGAGAATATGGCTGATTGTGGAAAAGAGTTGTTTGGAATTACCTGGGCTACTGTTGATGAGGGCAGAGTAGTGATCTGACCTGACCCTGGAGAGTGCTTTTGCATATGATCTGCGATATTCCCGGTAAGCCAACTTATGCACCGTCAGGCCAGATTTTCTGTAGGCACGCTCCAGGACACGAGAAGAGGTTACTGTCCGTGTTTTTAGCGGGGCATGAGTGTCCAGGATAGAGGTGAGAGTTGAATTGTAGAACTCCATTAAGTTGAAAGTGAAGAGGGGGAAAGCTGTTGCAGATGAGAACAGAAGGAAGAGGAATCAATGTTTTCAATGTTTCTGAAGGTGATCTGATGCCTGGGTTCAGCGAGAAATGATGTTTTGGGGACTCTGAAAGTAACAGCTGAGAGATCAGAAACACCAATATCATAAAGCTCAAGGTCTGTGAGTGGGAGGGAGTCGGTGATGATGAGGTCTAGTGTGTGCCCCCTCCTGTGAGTGGGACCTGTTACGAGCTGTTGAAGATTGAGACAGTCCAAAACCTGTTTAAAATCAGCTGCTAGTCAGCAAGTGTGAGAGTCCACATGGATGTTAAGATCACCGGTAACAAGAATGTTAGAATATACTGTGCAAAGTGAGATTAGAAACTCATGAATGTCAGAAATAAATGTTGGTTGTGGTTAGGGGGGGGTAAATGAGGGCTACTATTGCAGAGAAGGGATGAGTACATTTGAATACTAGGTTCTCAAAGGAGCTGGCACTTGGGACAGACACAGGGGACAATACCATGTTGCTGAGATAGAAAACAGCAAGGCCACCACAGATGCCTAACACATCCCGGTAGTGATTTTTCCTCATTGTTTCCATCTTTGTGGTTCTATTAGGATTAGACTGTCCGTGTGTTGACGTCTTTGTTTTATTTTCTGCATACAGTTGCTTTGCATATCTGTTATAATCTGTGTTTATATTTAATCGAGATCGTTTGTTCTTTTTTTGAATATTTCAGCATTATTTTCTGTAGCTGCTTACATTTGTTTTATCAATAGTCCTCTGCTGATTTGTTTAGAGTCATTGTTGTCAATAATGTAAGCAACTAATTCCAATTAACTCAAATACTTCTTTACCCATATCATAGTCAAAGAAGCATTAAAACAGTTTTAATGTGTGTAGAAATACGGTTTTGGTCAGTTATGTGTTTTTCTCTAAAATGAGAGTAGTTGGGCACATTATCTTTTTGTATGTGAAAAATCTTTGCTGTTGATACAACAGAAGTCAATCTAAGAGTTACTACTTGCCACTGCAACACAGTAAATTAGCATCAGCACAAACTCTCAAAGAGGATTAGATTTCTCCTACAGCTGAACAAAAGAAAGGAAAAACAAACAACAGCAAAACCAAGAGGAAAACCAGTATTTATTACATGTGCAGGCGGGTAGTTTGTGAAAAGTTTACAATATTCAGAATCAAATAGCTCTTATCAGTCATTATTTATTTGTTGCCTTTTTGTGAAATGATCTCAAAATACTGCAGCGCGGTGATCTTTGGCAACAAAGTCCCTGACTCCATCCCTCCACTTGGCCACTTTTTCCTGGTGTGATTCCAGCCTCTTCTGTACCAACTAATAAAGTTTAGACTTCAACATGAAATCGTAATTCCCTCCCCAGCCTGGGACTTCAGGGGGAGAACTGCTGAAGCAAACCAAGTACAAACACCTCTGAGGGACGAGCCAGCACTGAAAGTAAGGCGGTGAAATCAGAAGTTGCTTTGGAGCATCACACTCTCATGCATTACAACAAAATTCTAATACAATCAAACAGAATAATAAACACTCATGTAAACAAAACGCAGCATACCGGTAGAAGGAAATTGAAATGTTTGGGCCACGTTGCACATTTCCACTCAGCCTACAATCTTTTCATTAGTTATAAATGAGCAATTTTCCTTAAAACATCTACTTTTGATGCATTCATCTCGTTCACTACTTTGATACTTTCTTGCCATGAAACAGACGGGGTTATGAGTGGCTTGAAAATAAGATGCCATCCAGAAATAAAAGAAAGAAATACAAGACTTGTTGTGTGCAGACCAGAGTAATTCAGCCATCTGTTCTGTGATAAATGTGCCAGGTGGGCATCGATTGCACGTCGCTGACTACGGTGCCACTCCAACCAGTATTTGAAAGGATTTTCAAATACCCAAGTTTGACCAGGGTCTGCTGTTCAGCATGTGGTTCAGGCGTCGGCTCAGATCATGCTGGGCGCCGCGCTGTAGAGCGCGATGTCGCCGGACACTTGCACCAGGGTGACCTCCTCCAGCCCGCCGACTCTGTGCTCGTACTCCAGCAGGTGGGTGCCGTCCACGGCCACCTTGAACATGTCCTCCTCCACCAGGATCTTCAGCTGCAGGGAGGCGAACGGACAAACTCAGCGATTATCTGACTGAAAAGACGTGAGGATCTCAAAGCTGTTCGGACAGGTCAACTGGACGGTTTGTTTTGGGGACCTGGTTTCTTAAAACAGGACGTGTATTTAGCGTGAACACTATATTCTACATTGCAAGTTGCAATGATTTGCTGTGGTGACTCCAGTAAAAAGGGAGCTGCCACATACATTAAATGCTATTTTACCTCAAAACGACGCCCTTGAACAAATGGAAAGATTCCTTCCCGCTCCTCTGGTCCCCAGTATCCTCCTAAGTTGGAGTTTCTGACAATTGTTTGCTCGCTAAATCGAGGGTTGAAGTGAAAGACGACATCTGGTCCCTTGACGAAGTCCACTTTAAACCTGCAGAAACAAAACGAACTTCAGTCAGGAACATTATTGAACTGTGATTTGAACATATAACTTAGCAATAGCTTCATGTGTTCATTGGGGACAGCGTGTTATACTTGATACATATGGCTCAGACCACTGGTGTCAAAAACATTTTAGTTCAGGGGTTCACACACAGATGCAAAATAACCTTAACATTTAAATTTTCAAATTTTCCCACTATCACAGCCCTGGTCTCAGTGTTGTTTGCTGTCTTAAGATTTTTTTTGTTAAAAAAAAAAACTAATAAATTGTTTCTTTTACATTTTTACAATTTGATTGCCGGTTTGCGGAGTCAGACTGGAGCCCCTTTCCGTACTCGGGCCTTCTGCTTGACAATCCTGATTAGGAATGGGAATTGACGACTAATTCTGCAAACACTTCCCTTATCGATTCCAGTGGGCGTGACATTACCACACACAAACACGGTGCTTCGTTTACTCAAGTTACACAACGTGTGTGTCGACATCACTCACCAGCACAGCCAGCAGGAAACTGGCACTCGAAGGTTTGGCTACATTTTTTGGGAAAGAGTGATAACAAGCCAATTTGCAGAGTGGATATTTGGATATAAATATGACCAATATGCAGAAACATTTGCACACAACATGCGAAAACTTTGAATGAATGTTGCATTTTTTTATCTGCTCCAGAGTGAATCTCAAAACAGCAGCAGCAACACGAGCACATCCTCTGCTTCTAATACTGCAGGTAAGTAACACTGCCGGTCATTTGCATCATTGTAAAACCCCTTTACCAACTTAACATTAAATGAATGCCTTCTCAGCCATTTTTCCAAGAATCAATAAAGCATGGAATCGTTAAGCAGAAATGAAAATAGAATCGGAATCGTAAAAATCAATTCCCATCCCTGTCCCTGATTTAGGCCATCGATCGTCAAAGATGTTTATCAGGGCTGCTGGGATGTCAACTTGTTTCAAAAAGGATCCAGCTGCCTTGTATCGCTGAAAACAGTGAGAATGTAGTTCCTACCTGTCTGCACCGGGAAGCGGCTCCCCGATTACTGTGATTAAAAGTCGAGGCATAATTCCAGCATGAAGCGGGAGATCATATGGCAACATCTGCAGAAAAAAGAAAGATTTCAAATCATTTTCAATATACAGTATATAAGGTTCATTATTGGTTGGAGAAATTGGATTTGCTGTTATTAAGCCTCTCTTTGAAAATTCACAAATAATAAAAATAGTAATTACCATGTTGTTACAGTCTCCAGGGCGGAAGTAAAATTGTTTCCATTCTATTAAAAATACTCTGATATTGGTTGCACAAAGCCAATAATATAAAAATATAAAACAAAGAAGTTCTAGTTAAATATTATTCAAAACTTTGACCCTTCCCACATTCCAACAGTAACACCCCAATGAGTCACTATCTCCATTTATTTCAACACTGTTATGCAAGTCACAACAACTCGTCATGGCAACCAGAGAAAATACATGTTTTTCACATTGTTGCTACAGCAAGATATCTCTAATACAAGCAGACCTCTGAAAAAAATGACAGAAAAAAGAAGATATTCAATGAAAGCATCATACAAAATTGAAAAGACTGTGTTGGTTGTGTCTTTATCAGAGTATAAAAGGTGTGTGAATACAAGTAAACGTGTGTTCAAGCACAAGTGTAAAGCATGTGATATTGCACTTAATTTAAGCAATAGATCCAGCAGGTGAAACACAGCCGACTATATACTGTATACATTCAGTATTTGGCACTAATCAAACCATAAGTTGATTCTGGAGGGGAGTCCTTGTCCGACTGAAAAGTGGAGCTTTGCTTTCAATAAAATGGCGGTTTATATGGGGGCTGAAAGACAAAAATACATTTTTTTTATAACTACTTTTGAAGACTTATCAAGTCAGCCAAATATTTGCTTTGCACCCCAGCAGAGCCATGGAAATAGAAGAAACTTTATTCAAACGCAGCCCTGATTGAAAGTTCACCCTGTTGCAGTACATTCCAAAAGTAGCAGAGAGAAACCACCCTTTTCTGTTCAACACCTGCAGTAACACCAAGATAGATGCTCCGATGGATGCACCACAGAGAAAAATGTGTCAGCAAAGGAATGCAGAAAGCAAGCAGTGTCACCGGTATATAAAAAAAGAAGCGCAACCACTCACCAGTGTGCCTCCGGGAGCAGCAGGCCCGCCATATGGACCCATCGGCCCAGGACCAGGTCCGTAGGGGCCAGGAGCAGGAGGGAAGCCTCCACCTGCAGGTGGCCCCCAAGACCCAGTGGGCATTGGGGGAAACCCTCCAGTGGGGAATGCAGGAAAGCCGCCCGGACCCGCTGGAGGTGGGAAGGTGCCTGGGCCTCCTGGTCCATACATGCCGTTACCTCCTCCTGGCTGACAACCTGGGTAAGGCACATTGGGATAGGGCCCAGGGGGGGCTCCGGGCCCTGACGGAAACGGTCCAGTTGGATATGGAGCGGGGCCACCGGGCAGCTGTCCGGGAGCTCCCTCGGGTGGATATTGCCCGGGGAACTGCCCCGGGGCTCCAGGGCTTGATGGAAACTGCCCTGGTGCTCCTGGTGCTGGTGGGTATTGTCCAGGTATCCCAGGACCAGGAGGGTAACCACCAGGTGCTGAAGGTGGTCCTGGGTATTGCCCTGGTGCTCCAGGCCCTGAGGGGAATGGGAATTGCCCTGGTGCCCCAGGGCCGGAAGATCCTCCGCCAAAGTCAACTGGAGCAGAGGGCTGGGTGGGAGCACCGGGGGCCGAGCCGGGCCATCCTGGGTTTGCAGGAGGTGCGGTGTTACCAGCAATGGCAGAAGGGTTCGTGTTACTCGTCTTCTTAGCCTGGGATGGAGTGTCGTCTCCTAAAGCATCTGCCAACTGGAACAGAAGAGAAAGGGAAAGTGACTCTCAGAAAGTGAAACACCAAATCAATATTTAGGACTGTGCAATCCTTTGAAACTCACCGAGAAATCTGCCATGACCTAAATCAAAATGAAACACAACTCCAATCAGTTCTATTATGCTTTTATAACAACCAGTTACACAAGCTGTCAAACACTGTGGGGATGTCACACACAGGCTCTGAGTAATAGAAGAGTAAATGTTTCCATCCCCAAACGGTGATCCTAAAAATCCATTCAGGCGGTGTCTAAATAGTTCCACACCACTACGACATTAACACTAAAAGCTGTACACAAACAACACAACACAAATATTAATAAAAATTTAAGTGGGAGTTTACTTGATTTAAAAAAATTACAGATGTTATAGAGTTGGCTACCGACCTAGCTAACAGCAGCTAAGTGTTAGTTAAGGTTGGGCTCGTTTGTTTATTTTTAGCTCCGTGAAGCCAGAAGGCAAAAGTACCACAAGGAAATGAGCTCAATAGCTACCTGACCGGAAGATGGACTCCTTCTCAAAAGACAGCGGGGAGCAGCGACGGTGAGTCCAGCTGTGGACGCTCAGTTAGCAGCTAATGCAGCCTCAAAGTGGGAGCTAAAGCTAATAGCCGCTCCACAACTACAACTCTGGAAGGAGGAAGCGCGCTCACGACGCAAGACCCATTGATGACGTAGTGCGGAGGGCGGGCGCGTTCGTGAGCACACGCACACACAGCGAGACGATTATGCTATCTTTGTGAGAACCAGGAATTCTTTTCCATTAATCTCTAATCAGAGGTCAAGAAAGTTTAAACAATGTGTGAAATGGAAAGTGGCAATCCCCTGAAACTGACATTTCTTTCTCTATTTTTTGTAGCACCTTTCTTTTACGACTAAGCAGATTTCTGGTTGTCAAAGTACTGTATTTGTTCAGGCCTTCCTCTCAGCAGCAGGGAACATTTAGGTAGGGTGTCAAACATAAGGCCTGTGTGCCAAAAACGATCTGATCTACAATATCGCTCAGAAAACTGTAGAAAATTGAAAGAAATCACACTTTTTTTTTTTTTAAACAAACGTCTTAAGAATAGCTGTACTTTCACTGTATCAGTATAAACTGTATCACTCTATTTTGTGCAAGAAGGCTTCATTAAAATGTGTTTTTGTTGAAATCATTGTCATTTTCAGAATAAATATTTTGGTTGTGTGAAAAGCTTTTTATCATGCTGCCACAACAAAGAAAATCTTTAAAGTTCAAATTTAGGTTATTACACTATGTTACCCTTCCTCATACAGCCGTCATCTGTCCTATCTGTGGCTCGCAAGATATTTTCCAAAAAATGACAAAGATCAATCACAATGATTCTTTAAATATTCTAAGGCAAAATACATTTTAAACGAGAGGTCATCAAATGCTCAAATCATTCAGTTGTGTTGAGATGTTACATGAACACTTAATGAGTATTGGACTTTTGGTTTCCTCTATGTTTTGGCTGTAATAACATGTGAACTCGTCTCTGCAATAATATCATTCTTAACACAACGAAAGACTGACAAACAAAGTTTCAACAAATTCACCCACACAGCACAATAATGCTGCTTCATGAGTAGCTTAGTTTTTAATAACTGCTCCTATTACCAAAGTGCTAAATGACAAACTGCAAATACGTATTTTTCAAGATTCGAGATTGCATTTTCTTATTAATTTCCACACTTTCAAGAATTTCCTTCTGAGGTGCATAAAATACTTCCATTCTATCTGTTCTATACATATTACTGCTGTTGTTAAGAATATTTTTTTCCAAGCTATTATTCTTCAAAGTCTATGAAAAATCAGATTTGTAAGATACCATATAAACAATCAAATTATTATTAGCCATTAACTGGTGAAGTGGATTAAAAATAGTAAATTTTACTTATCTATGCCTAAATTATATGCCAAAACATATCAATTAAAGTACATGTAAATGTTTTAATTAAAATAATCTGAGTATTATTTCTGTGCAACAAAGCATTAGCATTGATCTTTTATGTTTTTTTGATTCATCCTGGATTACAAAATGCATCCAGAATCCAGATTATCTGTGAGGATATCAAACTGCAGTGCTCATGAGTGTTTTTTTTTTTTTTTTTAAAGGAGGGGGAGCCTGTGTGGGATTGGTCAGCCCAGTCACAAGATGATGTGAAGTTAAAAAAAAAAAAAAAAAAAAAAACATTGAAAGCGTCTCTAGCACTGAGAGCAGCAGCTGCAGTCTCACAGACATTTTTAAACTCTACAAAAATGGTGAGTGCTTCACATTATTCCTCCTCATCCTCCTCTCCTTCACGCTTTTCTCTCCTGTCTGTTTGACGGCGAGCTCGTCGCGAGCGCCAAGTTTCAGTCGATAAAAAAGTATGGTGGCAGATTGTCTGCGTTAGCCTGTTAGCTTAGCATTAGTTCCGCCCTCCGTCCATTGTGCTCGCGTCAAGCCAGCGAACGCGGGACAGGGGCGTTTCCGCTTTGGAGTTTCAAAATACAACCACCAGCTGCGCTCACGTGAAACCTTCTACGCCAAGTTACCTTCAATATAATCAATTCTTTGCATTGATTCTTCATGTTTATGATTGGATTTCAGAATGGATATATTTTAAAAAAAAAATTGTTTAGTGGACAACGTTTTAACTTTGTTATTGATAAAATATGCAAAGAGTAAAATGAATCAGTTGCGTAGCATTTGATAAAAAATGAGCAAAATCCCATATATTATATCTTCAATTTAAAAAAAAAAAATCTCCAAATGAGGGTTCTAATGAAATTTGGTGTATGTTGTCATCCTCTTTATTTGTCAGAAATTGATGTTCTGTTATTGGACAAGAAAAGCAATATTTATTACAATCCCAAATATTTATGTTTATTTGGAATTTACATATTTCCAAAAAATATCGGCAAGTATTATGTCTATACATTTAATCGGAATTAATAAAAAAAAAATCAGATTGGGGTTTGAGTCTGGGCTGGTCATTTCTGTGTGGAGAGTGTTCTCCCTGTAGGCGTGCTCTGCAGGTACTCCAGGTTCTTCCCACTGTCCAAAAGGTGGATTTGAAGTGGGTATGAATATGCATGGTTTGGCTGTCTCTCAGTAATTTCCCTGAAGTGGATCAAAGTTGTACCTTGGCTCCGCTCTGCCCATTGTATCGAAGGATGAACTGTGCCGGTCACTTCAATAACAAGTGACTTTTTTTAAAAAAAATGTGCTGCTGTATCCAAATTTTCAAGTGATTTAAAATTTCGGACAATCAATATGGTTTTAGGAAAAATATATAACCAGACTAGAATCTACACGCAGCCACAAAATTCTAAGGAAAATAAGACAATTAAAATAGTTTGTAAATGCAGTGTTCACATAACCCTTTTCTAAGGGGATTCACTTCTTCTTTTTCCTTTTTGTTTGTAAAACTAAGCATATTTGAGATTGAATTGTCTGAACTAAAAATGGAAAGACAAAATGCTGATTTGCATTGAAGACATTTCTGTGACTTGCAGATCGCAGTGGCTTTACTTTGAAGGTCTTACTTCCGGTCGTGCTGCAGGTGCTTGTGTGTGACTTGACTGCGCTGCTCAGCCTGATGTGTTTTAACTCGTCTGGGTTTGCGGAGCTGCCGTGAAGCTAGCTCGCCTGCGTGTCCAGATGATCGGTGTGTTTCTGAGCTGCGTGTCAGGACAACTCCGCGTTCCTCACTCCTCAGCTCCATCTCAGCTCTTTCTGTCTGATCAGCGGCTCGTTTCACTCTCTCTCATTCCCTGGCTGATTTGGCAGCTCTAAACCGAAGAGCTCGCTGTCAGAGATCGCAGAAATGTGAACCAGAAGTAAACCTGCAGCCAACGCCGCTTTTTAAATGTCATTGTTCCACCCAGAGTGCCCCACAGACAGTCTCTTCTTAATCTGTGAAGATCTCTTCCCGGAGCTCAGTGAAATCCTGACTCCCACCAGCCATCTGTTCAGGAAGGTGTAATTATAGATTTCAGAGTCTGCGGAGACTCAGGGAGTTTGTGTCTTTGTGATGGAGTTATGTAAGTGTGTGTGTGTGCGTGGACGTGACAGAGGTGCAGCCCAATCACTTCCCATTCAAACGTGTGTATTTTTGTCTTTCTGGCTTAAAACCTGTGGCTGTGATTGGATTCCTGCACAAAGTCGTGTTATGATGACTGTGTGTTTTTGTTTGTTTTTGCTACATGTAATAAGCCAGTGAAGCTTCTTGTAGTTCTGTGTTGCTCTGAGTTTGTATTGAAAAGCCAAAGGAGGTTTTTATCTGACACGAAGCAATTTGAGATGCTCTACAGGAACTTGGAATTACATTCAAATTCATCATAAGAGGAATATTTAGATAGAAACTAAAGCTATAAACAATGACGTGATAAGCTCTGATTTAAATGAGCAGACAGGTTTAGCCGATCTCAGAATAAACCTGTTGCAGGGGATGAAAGGGTTTTTTGTTGCTTCCTAACAAGTAAAATAGAGGTTTATTAAATCTGGAGACCATTTAATGCAAATTATGTTGTAGTCGAGTATGCCTGTTAGTTTGAAGTCCTTTTTTTCTGTCTTTATCTGTAATGTAAGAACGTGCACTGATGAATAACAAAAATAGTATTTTTGTGTTTCCATTTCATACAATCAGTGTTTATGTTAGGGAGATGTAGATTAATGCAAATTAGATAAAATAATCCTGCAAATGTAAAAGGTAGTAAAATATGTCCGTTTGTCTTAATTAGATTATTCTTTGTTGTAGCGATAATTTTAGGATGTAGATCTTATATTGTTGGAAAGCCAAGTCTTGCCAAGTATACGTAACCCGTTTAACAAATGTTAAAGCTTAATATTAGACATTCATGAAATTCATGAAAACTAAATCTTTTGGTAAAGCACAGATACCTGATGAACTGAAAGACTCAACAGCTTTCTGTCCAAAAAGTAAATAATTAACTTTTTGTGCCATTTACCTGTTATTAATTATCAAGGAATTGTTTAAACAGCAAAATTTCATCATTTAAAGCTTAAAATGTGCCTAAACAGGAAATCTCTCTCCCGATGCAATGTTATAATATCCATTTCAGTGCTGTTGTGTCCTAAAATGTAATCTGTTTGCTGTAAAGACTGCTAAACACGCCCCCAGGAGCTCTCTTGTTACTTCTTTTATCGTCCCAGTTCTTTATAGTTTATCCCATTTTTCAGGCAGTCATCAAGGTGCTCTCACGAGGCAGAGGAGGAAAAGACATCAATGTTTTTCAGCACAAGTGAAGTTTAAAGCAGGGGTGGTTTGTTTTGTCATGATTTCCACAGACTGTAAAAGCCCCACACATGCTTCACTGATTTTAAATGAGTTATTGTTCCAGATCCTCTGTTGTCCTTGTTTAGATTATTGTTAGATTGGAAGAAATGAGGAACTCACCAAACACGGTTTCTTGGCTGAAAAAGGGTTCATGCTTCCTGAGTCGTCCTGTCTGGGAGTGAACCACTAATAGATCCCTCTGTAAATGCAGTTCTGCAAAGGAAAACATAGAAATAAGATGTAACCTGTGGCATAATAATGTCTATCATTGACTAAAACTTTTTAGGAGTGTGAATGATTTGATCTGAGTGTTTTCCCTTCATCAGAGTGAATCACTGGTTGTCTGTGACGTGGACGAAGATCTGGTTAAAAAGCTGAGGGACTTTCGGTTCCGGAAAGAGACCAACAATGCGGCCATCGTCAGTGAGTACCAACCCCTTCTCAGGCGCAGCTTTATGAACCTCAAGTGTTGTTTAGAGAGAATAATACGATTTCTTGTTTGATGCTTATCGTTCGTGCTGCTCTCAGGCAAAAAGCTTTTTCGTGTTTTATTGTCAGAGTTTCCCTCGGGTGTTAAACTCTGAGCATATTGGACTGTAGCCAGCTGCAGTAGATGTGACTTGAGGACAAACTGAAAAGTACGAGTCCACTCCGAGTGCAGCAGGTGGTGTGACAGCGGAGCGAGTATCAAAACTGAGCTTAAGCTTCATCCTCCTGCCCGACTGGATCAAAATGTCATTTCTGTGCAGCGGGATTAGCAGCGAGCTCGCATGACATGGACTCAGAGTCCTGCACACCTTTTGCACCGGGGGCCACCGCATCACCAAATCTGGCTCTCTTTGAACTCATGAAACTGCTTTTGCACTGATCAGTCGTTACATTTGTGTCCTTCAGTGAAGATTGATAAGGACAAGCAGCTGGTGATTCTGGATGAAGAGCATGAGGTCAGTTACTGATTTACTTTGCTTTAGAAAAGTTAAAAAAAAAGTGCTGATGAAGTTGATAAACTTTGTCCAGTGAAGGCTGTTTTTCTCAGCTGTTACATGTTAATAGATACTTATTTTCCTCTAACAGAACTGCAGTGCTTATGAAGTGTGTCTTGTTTCAGGACATTTCTCCTGACGAGCTGAAGGACGAGCTCCCAGAGAGGCAGCCCAGATATCCTTTCAACGGGTCACTTGTCTTTATTTATTTTGTGGGTATTTCATTGATTTGGTTTCGTCTTCCACAAAGACGTGAATTGTCCTTAGCGCCATGTACATTCATCGTCTACAGCTATAAGTACCAACACGATGACGGCCGCGTGTCTTATCCCCTCTGCTTCATCTTCTCCAGTCCTGCTGGTAAGAACCCCTCCCGCCGTCGCCCTCAGCTTTCAGTTCAGAGCGACACTGTGATTGTGGAATAAACCGTGGTGTGTTTGTGTTCCACAGGCTGCAGACCCGAGCAGCAGATGATGTACGCGGGGAGCAAAAACAAGCTGGTGCATACTGTTGAGCTGACCAAGGTGAGGGAACAACAGGTGGACTCATAATAAAGTGCATTTCGGTACACAGAACATTTTAACTAGTAGTGATAATAAAAATGCTGATTTTTATTGTTTGCAGACCCAAGTAAAATGCCTGATATTGGAGACCAAATTGGCTCCTCCCATTCCACAGTAGCTATAAGATTAATGCTGAAATCTCAGTTTTACTCACTCAACTATCCTCAATCAGCCTCACTGCTGTCATGAAAATGCTTGGAGAACTATTACAGAGTACGTGTCAAATCTTTGCACACATCGGAGCAACAATTCAACTGATTCTGTACATCGAAACATAAAGTCCATACATCACAGAGCGAGCCTTCAGTCAGATGAGGAAGCATCACGTCGCATTAGAGGCTGCGGTTGGCGATGAGAGGAGAGACGCTGAGCTCCAAATGGTTCCCGATGGAAGTGGAGCACTTTGCACCGCAGCTGCTTGACAGCCGACGTGATGAGAACATCCAACCATCCACAGCGTCTACTTCTGTAGAAATTACTGCAACAGAGAGAAGAGAGAACACACTGGGAGATGGTGTCTGTGTTGAAATGGCTGAGGCAGAAGGACGGGGGATTTTATGTGCTTTTCATGCTCTGAGGCTGAATCACAGACTTATTTGCCTTTTTTTTATCATCCAGACCAAGACAGAAAAAAGACATTTGACTGCTTTCATCATCTATATGAGGGTAAAACTTATCTAATTACTGCAGTGGCATTGTGTGCAGGACTGAAGTTCCTGGTGGGATCGTTCTCATGGCATTTTGTTTTTTAATCACAGCTGAAAATTGATCAAAAAATGTATTAAACAGCTGCAAGAATTTTAAAATCTGTCACATGGAGATTGTGGTGTGACACCGAGTGCTTGATCTGTCTGGAAGTCTTCGGTTGGTTCAGACCTCCTCAGTGAGCGCAGTCACACCAGACTTTTCCTTATAAAGGAGCAATTTGTCATGTGTGCACAGCACCGTGTGTGGATCTGTCCTCTGTGGTTAACCCATCCGGGGAGGTCAGTGCCAGCGCCAGAGGAGCATTCAGGGATTTAGGAGCTTTGCTCAAGCTTTTTCTTAAAACCTCCAGGCTGGTTCCTCTAACCTCCAGATCATCACTGTGTCTCCAGTTCACTGGAAGACAGGAAGGAGGGCTGCCCCTTTTAAACCTCCTATCTCACTGGACTGCCTGAATCACAAACCCCCAAAAATAATCCAAGCTGTTTTCTGTGTGTTTGCTGCAGGTGTTTGAGGTGAGAAACACGGAGGACCTCACAGAGGAATGGCTCAGAGAGAAACTTGGATTCTTCCGCTAACGTCACGGCCTCATCCCCGCCAAGTCCGGGACGTGAGGAGGGTCCGGATCGCACAACGCGTGACTTCTCTCAGAGAAGGATCGCGCCACAGTTAACGTTTCCCTCCTCTGTCTGCGTCAGACCTGATTTAAATAGTGTTTGCTTGTGCTCAGTTTCAGCCCTGCTCTCTGGACTCTGAGGCACGTCACATTTCAGTGCGTGCCAGAAGATCCAGACAGCCACAGGAGTTTGGTTTTTATCCCTGTGACTGTCGGCTGAAATCCCATCTGGCAGCCTGAAACTGAAAGCACTATTTGATGCAGGTCTGCTCGTGTTTCCCCTCATACAATCTCTCCATGTGCCAGTTGTGTGTCTGTATTGAATTAACACTCCCGTAGCTCTTGAAGTGAACAGAAATGGATGGAATGGTGTCCGCTCGACAGCAGCACGGCCATTCAGGAGAACTTAAAGGCATCGTAACAAGGGTCTCTGTCTCCTTCAGACGTTTACACTCAGCGTTTGATGCAACTCTTAACCTCCTAAAGTTTCCTTCTTCATGTTTATTAACTTCAATCATTTGAGGGAGTCCCATTTTTTAGATTGTTTTTAGCTTTATCTGGTGTTTTTAGCTTTAGGAAAAGACATACTTTAAATTTCTTTTTTTATGTGGGAAAAAAAATTCCAGAGAACAATACTTCATTGTATTTGTAGAGTCTCTCCTTCATTCAGGGGCATTTAAATAGTGATTTACTTACCATACTCGGTACAGTCTTCATGAATTAACACTAATACTTACATATGATGGGTCGCACACCAACAAGAGGGCAGATGCCACTGAGTGCTGTTTCACATGCTGCAGATTTCACCTGTCGCCGGATCTTCTCAATCTGTTTGGGGGAAAAAACAGCGTGCGTGAATCATGGGTAATGCCTTCAACGTGCGTTTCTCGCTAGTGAGGATAAAACACTCCAAGAAACATTCCAGACGCTGAAACACAAAACCTCTGTTTCTACTGACAACACTGCACACAGGGTGGCATCACCTGCACTCTCTCTCACCTGCGGAGTGACTGTGTCTTTTGGGAGATTGTTCGCTTTTATTGTGCATTATAGCTCCAACAGTTATTCGTGTTATTGAATGTTGTGCTTCATTCTGATGTAGAGCCACTTTGATTCTGTTTCGGTGGTCGCAGCCTTGAGAATGGCAGCTGTGATTCCTCCAAGTGACGCCACTTGTGCTTCATATTCAGACGCGATGGGCAACGGACAGCATTGAGGCAAATCTCATTTTCCATACAGAGCAGGGTTCAACCGGTGTATCGTCCTGAAGGCTGATGTTGTGGCTGGCTGTTTTCTGTCACATTGGCTTTGACTGGATATGTTTTTGCAACAAAATGTGCAACCGGTATTGTCTAAAGAAAAAAAATAAAACCAAAAAAAACCCTTTTTCGAAATACTTAACTGTAGGTATTTGGCTGATTTCATTCGGCTATAAGACAGCTTTAACTTGTTCCCTGCTGGAAATCCTCTGAGACTGCATTTAAATTAATGCAGCACACTTAAATTGGAAACCAGTTGTTAATACTTTAGGGATTAGCGGCTCTTAACAGCAGGGTGACCAGACCCAGATAGTTTAAACAACTCTGTTTACTCGAAGTCAGCATGTGAAAGTGAATGTATTGCAGACGCTGCAGGCTGGTTTCATGTGAGAGATCTTTAAAATTCCTAATAAAGGCTTGATTTCAGCTCGGTACATTGGTTTGACCCTAATGGGGAAAAAAAAAAAAAAAAGGTTAGCACAAATGAATTCCACACGCTGTCTCATCAGTGTCTTCTCTTACTCAGAAAGTCTTCTTTTTCAAAGGGATGGTGGAGATTTATACGATGTAGAAAAATCTCCACCTGACATACTGTTAAGTCTACCTTACCAATGCCTTTATTAAAATCATATTTATGTCTGTTTAAAAAAAGTAATTGGGCCAAAATAAAAACACAACATACAAATACAGTTTTTGACAACTCTTTCTTTTTACTTTCTGATCTTGAAAGTGTGAGAAATGTCTTTTTGTTTCTTGAAAGTATAATCCTGGTTATGATAAACAGTAGAAACTAATTTCCCAGTGATGAAACTGAAAGATATGTACGCACAATCATTTGTTGATGTCAGATATAAGATGATTACTTGCATGTCAGGACAGGAACCATTTTATTATTTTTTTTCATCATGTCTACTGATCACAGTAAACCTAATATTTACATTGTCAGGTTGATATCAGTCAGTATTAAGCTGCTGTAGCACAGAGACACAAATCCAACGTGGACGATCATCATGGGTGTAATGGTCATGAGCTTAAGTTGAACACTATCTGTAAAAAAATTTGCAAACTCATAGAAAAAAAGTTCATTTTGTTTGATAACTGACTTATAGGAATTTTCACAAATGCAACACCTGCTACCTTTTGAAAAGTGCAATGTTCTGCTTTTGATGTGAAGATAAGGACGGGTTTATTGGTGATTCTTCCAAATTCTTGAAACCTCTAAAATGTGGAGAGCTACTGTCAAAGAGATGCACTCATAAATGTATGTGAACTGTTTCCTATCGACACGCTGCTCAGTTTTTGCATTGGGACTCTTGAAAGAAAAAATGGGAATCGCCTGTGTCCCGTGTGTTCACAGCTACGTTAATCTGAAATTCTGAAGACACTCTGCTGTTGGAGGTTTTCCGTAAAAATGGGATGTACTAAACATTGTGTATCCAAATCAGTCTCTCCAAAGTAGAAACAGGGAAGAGCTCCTTCTTGTTCTGAGCCATGCATCTGGTTACATACCTGTGGATCTAATAGCTTTCCCTCATCATGTAGTGAACTTGTGTATTTGGCCTCTGAAGTCTTTCCTTCAACGTACCAACGTGTAGTCGCTCGGCTCTTTGGTGTCCTCTTGACTGAAATACCTGTTTTGTTTGTTTTTATCCTTTTTATTAAAAAAAACAAACAAACATCTGTCATAACCAGCTGCCTCGTGGCATCAGTGAAACTTGAGATACTTGTATTTTCCCATACTTTATAAAAGGTGTCTTGTTCTCTTGTCCAAATAAAATGACAGTGATGTCACATGATTTCCACGGTTGTTTTTTTTTTTTAGCAAGTTGTTCATATTTGCCTCAACTCTGGACAGAAAGATGTTCCTGTTTTGATAGTTGGAGATCAACTCAGTTTTGAGTTCATCCCTCCATCAGAGAAGTGCAAATTTAGGACCAAAGTAAGAGAACATTGCATTTCTGTCAGAGGGTTCCAGTTATGGAGCAATCCAGATGCAGAATCAAAAGAATGTAACTCGCATGTTAGATAAAAAGTGATCAAATCCAGTAACTGATGTAGGATATTCAGTGATATGAAATAAAACTGATAAGAGTGAGAACGGCTGTGCAGGCTGACCAGACTTTAGTTTTTTTGGTTTCCTGTTTGTTCACTAAAATATATATACATTTTTTTTTGGTTCTTTATGTTCGATAAATTGTTTGTAATAAACTGGAATATCATTTAAGTTTATTCTTCTTTTTGCTAGCTTTCATTCAGGTGATTGAAAATGTTTGTGCTTTGAAGTTATTAACTTTTTTTCCACGATGAATATTTTTGTTGCTCCTCGACATCATGCATCTAACTTTAAACAGCAAATTTATGATATAACAGAGCGATCCAGAAGATGGCAGTAATGCCCCCCCTTTCCCTCTCTGAACACGGGCTGAAGAAGAAACGGGCCGACAGACCTCGGAGGGGAAGCTGCCTGCATCATCTGCCTACCGAGCCAGGAACCCGCAAGCTGAACCACAGGAACAAAAATGGCGTTCACATTCGCGGCCTTTTGTTACATGCTCGCTCTGTTGCTCACGGCGGCGCTTATCTTCTTCGCTATCTGGCACGTAAGTACACGTAGAGAAGGACGGTCGGCCCTTCCGCCCTGCGGTGGCGATTAAAGCGAGTGAAAGGTGTGGGAAACGTGGGAAAGTCGGACGCTTTGGGCAGGCCCGTCGGTGGCTCGCAGTCCGGGACGTGTTCGGGCTCTGCCTCGCGCACCGCGGTTCCTGCCTCGAGCGAGCGTCATCTCCCGTGAAACGGCCGCGCGCTGCCCGCTTCATAAAACCTGTTCTGGAATGAATGACACACACACACACCCTGCTGCTGGGTAGCGTGTACAGCTAGCAATCCAAACAACAAGAAAATTGAATTCCATTTTATATTCCTATACGTCTTTGCATGTTTCATGCTTTGTCAAACACTAATCAAACAGCAACTGTTAGGTTGTCGATCATGCCAAACTACGTAAACAAGCATTCCCTTTGGTAGCTAGCAGGTGGTACGGATTAAGTGGTGTCGTTGTTAACTGGTGACTGGCTTGGTTTTAGCGTCCCTTGTCGCTGGTAGTAACTGCGGAGAGACTCTCTGAAGGTCCCGCACTTTAAAATGTCATTGTGAATGTGGCGAAATGGCGCTCGCCTGGGCCCCCACGGATTTTATGACTGACTGTTAATATCTGCTGTTACTTGCAGCGCCAAGGGACACGAAAGGAAGTCGGTCAGGCAGTTAACAGGAAAACCAGTAAATCCATAACACCAAGGCTAGTTAGCATGCTAAGCTAGCTGTTCAATGGAGGATCCACTGTGATGGAGCTGTCATGTGATTCCACACATGTCACATCCCTGCGTTTCGTAATGATTTAGTTTTAATTTTACGGTGTAGCAAAGTACATGACGCAGATTTTACCCCTCATAAAGCATTTATAATGAATCATTGACATGACATAAAGTAATAGACCAAGAATTGCTGATAAGCGTAACTTGTGTCAACAATACGCAGAAAGCATGATTTAATAGGACCATTTTCTATGGACGTGTTTACGATTATGCACAATCATAACGAATGTTACTTTGCTAACATTGTATATAATTACGGGCAAAAGTGCCGTTATATAATACTGAGGTGAGTTCTTTTAAGCGCAAGTGCAAGCGGAAACTACTCAAATAACATTTTTCTAAAACATTCAATTACGTGATCATTCACTTGAACTTTTTCAAATATCTAAGTTTTTCATTAGTGATACATTTTCATCAGTTTTCATCTGATTGCCAAAACACGAATTGAAAACAAACCTTGTAGTTAATGGTGAGGAGTTGGTTCTACTGGTACTGTTTGCATTGCACATGAAAGCTTTTGATTCACGCTGATCTGACCTGTGTCCATTGTTGTACTGCCATCCTCATGTTTCTACAGATAATAGCATTTGATGAGCTGAAGACTGATTACAAGAATCCTATAGATCAGTGTAACACTTTAAATCCGGTAAGTGCCGCAGCCACAACCGCTCGCCTTCCCTGCCTCTATACTGCATGCAGATCTGCTGTTGAAAGATGTTTTCTTTATTTTAGTCTAGATTTCTCCGCCTATGTGTCTTCTTCTCTCATTTCTCTGCACTGTTATGCTAAATAACCTGCCTGTTATGACTTCAGTGATCTTGTCAGCTGTCCAACTCTAACGCCTTTTTTGTTGTTTTGTTTTTTCCTAATCTGCCTCTTTTGTTTTTACACTTTTTTTTTTATTTTTAATGGCAAAAAGACAGTTGAAAAGGTCAAAAAGATTAAAAGAGTCAAAATTGCATTAAAGGTTTGTACCAATCTTTAAAATGCCCGCTCAGTTCAACTCAGTCTGCAGTCTTGTCATATTGCACGAGGAAGTGTTTGCAAATGTCTTTTCAGTTAACTAATCTGAGGTAAGGCCAAAGGTCAGATCAGGATTAGACTACAAGCCACCTGTGCCTCAAGTTAATTGATTTTCTTTTCTATTAATTTCTGATTTTTCTCTTTATTTTTTCTTAATTTCATCATTAATTTTGAGGAATAGCAATGTTTAGGAAGAAAACAGTCGACACAGAATGTTTCACACTGGGTTTAGGAGATTGAAGCTTGTCTGCTGATGGAAAAGCTGAGGCGTCCCAGTAGTCAGATACTCTCGCGACTCCATCGCTGCTGATGTTGGTTAAAGTTTAGCTGTTAACTGAAAAGACTTGCAAATGCTGGAAACATGCATGATCTTTACTACAACCTACCCTTTGTTTGCATAAGGTGCGACAGTCACTGGTACTGTAAATGTAAATCTCAAACACTTTTGACACGATCCTTGCTTTTCGTGTTGGTAGTAATCACAGACAGGCAGATTATTGATAATTGGATTGGGTAGAGAAGCTTTTTGAGTTGGGGGTTGTGGTTCCCAATGTTTGATTGCAGTCTTTAGATTCTTTAATTTTTCTTGCAAAGAAAAAAAAGATCCAATCGCACATTGTATTTTTGTATTTTCCTCTGAGTGGTGGCTGCAGTTTGAGTCAGCAATTAGCAGATTTAAGCAAGTGTCCATGAGCTCAGTGTTTGGCAGTGGCCTAAATCACCTGTGGTTCAGAGCAGATGGCTGCAGAGCCCCAACTCTCTCCAGCTCAGCATTATTTGGGGCCACTGATTGGGCCGAGATTTTACTAGTAGGAGGAGTTCTTTTAGTAATTTAAAAAAACAAAACAGATTTTTGTCCAATGATGCATGGGACAGTCTGCCCTGCATTTTTTGAAGGTGGCCGGTCTTTTCAGCTCAGGTGGCACAGATATTTTTGTGTCTGGATCAGTCATTTTATTTTATATTTTATATATTTTTTGTGTATTTGGCAGCACAGTGCAGGATTTTCAGTACATTTATAGCCCCCTCCCCCTCTTCCTCCTCCCCCCTTTTTACCGCACTTTCCACTGCCCACACGCCCCTCACCTTTCCATCTGTGGGCTGTTGGTCGGCCTCCTCCCCGCCCTCTGCTCTTTTTGAATGCATGGCTTCCATGTGGCGCCTCCATCTGCCCCCGTGACCCCCGCGCCGGGGCGGGCTCCTTGCATCAGCACTGCCCGGCTCACAGCATGGTCCCTCCTCCGCTGTGTCGTCCAGTCCCGTTCGTCAGGAGCTGGGATGCTCTGCCGTCACTGCAATTGAAAAAAACAAAAAAAAATGAGATGCACTGAATAAAGTCGGGAAAGGAAATGACCTTTTATTCCGTTCAGTTCCAACAGATTATTACAATAGATAGCTCACACGATCAACTAACATATAAATGGCCAGCTGTATTTATAAAAAAGAAAAACTTTCAGCAGAGCCTTGTTATTTGACACCAGCCTCATTTTGATTGTAGTGGACAAACTTAAATGATAATATTGAGAGTTTCATGTTAGATTTAGAAGTTAAAATTTCCTTAAAATGTCCCTGCAGCAGTTCATAACCTTCCACCTTGTTTTTATCTGTCACATGTTTATGTATCAAACCTGCAGCCTGAAGGCACGAATCAGTTCCACTGAAGGTCAGCCTTTAGAAACCACAGCCTCACTTCAACCCTCCTTCAGTATTTCAGCCTGTTCTCCGTCTCTGTGGAGCCGACAGCCGTTTATAGAAGCCCAGCTCCTAAAATAGTTCAACTCCTTCAGTGAAAATGAATCTCAGAGTTTTGGTCACGGAACAGTTTGAGACATTTAAAGGCCCGGAGAGGAAAATACTCACCTGAAAGTGCCGACCGTGCAGTGACCTGTCGACCTGTGGCTCTTTGCAGCTGGTGCTCCCAGAGTATCTCATCCATTTCTTCTTCTGTGTGATGTTCTTCTGTGCGGCCGAGTGGCTCACCCTGTTCCTCAACTTACCGCTGCTGGCTTATCATGTCTGGAGGTACGTATCCAACCGACTCGCCGTATTTTAGACGGATACACACATACACACACGATACGGGACTGTGTAAACCTGCAGGCTTTGTGTTTCCCGTGCTGCAGGTATATGAGCAGGCCTGTGATGAGCTGTCCAGGACTCTACGACCCAACAACCATCATGAACGCCGACATCCTGGCGTACTGTCAAAAAGAGGGCTGGTGCAAACTGGCTTTCTACCTCCTCTCCTTTTTCTACTATCTCTACGGGTACGTTCTGTCTTTCAAAGCCTTCCAGAAAAGTGCCTTCACGGTTCAGTATCTGATGGGTTTGTGCTTGTCACTGACAGGATGATCTACGTTCTGGTGAGCTCCTAAACGAGGAGGAAGAGGAGGGCCTGCATGTACAGTCGACGACCAGACACTATGATCTTTAGTGCTGGAACACTGGACCTGCGGCGACCACTGATCAGCAACACCAGATGCCATTTTTACGCGGACGAACTCTAGCCCTCCCCCCAACTCACAGCGCAGAGTGTCATTTCAGAAACATCTAGCCCGATTTGAGAGAACATCTCGGCCGCAGCGTTCCTCCCATAGCACTATAGTTTAAGTATTTTATGGAAAACAGACTGATTGGATGAGTTGCTCTTTATTTTTAATGGTGTGATGACTTTTTTTTTTTTGATGCTGGGGGTTTAAATAAAGTTTTTCATCACGGTTTCCTAACTTTTGAGTGTTTACAAGCATAGGTAGACATTTTCAGGTGTGTGAGAATCCGAGCTGCGTTAGCTGCTTCTAACCGTGACTACGCCGCCATCGCACCGCGTCATGAAAGAGAAACCCAGACCAGACTCTTCAGCTGGACGGCGGCGAGGACCGAGCTTGTTCTCACACAGCCGGACGTGCTGCACAGGGACAATCAGTCGGGTTGTCACGGCGTCAGCTGCTGTGTTTTCATACATTCAGACTTATCATGTATCCCCGATGAACTCTACTGGCAATATTTCCTGTGAATCCAGAGTAGGCCTCCCACGTGCTCGTGACTTGTGTTGCTGTAGGATCAGCTGTCGATGCTCGAAAAGGTAGATTCAACAGTCCCAGGATGTCTTCAGCATGTAGGACGCGAACGTTCAGTTCTGCTCGACGTGCCACACTGTTGACTGTACCTTTTTTGTCGTGTTTGTGCTTTTTTTTTTTTTCATTCCGACACCAAAATATTTCTTTGTTAGAAACTCCAGTGTTTATTTATTCAATGTGTGTGTGTTTTTTTTTTTTTTAAAGGATTTCTCCAAAATATCAAACACTCCTCGCAGTGTCGATCATCTCCAGAATCAAAATCTGGTGTTTTTTTTTTTGTTTAGGATCCATTAGAGTAAGTTTTTCATGATTAGTGTATTTTATTGCCATTTCCAACATGTAAATTTATCAGGGAAAAGGATTATCATTCACATAAATAACATTTAAAAGATTTAAATCCCATCGTGTCTCGTTTCAGAAATGATTTATTTGAATCTAAATAAAACTATCCCACTCTTAATAAAGACTGAAGTGTCATTACATTGGATTTTTCAGCGCATCAGAGACAGCAGAAAAAAACTCACATTTAACAGGAAGAAACCTGGCAGAAGCAGCTCGCAGGAGGAAAACTGCAGAAACAGGCTCGCAGCCGGCAGCTTATACTAGACCACAACTTCAGGGAGAAAAAAAGAAAATTATCCACAAACTTTATTATAGTCATAAGAAAAAGCAATATATTAAGAGTATTCCTGTAAAGTGCAGATCCTGGAGAGACGAAAGCTGAGCACGAGGGCAGGAGTTCCCTCTTGGTGTCCTGAAGAGAGAAGCGCCGATCATCTGGACACGGATCGCTCCGAAGACGATTCTCTGCTTTCTAGATATTCTGCATAGTTGGAGCGAAACTCGTGGATGAAGTTGTACTGCTGCAGAAAAACAAAGACATTGAGATGATCGCAAACACCTTACTGTGGAAGATGAAGCCCTTTATTTTTTCATTCACTGGTTTTTAGATGTAGAAACACTTCTCCAAAAAGCTGTAAATTAGGTGTGATGATTTTCCCCTCCTCACCTTGACGGTCTGTACGGCTCCTCCTCCTCGCAGATCCCGGAGGATCTCTATGACCTCGCTGGGCGTCAGCAGCAGAGAGAGCTGCAGCAGCAGGCAGGCGGCGACTGGACGGCAAAACGCAAAGACCATGAGAGGAGATTCAAACAAGACACTTAAAAAAAAAAAAAAACCCAAGCAAACCATTAGATGTCCTTACTGAGTGCAGAGCGTCCCAGACCTGCGTAGCAGCTGATGAGAGACAGAAAAGAGGAAATTCAGTCAGATCAGAGCGCCGTTGTGTGATGAGAGGTATCCCGAGGATGGCTGAAAATAGCTGGCGGTGAGATGCCATCTGCCGCTTCAGGATCTCTGAGTTTAAAAATACTCTGAATAGTATTCTGCATCATCACTGCAGAATCACATGGTTCTGCTTTTTATTTCTTTTTTTGAACTATTCAACAAAAGGGCTCTGCTCTGCATGCCAGGTTGTTCCGTACTGTGGTGGAAATTCCCCTCAGATTCACCTAAATTAGGTCCCTCATACCAGCGGGGGTGCAGAACCAGAGTCCTCCTGTTGCCTGGTGAAGAGCTGTATGAAGGTAACGACCTCTCAGGAGGCTCTTCAGCAGCACTGAAAGCTTTTTTCCCCCCACCGAGCAACACTCAAACAACACGTTTCCATATTCAGAAGATGGAATTCAGCTTCAATTATTCAAAAACAGTGAAGAGCAAAACGCAGAACAGGAAAATGTGGTTGGATGATGCCTGACTTTTTCCCCAACGCTTTCATGTTGTGTATTCGTTTGAAACATGTTTTCATTCGGTCATGTTTCTGTGATGTTTCCAGTGTTTTCACACACTTTCCTCAAGGAAAGGTCACGTTTCTCAAAAGTCGGCACTCACTCATGTGAGGGCCAGGGTGTGATCTGGGGATGCATGTTCTCCATGTGCATGGCGGGGGTTTTCTCGGGTCTTGTACTCACTGGATGACGGTCCTGCGCTTCTCCTCCAGACACTCCCGCAGGTCGTCCAGGATCTCGCAGCAGTATTCCAGCGTCGGAGCGTCTCCGTCCAGGATGGGCTTGTGGTGGACCCGGAAGCCGCGGCGCTGGTACAGCTCCAGCAGGCTGGGGACGCGGTACTTCACCAGCTCGCCCCGGCTGCAGAACACAAACACGTCCTGCACGCCCTGGTTCTGCATCTCATCTGGGAACCACGGGGAAGGTCGAAGGTCAAGGGGCAAGGAAATCAAACTGTCAGTTCACTTCTCATATTGACATTTTGGACTGGTAAAGCACATCAAATTCAACTAAAATGAACTAATTCTTTAAGTAATTGAAGTGCTTTACTTGTGTTTTTCTAAAGGTTTTTTTTTTTTAAAGTAATTGTAACAGAGTTCATTTGAAGAGATACAATAACAGATGCATTAACTCAGCTGCAGATCTCCACACTATTTTCAGACAGAATGTTTGTGAATTTAAAATTAAAAAGCCTAATTTCATATACTTTGATGTGTTAAATCATTCAGATTTCACCTGACTGATTTACTTCATGCTAAAGGTGTGATTAACGGTTGACTGAAATTACAGTATTTTTGCATCTTGACTTTTTTTCAAGTCAGTAATTTTACTCATACTGAAAGTGTGATTTACAACATGAGACCCATTTCTTTGCACAGAGCAGTTTGAGTACCTTCTACTTGTTATTTTTGTCAACATAACATAACATCTGATGCTCTTTGAACCGATCAATGAACTCCAGTGTGTCTTACCAAGGTTTCTTGTCATGTTCCTGCGGATCTCTTTGTACTTGCAGCCTAAAAAAGTCCAACCAAATTTCATTTAGAGTTCGGTTAAAAAAATTAAACTTTAAATGAAGCGATGAAGAGGAAATATTTCACACCTCATTTTAGCAAAATAAAGAGTGGCACTATAGAAACTTTGAGTTTACCTGGAAGTCCACATATTCCAAGAGACTGCGAGCACTCGATTATGGATAAATGCAACCTTGAAACCAATCGACAATGACAGAAGCGTGTTAATAGTGAAATCAAACACACACTGATGCCGTTTGTCAAATGCACAGTTGAATAAAGTCACCAGGAGATGAGGAATGGAGTCTCCTGCTCCTCAATGTCTTCATCTGAAGATGAGTCAAAGTTATCTTGTCTCGTGGACGCAGCCCTGCAGAAACACAAAATCTCATTTCAGCTTCAAGAATTCACTCATTGCATCTTGCTCATGCAAGATGTTTACAGATTCAAAATGGCAAAATTTCAAATATGAAAGAAAAGTGCAATTAATCCTGAAATTTGACACAATTAACCAGTTTCTCATCAATTAATCCTCAATATTTCTTATTAACCATAAAATTATGATCAAGGAAGAATAACAATAGAATAGAATTAATAAATCAGAAAAAGATTAGAGGCAAGAGGAGCACCGTTATTTAGGAGAATTGGTCTCAAAGACATCATCTATATTTGTGTTTTAAAGTCATGAAAACAGAATTATCACCTCATGGAGAAGGAGGTGCAGAGTCAGCAATTTTCCAACCTCAGTTTTTATGATTCTAGAAGCTTTTATAAAGTTACCAGTGCTATAAATAAACATTTAAATCGATTCTTTTTATAATTGTGTTCATCAATGAGCTGTATTCAGTTTAAAATCTAGATATTTAAAACTTCAAACATCACTTACATTTGTTTTTTTCCAGGTTATGTTACTGTGTTGTGAGCAGGGGGCAAAACCCTCAGAGCATCATACCTGTCAAAGAAAAACAGCAGGTTAAGATTAAATCACTTTGAGCACAGTTACAAACCATGGGAAACTTCAGACATGATTAGCAGTGAGGAGAGGAGAAGTCTTGCAGAGGATTTTCGTCCACTGTTCAATGGATGAAAGGAAATTGAAAATGTGGTTAACAGACAACACAAAGAAGAGATGAACATCAGGAAGCACCAACGTCCTGAATGAAGACAAACTACTCAAAACTAAACTGTGAACATGACTTTGTGTAAAACATGCAAACGCAAAGCTGCAGAAAATGTAGATACTGATACATGACATGCATTATAAACTTTAATTTGTAGTTAATCACTCTGAAATATGCAGCATGCACACGTGCAGGGAAACTGTCAACTGTGTTGATCAGGCTGAGCAGGATAGACCTGAAAAACAAACCTCTAATTTCAATGCAAGGAAATAAAGATTGAAGAAAAGCAACGACAAAAGAATTACATCTTTAAAAAAAAAAAAAAAATCGTGATTTCCGGTAAAGATTTTGTGTTCCAATATCAATACACTGAGCAATCAAACAAACATGGAACAAGTTGAACAGCAGTTCAACTAGTGTGCATGTGTGGCGATTAGTGCATGTAATGTAACGCAATCTAAAACATTATGCATGGTGTTGGAGAGTTTGACAACTACTGAATGTCCACTGTCTCTTCACACCTGTTCCCTAAATGTCAGAAATAGATACGGAGTGAATGGGAAAGTCCAGACCTTTAAAACTAATTCACGTGAGCTGTGCTGCTCACGCGTGAGAAAGAGACATATACGAAAGTGAAAATTAGAGATTCGTCTCATCGTTTCTGCACAAAAACAGCGAAATTTCACAGAGAAAGAGGCAAATATATCCTCTAAAGCGTCGCTTCTCCCTCACTCACCAGGCATGTTGCTCTCCTGTGCGATACGTTTTGACTTCCGCAGCTGCCACAGTTTGAAAATTCAATGCATTCATCAGCCAATCAGGTTCGAGTATTGTTCTTTAGCCACGCCCACCAGTAAAGAGGCTCTCACGTGTGCGCTCGATTCTCTCAAAAGATGCGAGACAGAGGGGCGGAGTCGACGTAACTGCTGTAAATAGAGCAAGAGGAACGAACAGGTGAATAAAACAAGGAAAATGGCAACGTTCATAAATTGAAATAAAATCAAATAAAATTGAATTAAAACAATAAACAAACGAAGATTAAAGAAAAATAATAATAAGAAACATACATTTCAAGATTTAGAGATGGCGCCAAACATAAAATAAATTTCTGAAAACAACGCAAATTAAAAGGTCTTCTGGATTCATTTAAAATAATTCAGAGTTGGATTCAGCCTGACATATTTGGTGCTTTAAACCTAAAATCAGTTTATTTCTGACTCTGGAAACTGAAGGCAGGTACATATGGAAGATGCTTATGATTCACTTCTATTGTCATGCAAATGACACACAGATCAATAACCTGGGCTGGACCAGTCCACCCTGGACCACTTTGCTGCAGGGAGATCGACACTGAGCTTCTCTCCTGTCTCACCATCCATGCAGTGATTACAGACTGCCAGTTACATTACATGGGTCTGGTCTGGTTCCGCAGAACGTTCTCTCCTCTGAGTCTGGTTTTGAAAATTTCTTTTATTAAAAATGAGATGTTTTTCCCTTTCAACCATTGCTGCTTATGTGGAATAGTTGGGTTTTTCTCTGTAAAAATGCTTTGAGATGGTTATTATTGATAAAACTGAACTGATTAAAAACAGGAGTACTGAGAAGCACACAGGAAGAACATGCAAACATACACAGACAGTGTCAAGCCTATGCAATTTTTACTGAGAGGCAGGAGGTTTTGACGGTCAGAGCTGGCAAAAACCTCTGGCTTTAATACCGTTTGTTTCATTTTTATGGCATCACAGTTTATTTGTCTCTTACCACCCGGCTTATGTTCAAAATAATACTCCTTCTTATATTTCATCTTCAACTGAATACATTCCAAAACTGCTTTCAGAACAAAATCTGGTCAAACTGAAGAGAAAACAGTGGATGCTGTTGAAGCGTGCAGGACTGGCTCTGCAGCACAGACACAGGCTGACTTCTCCACTAAATCACAGGAGTGTTGCTCGCAGAGCGTCATGCAGGACATCTGCTGTCAGCACAGAGCAGCACAGAGCAGCAGCATCCTTCACACACAAATGAGTCCAACCCAGCTCCTCCACAGCAGAGGACAACGCAAAACATTTCAGGACTTTAGGATCACAGCACATTATGAAATGTGCAGAAGAAAGAACTTAAACTGAGGTGAGTTTCTCTGCTTATGTGTCCATGTTTTTCAGCAATCATCGACCTTTTTTCCTTGAGGTGACTGTTGAAAAATGAATGAACATTGTATTTAGTTTGTGAGCATTATCATTTGCTTTAAAGCAGTCTAAATCTATTTTACTTTTTAATATGCAATGAAGATGTGATCTATAGATAATTTTAATGAAATTATTTAAAAATAACAACTCCTATTTAATTAAAAATGTTTAACTAATTGTAATCAGCTTGAATTTGAAATTTTAGTTATTTGCATATATTTTTTTTTTTCTGTTTTTTTGTTCTTGCTCTGCTGATTCCTGCTCGTCCTTCTGTCAGCAGACTTATAAGGAGGGATCTTGGCTCCTGCAGCCATTTCTCCTGCAGGGCTGAGCTCTTTGGCTGGCTCCCTACTTCCTTAGCAGAGGGTCTGCTGGCAGGAGCAACATCTGAGCAGGTATTCCACAAAATAACACAAACACATCGCAAATGAAAATGTTACTTTGGTCCTTATTTGTTATGCATTTGTTCTAGCAGACTTTCAAGTATTTTTTATTTCTAATGTGCACCATTGCTCTGTGATTTTTTTTTTAATACCATGCCTGCATCCATATGGTTGGAAAAACAAAAGCATCACAGGAGATGGACAGTTTGTGCATGTTGGTCTCAGAGTGTTTGCCGACACGCTTGTTTGTGTGTCTCTCTGCACAGGTCATGAAGCCCCAAGAGGCCGAGCTCGTCAATGAAATCTCTAAGGTAGGCTCGGCTTCCCTCAGCAGCTTCCCTGGGTGTGTTAAAGGGGAAGTTCACCTTAATGTCTGAAAATAAAACTGATGGAATACAGTGCAAACACGTTGTTTGGGTATGATCATTAAGATCCCATGAAATACTAACTTTTAAGATGCACTTGCTCACAAAGCTCTTCCTGCAGCTGCAATGCATGGTGTCCGAGCTGAAGACGGGCTTCACCAGCGCTCTGCTGGAGCTCAGTCAGATCCAGCATGGAGACTCGTACCTGAGGGAGGAGATGGAGGAGAACAGGAGGAGCTGTCAGAAAAAAGCTCTTCGGCTGGAGGGGCTGGTCGAAGCTCTGAGGGTGAAGCTGCAGAAAGAACACAATCAACAGCTCTGAGAGAACCTTCAAAAACAGGTGCAGGTTTCTACACTGAGAGGATTTTTTTGTTGAATTTTCAGGAGGAACTGGGTGTGATGAGGTGTCAGATCGTGCAGCTGTACAGCATCAGAAACAGACCTCAGCAGGAAGTGAAGAGTTCCACTTCCAAACAAAGAGAAAGGTGAAAGTTGTTGCTTCGAATTACACCTGACATAATATTACTCTTGCATAAGACCAAACATCATAAGAAGCCTGCAGGATTTGGTTCTGTTGAGATTGTCAAATTTTAAACCTGAACATGTACAAAAACAACAAAAACGAACAAAAAAAACCCAATCATTTCCAATCAGATCTTCACAATTTTAAGCAGATAGAATAAGACTGATCACAGAAGATTCTGTGAAACCAGCAGTCTGACTCCTTCCTGTGTTTCTGCGCTGCTGCAGTGATCCAGCAGAGCCAGACGGAGGACAGCGCGGTCGGTGTGACTGTCCGTCTGCTCCGTCAGCCAGTCTGTCCAGAGGGAAACTGCTCCTCCACTGCTTCCTGCAGGGACTCAAAGCCGGACTGAGCGAAGGCACAGGTCAGGAGGGCCTCCACATCTGTAAAGGGAACTGCTTCAGCATTCAAAGCTTCGTAGTTATATATTAGCGAGCATTTTCTTCTGCTCATTTACTTTTGAGTAGTTTTCTCAGCTCAAGACCCAAAAATGAAAATGTGTTGAGACCCGGAGGCCCGAATTTTACATCTCTTTATTTACCGGCTGGTGACAGAAGAACCCAACACACTTATGATTTACATGAAATGTAAAATTATTTGGCTCTTCTCTCTACTGCCTGACAACCCAAATCAAGTGGCACCAAACAGTCACATGAATATGACTGTTGTTTCTTATTCTGTGTGAGTAAAGCTTGGTATTTCTCGTCTTTTGCAGATGCCCGACATCAGGTGGCGATGCAGCTCCTCCACTCTGAGTGGGAATACGTGTCGACCTTGAACCAGCTGTACGACAAGTACAAGACGCCGCCGGCTCGCCAGATGAGCGTGGAGCCGTAGTGAGGCTTTCAGACCGTCACACCCATCAAATCATGTGTTCCTCGCCACCGTCGTCCAGAATCAGTGAGTTTTCTTCTTCTCCCCGTTGTTGTTTCCAGTCAGACATACGTGAACTTCGTGGAGCAGCTGTTGCAGAGACACCTCCTCTTCAGAAACACTCTGCAGGAGCGTTTATCAGCCGAACACTGGAAGTCTCTGGTGGGAGACATACTGGTGCAGCTTATTGGCCAGAATGATGTGAGTGAATAAGTTGTTTAAGAATTGCATTTGGGCCTTTCTGTTAAAGGAATAAACTTATTGGATCCAGATGTATTTCATATCAGTTGTTTTTTCTTGTCCAGACAGCTTTTTCTGACATGTACCTGGGATACACGACCACACTGGCGTCCTTCCTGTCGCTGGAGTTCAGCAGACTGAACCATCCTGAGAAGAGCCACAGCATGCAGGTACTGCAGGCGACGCAGCGCCACTCGCCCGCAAAGCCCTTCAGAGCTGCAGACGGACGCTCTGTCTGCTTCCACAGAGCGGTCAGATGGAGCGGGAGGAGATGAAGCTGCTCTCGCTGCTGCTGGCGCCCGTCGCTCGCATCCACAGCTACCTGAGTCACATCCAGGTGAGTCGGCCGCCTCACGCACGCCGCTGAGATTCAGCCTCGCAGAGACGCAGAGTGGGTCGATCCTCACAGAGCCTGCTGCAGTGGACGGGCAAAGAGCATCCGGACTGCAGCCTCCTGCTGGGAACCGAGCGAGCGCTGAGGAGCGTCCTGTCTCGCTGTCACGTCGTCCTGGAGGAGGACGTCCGATGGGAGGACGGAGACGGGGCCGCACAAAGGTCAGGGGGGTCACCATAACTCGGTCTCTGCAGGTCGATAATGAATCCACACAAGGTGCAGTTAGGGATGAAAACACTTGTTGAGGCGGGTGAGCTGCAGTTCGGTTTATTGTTGCACAGCCTCCATCCAGCTGTCACTTTCACTCCTGCTTTACTCTGATAACAATCAAATAAAGAAGCAGGTAGAAGAAACTCATCTCACTCTTAAATATGGTAAAAGACGTGTGGAGTCCTTCAAAATCAGTGCAAAAATAATTAAAGAGAGGACTGAAGGCTGGATCTACCTTGCTCTTTTTTCAGTGCATATCTTTCCTCTGACATCTGGCACGGAGCTTCTTGTCACGTCAGGAGTGTTTTTGGCTCCTTCAGGCTGAAAATGAGCCCATCGAGTGTTCAGGCTGCAGCTGACTGTGGAGTAAAGCTTGTGACAGTCAGCACTCAGTCTTTAAGCAGTGCTTGCACAGCTTTGTAGTGTGTTTGTGTTCATTACAGAGCTGCGGGTTAATTACCTTCCACACGCTTTGTGAAGACAATCGAAATCACCTGAGGGTCAAACGGATGCTGATTCTGTTTCTGATTGATTTTTCAGCAGTTGCACTGATGCTGCGGTCGGTGCATCTTCTGCAAACTGCTGCAGGAGGAGTCAGCAGACCAGAGAGGAATCCACCGCCGCTGGCCAGAGGTGAGTCTGGTGAAGATTTTTAATATGCATCTGTCAAGAGAGAAGAATTCTGCACTACAGACAGTATCTATTCATTCCAGCACAACATGCTTTATGGCTGTATGTTATGAATATCATGAAGTAAGGGAGGTTTAGGTTGAGGTGGGATTTATCGGACATTTCTTCAGTCAATGTGAAACTCCATTCCAGTCCATTCCCTCTGTGTTGTGTTTGATTTGGATGTCGTGTGTGTGTCCTGGTTGTGTGTCTTCCCAGCAGAGGCCTGGTGAACGGGGTGGACGGCTGCGCCTCCATGCGCCTGGAGTGCTGGTCCTGCAGCCCCGTCAGGAGGCAGCGAGCCCCGACGGGCCCCGCGGCCCCCGGGTGTGGTCACGCGTACTGCTCCTCCCTCCTCCTCGCCCCGGACGCCGCGGGATGGGGGGAGACCAGCGACTCGGGTCAGGGCACCTACAGTCAGCCCACCGGGAAGGGCCCCGACGGGCCCGAGGCCCCCCACGCCAACCACAACCACGAGGACTGCGAGACGGACCCCGACGACACCTCGGCCTTCGACTACTCCTCCATCACCTCCTGCAGCCCCGACGGCGCCCTGCGGAGGGAGGGGGAGGACGAGGAGGAGGAGGACAGCCAGGTGCCGGTGCTGCTGAAGCCGTCCTGCAGCCAGCAGCAGCAGCAGCAGCAGACCCCCGCCGACACCCCCAGAGAGCGGACTGTGTGTCTGAGGTGGCAGATTCCCAGGTTGACCCCTCACCCCCCCCTCAGGAGCCCCGCGGGGCCGCACGCAGACGGAGCCACGCCGTGTCTCGTGGGCTCCTACGGGAAGAGGCTGGTCAGCGTGAGGAAGGGATCCCCTCCTCTGCATCCGAAAAGTGCCTTCAGGCCCATCTGGGACGACCCGTCCAAACAGGTCTGGAACCAGGATGACACATCTTTTAGCATCCAATTTAGAGTTTTAAAACAGCACAACAGAAGGTTCATGGTTTGGTTTTAGTCCCAGCCCCACAGGGAGCTGGTTTTTCTTTGGAGATGCAAGATGATACTTCACCATCTTCTTGGTATCACAGTTTACTGATTGAGATTAAAAAAAGGTTGTATTTTTCTTTATATCTGATGTTTTTCTCCTCGCAGACTGACTCGGCTCCGGAGAAGGACAACAGACAAGGTTTCATCCCGATTCAAGCCGCAGGCAGACAGAACTACCAGAACTTCAAGCCCAGCAGAGAAAATCTGAGGTGAGGAGGAAAATACACCTGACAGCAGCGACACCTGGTGGTCGACCTGGGGAAAAGCACATCCAGATCAGTCACAATGATTTTGGAAAATTATTCCAAATCATTATTAAGGAATTATTATGGAAAACATTTTTTTATAATGCTTTTAGATAATTTATTTATACTGAAAGGTATGTGGAAAGAAGTATAAACATGAAATGAATCACAAATATTGGAAGTTTTTACTCAGGTTTATCTCTTTCATTTAATTTTTTTAAATAAAGTTTGCATCATGTATGATTTTTTTAATATTTTAAGTATTTTTTAGAGGTTATGCTTTTTTTAAATATGACTTTCATACTAATGTGACCTTCTAAATGTAAGTCACATTGGTGTTTCAGCCCCTCTCAGGTTGTTTTTGTTGTCAGAATATCGCTTTTGCCACTTTGACTGAATTTTTTAAAATGTAACTCAAAAACAGTGAGTGAGGTGAGCTTTTGTCCTCCTCTTCAGGCCGGGCCTCCCTCAGAGAGGAAACCCCACAGCGGCTCTGAACAGTGGAGGACTGTGGGACGACAGCGAGGACAGCGAGGGGCCCTGCAGCACGGTTTAACCTCCAAACCTGAGCGCACGTCATGACCTGTAGAACAAGAAGGATTTTGGAAAAGATTACAAGGTCCACACTGAATCACTGCAGATGTAATTGTTTGACTGGTGTGTTCTTTTCGGGACTGGAGAATAAATACTGAACAGAGGAGAAGTGAAGTGGCATTTTTCACACTTTAAACATTTTAACAGTAGTGGGCCCAGGATGGAGCCTTGGGGAACCCCATGTGTAATCTTGTTTTGGCCAAGATCTAAAATTGCCTCAGTTAACATGTCTTTTTTTTCCAGATATGAATTAACAAATAGCCCTTGGTAAACTGTGTAAATTCCAAGAGGTTTTTGAAGTGGTTTATAATCCTGAAGGCAGGAGGATGGCCAAGAAAAAGTCACACCTTGGTGAGAGACAGAACTCTGTGCTTAACCACTACAGCACAGAACAATCTAGAGGACATGAACATGGGAACCCTTTCGATTTTCTTAATCATTTAAAGTAGCTATAAAGTATTTAATTAAAACTAACTAAATAGAACTGAAATCTAAAAATAAGACAAGAAATGAGCGGTTCAGTACAAAATAAGACTGGGTGATTTATTAATCTCATCAAGACCATTAATACAAAGCAGTTAAAAGGCCACATACCATCAAATAAACCGACTGCTGGATCAAGCTGTTACAGTGCCACCGAGAGGAAAACCAATCTGTTATTCTGTCGGGAACGGGGCTTTAAAAAACAAAACAAAAAAAAAGAAACACAAAACAAACTTGGCAAAATGAACCCCACCAATACTGTGAAATGGGAAAAAAAAAAAAACTGCCCCATGTATTCCCTAGTTTGATCAAAAAGCTTTAAACATCCACCGTCAGAGGCAGAGGAAGGCTCCGTGTGTTTTCAGAGCAAAGCAAGAAGAGAGGACACACACGCGCGCACACACATACTCATTCACACTCACACACAGACACACGCTCTCTCTCTCTCTCGCACACACACACACGGGCAGGGGCGATCAAAGTGAGGTTGGTAGACTCCTGTGTTCGTTTTGTCCGCCCTGATCCACGTAGAAAGTGAGTTGAACAGTTGCATAGGACCATCGCATTTACAAACATGACCTATAACAACCGCGGCTCTTCAACAGTACAGCCTAAAGTGCACAAAGTGTGTTTCTCACAAAAACAAACCAAAAAAAAAAAAAAAAAAAAAAAAAAATCCAATTCTTCACGATGCTCCAATACTTGCAACTGAATATATGTTCGTATGTATACATAATATATATATTTTAATATATATCCAGCTGCAATTTTTTTTTAATACAACCTCTGTTTTTCTTTTAATGAGTTTAGGCATTAAAAAGTCTTTGAAAAGGAGGAAAAAAAGGCAATTAGTAGGATGTACAAAGTGAAGCACACGTCTAAGTAAGTGCTTGGCATATTGAACTGTATAGGGTTTTCTTTCATTGCTTTCTAAGGGGCAGGGGAGAAGAAAAAAAATGGCTTTCCTTAGTTAATACTCCCAGTGGTTCAACTGGAGATTGTCTGTAAGTAAGTAGGTTAGTGACAGTGACCTGTTGTTTTTTTTTTTTTTTTACTTTTTTAAACTTTTTCCTATCCGACTGTAGCAGCATTGGATTATTAGGCAAATGTTGGACTGAACAGATGCGGATGAAGGTACAATACAACAAGGAAGAAAAAAAAAAAACCCAAACTGTCACTTTATACAAATTATTCAGTTAGTGTATACATGTTATATATACACAGTATCCACAGACATGTACAATTTCATAGTGTATAGCTTTGTTCTAAACATTACATAGGCAACTTCTTGTTTTTATGTTTTTTTTTTTGTTTTTAGCATTTTAGACACCATTTGCTTATTTCTGTAAAGTAGAAAACAAAAAAAAAAAAAAGGCACATCTGAGCGTGATGCATGGGTTATTTCAGTCTTTCCGGAGTGAAACGTGAATGTTTCAAGCAGAAAAAAAAAAGAGAGAGAGAGAGAGACAGACAGAGAGAGAGAGAGAGAGAGAGACAGAGAAAGAAGAAGTTGATGGTAAAAAGTTCCTCTTTTTCGTTTTTGGAGCAGCCACAGGAGGGAGCTGGTCCAGCTTGGTGGGAGGACGCGAACTTCCAGTGCTGAGCTTGAATACCAAGAGGAGGAGGAGGAGGAGGGGCACAGTGTCAGACAACAGCATGTCTCATCAGCGAGGGAGGGGTTCAGTTTAAGACATCAGCTGTTCGAGTTGGGGGGTTGGGGGGTCGGGGGTGGAGGACAGACGTCCCTCCGTCCTGCACCGCAGAGCGATTCCTCATTTCCATCTGATTAAAACCTGCCGGGGCTGCATGTGCAAACGTAGAGTCCCAGGCTCCCCAACTGGCACCGAGACGGACGACCGGAGCCCCGGGTCAGAGGTCAAAGGTCGGAACTGTTACATGTTAATATTTCTCATTCGTTTGTTTTCAATAAAGGCAACATTTTGTGGGCGGTCTTTACGGGGCTGTCATCGGAGCAAAACAACTTGTAGTTATGAGTAGAGTGTGTGTGTGTGTTTTCCCTCACATTGTGTGTCTGTTTCAAAATGTGTGTAATAAGATTTAGGGCTGCGGAATACAATTTGTGTGCGTGTTCAAGGACTTGTAAATGTCTGTTTTCTCCTCCACTTCAGGCAGATCTGGGTTCTGCTACAGCCCTTCCCTGAAGGTGGACTTCTTTTGCCCTCAGTAGAGACTGGCAGGCTCCTTTTTTTTTTTTTTTTTGCATTTTGACTGCACTTTGTCTTCTTTAACACTAACAGTGCATTCAAAAAGAGGAACTCTTTACCATTTTGTCAGTTGTTGTTACAACTACTGACATTTAAAGGCTTTTAAGCAATTCAATTATGGTCTTCAGAGAGAAAAAAATGATTTTTTTTCTTGGATATTTTGGAGATGAAGCTGCATTGTCGTAATGCTCAGTGACTTCAAACACAAAACAGCAACACCCAGTAAAAAAAAAAGCCTGCAAGTCTCAACTGATGGTAAAAAAAAAAAAACAAAACACCTGAGAAGGTGACATTATTTCCAGGTCCTTGTAGACACACACAAAGTGTATTACACACATATTTTGATACGCATATACAAATCTATGTGCCAAAAAATAAAAACTAAATATGCACCAACAGCTTGAGATACACACAATGTTCTACACACAACCACATGAGACGTTGCTCCTATAATAACCCCACAGGTCTCCAGACGCACGCGCACACACACTAAAAACAGTCAGGACAGTTTGACTCGCGTCTTTACAGTCACAGTGTAGAGTTGAGATCAGTTGGGGGTTGATTCAGTGTCGCCTCCTTTTTGTGTGTTTTCTTTTTGACGTCACATCGGTGTGTTTTAGTAAGAAAAAAGAAAAAAAAAAATCCCTTTTCCCCCTGCATAAAATAAGACTTTGGCAACTGTTTTCAGTTTGTAAGAAAGAAAAAGAAAGGAAAAAAAAACCCAAAAAAAAAACAGTCAATGGAAAAGTCTGCTGCTCACGCCGTGATGGAGGAGCTACGTCAACGCCGGGGGGGGGGGGGGGGGGGGGGGGGGGGGTCCTAAAAGTCTGTGAGCTGCAGCAGGACTCCAAATGACGTCAATGCCCAAAAGAAACAAAGCATGTGACAGTTGAGGCTACAGAGTCCAGGCCCCGCCCCCTCCCGGTCGTGGGGGTGTTGAGCTCGTGGTGGAGGGTTTGAGAACTTCAATGGGAAGCGGGCGAACCCGACAGACGCTCCTCGTTGTTGTTTGTTAGCTGGCACACCGGTGTGGGTTTCTCATTGGCACAGAGGGTTTACGATGGAGGCGGAGCTACTGATCCCCTGAGAGGCACAGCGGGGGGGGGGGGGGGGGGGGGGGGGGGGGGGGGGGGGCGCAGGAGAGGAGGAGGAGGGCGGAGTTTTGTTTCTTCGTTCAGATCAGTAGCTAAGAATCAGCCGTGTGGGCGGGCTCACTGGCTGCCGTCGGCGTTCTCCACCAGCGAGAGGCCCTGCAGCGGCGGCTGCAGCGGCTCCCTCTTGTAAGTCTTTGGCGGGAGTTTGGGCTGCTGCAGGCTGGAGTTGTGGCGCGGGGGCACCGGCGGGGCGGTGATGGGGACGGGCAGCGGGCACAGGCTGTTCTGGCTGGCGCTGAGCGGGCAGCCCCGCCGGGGGACGCGGGGGGACGGCGTGCTGGGCGGAGTGTTCGGCGAGTGGGGGAGCTCCCCGAAGTCCCACTGGTATCGGCCCACGGGGGAGGGCTGCAGGCTGAGGGGGTAGTTGATGAAGATCTCCGGGGGCCGCTGGGGCACCGGGGGAGGCGTGTCCGGGAGCGGGTCGCGGGGCGGGCGGCGGCGGGGGGCTCGGCAGGGGGCCGTCATCGGGGGGCCGTTGTAGATGACCGGCGGTCGGGGCTGGTTCCTGGGCAGAGGGGGGGGCAGCCGGGGAGGGATGGCCGGGGGGCTGTCGGACATGGAGCTCAGCTGAGGCGCAGACAACAACAACAAAAAAAAATTAAACATATTACCACACATGGGAAGGAAAAGCAGGGGTTCAACATGAGGTTCAGGGCCTTCAAAAGAGGTCAAAATAAAATACATATCATCATCAAGGCACCAATGTCAAGAAGAAAGGTGAACTCCATTGATTCTTATAATAAAACGTATGCATTCACGACAGAAAAGATAAATATTTGTCATTAAGATCATTTTACTGCTAATTGTACTTTCAGTTCTTCCTGTTTTTTCTTTATTACTGTTCTCTCATTACAACAAACATGATATAAAATAAACTTAACCTAATTTCTGAGGTTTAACTGTGATAATTTTGTTCAATTCTTCTTGAAGCTTTTTTAACTTATTCGAAACAAGACCAGAAAATATTATAAGTGACAGCCGTGACTTTCCATTGGGTTCCAACGAAAGACAAAAGGTCGAAAACGAAAGGAAACTTTTTCTAACCGTCATCGCCGAGGGAAACAACTGGCCTTCATTTCTTTGAATTATACACTTCGAATGCAAATAAACATCTCTCTAGCTCGAGCCGCCATCTGAAATCTTACTTTAGCTTCAGACATGGCGTCTTTCCTTCGAGGCGGCAGAGGCGGCGGCTTCAGCTCCTCTCCCAGCTGGTGGAGGGTCTCGCAAGACGCTGACTGGAACTCTGAGGACAGACAGTGACGGAGGAAAGGTCAAACGGCTGCAGGCGTCGAACAGAAAGCAGTCGGGGACAAGCTGCACACTCACTTGATGGCGGCAGGAGAACCGAAGCAAATATGGAGTTAGTGCCTGTAAAACAGAACAGAAACAGGATGAAGACGTCGCGTAGCAGGCAGAGGCGGCGCCGGACAGCTGGAGCCGGTGGAACTGACCGCCGTACGAGCTGCTCAGGTCCTGCTCCATGAAGACCGAGCTGAGGTCGGAGGAGGCCGACTGCGGGGGCGTGGGCGTGTTGGGGGAGGTGGGCACCGAGGCGGACGCCGGCGCGTCCGGCTCGGTCTCGGCGATGCTGCGGAAGGTGATCTTGTGTAGCGGCTCCCTCTCCAGGGGGACCGGGTGGCCCTTCGCGGTGCCAGAGGTAGACGTTCGCACAGGCCGGATCCCCGGGGACTTCAGGTTGTACATGGTCTTCCTGGGCTGCGGCGGGGCGGGAACACAGAACATTAAAATATTAATAAAAGCAGAACAAAGTTCATGGTTTCAGACAAAGCAAGAGACATCTGCAAAAATTACTCTGGCATTACGTTTCTATTTATCACATAAACAGCCGGCATTCTGGACTCTGAGTTAAGTTGTACGAGGGGTTCTTCCATGTTATAAAAGAACCTCAAGCAGTTCAACGATCACCCTGTCTCTGTCTTACTCTCCTTCACACAACAGACGCTACAAACAGTCACCAAACAAGCAGAGCTTCACAAATCAGTTTTACAAAGGCTGACAAGAGTGAAGATAGACGAGCGATAGTTTCAAAAACAACAAACAGGGACTCAATCAAAGCTAAAAAGTGTTGAGGAAGATGAAACTGGCCAGAACCAAAGTAGTTAATTCTAAAGCGTCTGGTCTTTGTGTTGGAATCAGTGGGGGAAAAAAAAGCAACTGATTTTGAAGTAGTGAAATTTGAAGCGACGATTGCCTGAGTATCTGACACTGTTTTCAACAATCCAGTCTTTCACAGCTGTTATGGAGCAGAGCAGCCTGGTGTGGCTGTGAAGGATCTGGTTCTTATTAAAGCAGCAACTAACACAGTAAAGAGTGTTGAAAACAATTCGCACTGCCAAATACTGCATGGAAACTAACATACTTTACTGCGCATTTATGTTTTAGATCCAAGATCCAAACTATGTTTTCTTCTCTTAATCGGCTGTAAAAGTGTTTAAAGAGGCCAAAAAGAACTTGAACTGAAACAAAACCAAACAAAAGAGAAAGATAGAAAAGCTCGATGAAGAAGAAACACTTACAAATCGTGGAGCCTGTCTACAATTTCGTGGCTCAATGTCCAGAGACATTTTGAACAGGTAGTCGGCAAACTCCTTCTCGCTCCTGTTACCCATCGGGTTCAGGTTCTCGAAGAACCTCTGCACAGCACAAAGAGAAACACGCCGCGGTCAGCACCTACGAGCCTCCGGTTCAGACAGGCGGTGCAGAGAGACGTCAGAGTGTGGCGCTCTCACCCTGATGTCGTGCTCCACTTTCAGACAGTAAGGCTGGTTCTGATACTGCTGGATCTCCCCCGTGATTTCAGCCACTTTCCTCCTCTTGCTGAAGTTGATCAGCTCCTTGCCGTGGCGTCGGAGGAAGTCAGGGTTGCCTTCTTCTGTCTTCAGGATGTTGGTCAAATAGATACCTGTGGATGAAACACATCAAACAATGAAAAAACTAACATGTTACTTGTTTTTAAGTCGCCAGATGTGTTCATCTATTCATATCTTTCTTCATTTAACCAGTCAGAGCAGAACACTCACCAAAGAAAGGCACACAGGGTGGGTTTATTGACTTGAGTTTAGCCAAGTATTTCTTAAAATGGTCCTGGCTCAGTTCCACCGCCTCCTCAAGGATTTTCTTCTTTCGCTCCGGTATTGCCTGTTGAGGAGATAAAGTCAGACATCGTCATTTTTCTGACATGTTTCTGGTTTGATCTTTGGGCTTGTTGATGTCCACAGCTGTCGGCCATCGTCGTGATAAATCCTACGTGGTGGAGTCTAAGGAGTAAATGTGACTGAGGCTGCTGGTGGGGAAGGGCGGCGAAGACGTGGACTCACCTCGAAGGTGTGGTCGAGCCTGTACACCGGCACTGAGTTGATGGCGCTGACCACCTCCAGCACGCCGTTGAAGTTGTTGAGCTCCTGGAAAACCTGCAGGATCTCAATGACTCGTGATAACACTGCAGTCCTCTCCTCCAGATTCATCGTCTCTACGATACACCTGAAAAACAACACAAGTTCCAGGAATGAGCAAGTATGACATGACTCGGGTAAAACAACCGAGAAGTCTAAAATTAGAGCTGTAGATTCTCAGGAAGGAGCTGACTCACTTCTCGAACCACAGAGTGAGGTTGGTGGTGTGCCGGATCATCCGGAGGAGGTTCGGCGAGTTCTTCTCTTTGTCCTCTTTGGTCCAGACGCTGCCGACCAGCTCAGACGGCCGAACCGCTCTGCAGTTCAAACATGGCGTTAATTAAGCAGAGTACTGAATCTTTCTATATGTGAACACATCTGGATCAGGAAGTATCAATTTCTGTGTCTGCTGAATGAAGGAGCGATCGGAGGAGGAAGGATCTGCCACTGAAGGTTGTTTCCTGATCCTAACAGTTGGTGGCGGTTCCTCTTTTGTTTAGAGAATCAACTGTATTTGGAAATTGGCTATAAATCAGTGATTCCCTCATTTTTATTGGCATTTCATTTTTAATGAGTTCACCGAAAGCGAAGTCGGTGCACTGGGACTCTCAATGGGCCTTTGAGCCATTTTGTTTGCTTGTTTGCTTTAACTTTCATTCAAATCGGCTCTAAATGTCAAAGCGTTCCTGCGAGACGGCTGACCTGTAGAGCTCCGACTCCAGCAGCGTCAGCTGGCGGGCGATCTCTATGGGGTGAAGGGTCATGAGGTCGAAGGAGTCCACCTGGCCGGCTCTGCTCAGGTGCCACTCGATGGGAGGCGGCGGGCTCTCGAAGGTGATGTTGTGACTGACGCCGTTGGTCTGGGTCTGCAGTTTCCTCCTGATGATCTTATTAATGGACTCCACCCACTTTCGCATCGACTTCCCTGAAGCATAAAGCACAGAATCACATCAAGGCTTCTTCAGATGGTCCAAAGGTTTCTGGGATGCAAAGAAAGTGTGATTACAAGAGAAAAGAGCGCCAAATAAGGACTAATAGATATACTCAGGAACTCCACCAGAGGACAGTAAATCTAAAGGGAAAGGAGTTTCATAATCTTTTAAGAGTGAAAACCAACAATGGCACAAATTTGAGTATTTATATCATAATTATGGAATTCCAAGTCTGCAAACCTGGTCAGGAGTTGCTCTTTAAAGCCGCAAATGGGCTTCTTTGAAAGTCATTTTTTATCTCTAATTGTCATGTTCTATTAAAGTCCAGTGTGTTTCAGGAGATTTAAGTTATTAGGCTTTACTTATTTTACCTCTTCAGCCATCTCAACACACTTTCACATTCATGTATTCCCCTATAATGTCACATAAACACACACAAAAAAAGATTTTCCTCATATTAAATCCTATTTTCGGGATCACTGTGACTTGAGTGGCTTTCCTCGAGGTCGTTGCTACAGAAAGGATAAACCCTGTCGTGTGGTGAAGCCATCGACTGGCAGGCTTCTTGACTCACCTCGCAGTTGAATCTTGCTGGTGATGTACTCCTCTAATCGACTCCTCAGCTCGGGATCGTTCTCGAAGTCGTAGAAATGATGTTCGACCCACTGACGGAACACGTTGAGAACCCTGGAGGAGAAAACGTAGATAACAATTACTAACATGTAGATGCCATGCTGCAGACCAGGTTTGTTTTGGTCAATAGTACAAGAAAGCAATGACACAGGAAAAAACACAGAGATGAAGAAGAGTTTTTTTATTTATTTTTTTACAGGACACTCACCACCATCAAATTTTTTGGTTTTTCATCATGGATTGAAGCCGCCTTACATTATGAGTTCAGGAGGATACACTCACTGAACCCAGCAGACGGTGTTTGGGATTTTATATGCTGAGAGTAATTCTCTCCCGTTACCCAAACTTCTCTCTCCAGTCACACACTTGTACTAATTATTCCTGTATTTTCCCCCCAAACATGCTCACGTCATACTTAGGAGAGCACGTCATTTTGTCTTTACTCCCGAAGCGCTGAGGCAGAGTTTTGTGCCTCACAGCGAGAAGCCAACTCTCCGCTCAAGCTTTCATTGTTTCTGTGACTAACATTTGAAAGACTTTATTGCCGCTGGCCGTCTGATGCTGAGAAGCTCTCAGTTTTTAATGGTCCTTCCGAGATTAGCCCCGACTCTGTTGTTCCTTATAAGGATGCAGAGTCTAACAGGAAAGTAATTCTGCGGCTCGGAGGGAACATCGGGGCCTTAACGGGAGAAAGTAAAAGAGCCAAACAACAACATGGGATCAAGAGGGGCCCTTTTCAGCCATTTTGAAAGACCTAGTTAAAAAAATAAACTTCATCTTTTACAAATGTAGTCAGTGGAGACATTCAATACTGGTTGAAGTGTTGTTGGACCTTTATCTATATAAACCCAGTAGTTCTTTATAACTTTTCAAATATTTACCGTAATTATTTACTGTGTTTATAGCGAAATTCCGTCTGATTAAATGTGACCCTCTGGCCCTTCTGAAGCAGCTCTCTCCCTTCACTTCACGTGAAAATGGAAGAGGAGACGACTCTGGACGCTCCTGCATCAGTCAGTCGGTGGTCGGCTGCTCTCCTCACTAAAGTCACGCTCAAGGCAGCTCATACATTTCAATGTGAGGCGTTCAAGGGCAATTTATAAGTTACAGTGTTTACTGAAATAGTTAAAGAAACGGCAAAATGAGACACCAAAAAAGATGTGGGGTGTCTGTGAATCTTATGTAAACTTATTTTAAGCATGTTTTGTTCCTTTTATAAAGTGGCAACAGAAATAACTTGAAAACGTGTCAAATTGTCCAGATCTGTCACTGAGGCCCGAGGATTTCTTTTTCCCTTTTCATTTCGAGAAATGAGTTGTCATCGTTTACAACAACAAAGCACCTTCTGAGATTTTAGATTGCATTTGTGTTGTTGTCAAATAAGAAAAAAGCAGTATTTAATTTTGTACTGTTGACAGGCAGCCATAACCTTTGCATGTTTTTCTAAGCCTGCATAGAAAGAAGAAACAATATTTAATTTTTGGTTTACAGTTAACAGAATTTGATGTTTCTATTTTTTGCACAAGTTTGCATAAGTTACATCAAATTATTAGTGCTGCCTGTGCATTTGGAGTTGGACTCTTCTCGAGAATGAAATGTGGCGTAATGTTTGTATTTATTCTAAGAAAGAGAGCGCACTGCAGCAGCCCGACTGGATGCATCCTGCCTCTTTTCTGAAATGTAATAATTTGCCTAGTTCTGGAGAAAAGCTTGGATTCTTTTTATTGAAGACTGGAAGGCCTGTGGTTGGATGGTTACGTACCTGAGGCTGCACCGCTGCACGTACTCCTTTCTGAACCTCTGGAGTTCTGGCCGCCATCGGCTGGTCGCCGTTCCAGAGCGCCTGTCTGTCCTCCTCCGTGGTTTCTGGCTCGGGAATCTCAATCCTGGAGGGAAAGAAGCAACATTCAGTGTCACAGAGTGTCAAAACACTGCTTTCATGAGACCCAATTGACACGGAGGTCGTGCAAATGACCTAAACATCATTTTATGCTGCGTTCAAAAAATTTAATCAAAACCAATACATAAATATCTCTGCAGTTAATTTTATTTGTGGATTATTAAATTCTACCTCTTTAACACGATAAAATAAACACTGTGTGATAATATGTGTCCCTACAATACTGCTGGAGTTGAGGGGTTCTCTAACGAGGTAAATATGTGCAGGCGAGTTTCGCCATGGCATAAAGCAAAAACCGGCGGAGTGATAAACAGTGTACCTGTCAATCAGCAGGGTGAGAAGCTCCTGTGGTTTGCAGAATGAGCGGTACGTAGTGAGAAATGTGCGCACAAAGTGGGATCTAGCACAGAGATCAGACCACATCAGAGAGTTTGACACAGAAAGAGGACAGCAGAAGTGTGTTTTCCCTCCACAGAGAGAAGGGTCGTAAGCAGCAGCTTACCAGCCTAATATGATAGGTGCGCCTCTCTATGAGCTTGACCACTGTGCCAGCTTTGATGATGGGGATGCCCGTCTTGCTCTGCACTTTGTCCTCAAAACTATGTTCTCCTCAGAGTCCTGCACGGCGAAAGCGGAAACCTCCGGGGAGGGCAGTCTAGAGGATGCGCCTGCTCCTCGTGCTGCAGCACCGTGTCCAACATGCGATCCAAAGTGGAGCTGGTACTGCAGGGTCACCATCGCCCGCATCCACGCCGCCTTGTCCTCTGCTGTCGGTGCACAGAAAACCGCGCAGTTTTTCCTCCTGCTACCAGTTCTGAAGGTGTTGCCGCAGCTCCAAAGAGTCCTCGCGGTCCGCGATGCGGACCTTCCTCAAGACGAACTTCTCCTTCAGGCGGTACTACTCGCCCCGCTGCCCGACCCCGGCAGCCGCGAGCTCTGGTTGGCTTTGCAGCTGATCATCAGGCCGTCGAACAGGAAGTTGTGCCTCTCGTGTTTGGCGCCCGCTCGCTAGCAGCGGCCCCTCCAGGAATGAACTCGCCTGCAGCACTGGCCGATGTCTTTCCCCTCCCAGCCGTCGATTGCTCTTCTGGATCTCGTTCATGCGTTTGATGGCGAGCTGCTTGCTCCGGATCTGCCGGCTGTAAGGCGGTACATGGGCTTCGCTGTCAGGGAGCAGAGACGTTCAGTCAGAAGAAAAACGAAACACTCCTGATCAAACAGAGCTTGTTTAATACATAGCTGCTGAATGACTAACTCATTCAGACTCATTTGGAATATAATCGTCAGTAACTTTACACGGTTTTAGCACTGTAATACATGCCTGACTGTCAAAGCAAACGACAAGACCCGACCCTGCTGCTTCGCTGTATCCAAATGTAAATAAAATCAGTATGAAGTAGCTTTTCCTTCTGCAAAAGGAAGATATTTCTATTTCGTCTGCATTTTTTCTTGCTGTCCATCATTTTGTTTACAAACTGCATTACTTTGATGTTTGTAATTATTTATGTATAATATAGTGAATAATGCAGGCTTTGATACTGTGAACAACATATGTATATATTATAACCGTTTTCCTCACTCCACTGGCTCCCGGTTAGGTTCAGGATTGATTTTAAGATTCTTTTATTTGTTTTGAAGTCGCTGAACGGGCTGGACCCAGATTATTTATCACACCTTGTTAAAGTCCATCAGCTGACCCTTGACATTCCTGATCCCTCCTAAAAATCAAAGGAGATGGAGCTTGTGGACCTCAGACTGTGGAAGTTTGCCGCTCTCAGTGCAGAGCGGGGTTAGCTGTTATACTTTTAAATCCCGACCTTAAACCCACCTGTTCACCCTGGCAGCAGCCTCCTCTGGATCTTACACTCTCTCCTTTTACTGTGTTGCTGCCTCTATCTTGTTATTGTTTCTTTTACAGTTTTATTTTGTACTTTGAAGCCCACAGGACCTTTTAAATGTACTATATAAATAAATCTGACGTTGACACTGACGACCGTATGTATGTATATCATCATTATGTAACACCCCAGCCTGGTTAAAAGAGGTGATTTCAGTCACAACAACTGGGGAGGCGGGGGGATACAGTCTATTGAAATCAAACACAAAAAGGATTAAAAATTAACAGTTAAACGCAGGTTTTTTTTTTTTTTCCTGGCACAGAGTCATCTTCTATTCAAAGGGTAAATTTACTGGAACTTAGCTGGCTTATGGACTTCGATCTAATGCGTTCATTTTCAATCTTGGAGAATTTACGATTATAGCCCTATTCGCACGGGATTAGTGTCACCTCGGGACCAAAGGTTATTTGCAATAATTGCAGAGGATGTCTTTGATCTTAACTCCATGTGAATGCAACATGTCGGTAATTTGTAAAAGTAAAATTCCCCCACAAATACCTTCCATATTCACCAAACACCAACGTCCTATGATTATTCTAGTCCCGTGTGAATCTGCACCTCAGTGATTGGGGGTGGGGTGGGGGGGGGGGGGGGGGGGGGGGGGTATCTTTTACCTTCTTTTTTTTCTCTCTTCTTAATTGTGTGCACCTTTTCTTTTCATTTACTGTGGCCATGGCGACTACAAACCATGTTAAAAGTGATAATTTCAACTCAAACCCTACACTTCCCCAAAAACCTAATGAGACCCTCATAATAGCATTTAATAACATAATAAATAATGTCACTTTTGATCAGTGTCTGTGTGCTCATTTTGGCGCGTGTAGCTGCATTTTGCGCATTATTGTGAAACAGCTGCTGTGCAGACTTCACATCATCTGTCGGTGAAGTGGGAGTGTGTGTACCCGGTTTACGCGCGGCTGGTGTTTGGCATAGATGGCTCCACGCTGCACTGAAGGTTCAGCAGAGCCGTGATCGCTCGTTTCAGACATATCTCTGTCGTCTTGGTCTTCGCTGCGCTCCTGAAGTTGCTGTGAAAAGGAGAAATGAAAACATATGGATGGAATACACTGACCCAGAATGTTCGAGATTCCAAAAAAAGAGTTTGGAGTTATTCTGCATCAAAATGCTGTGTGTGTGTGTCAGGACGTACCTGCAGCAGCTCAAAGTAGTGCATACAGTGGTACACTGGAACCATCATCAGCTGGGGGAGGACGTACTGGACGGCTTCTTTAAAGCCTTCTGCCACTGACTGGAGACAGAAACAATGAAAACAGAGATGAAGGGACTGCACTCACATTTTTCTGCTGTTCAGGTCTTCTGGTGAGAGATGGTAAGTATCATTTCTACAATGTTGTTTAAACATTTTCATGACAATCGCAAACCGTTTAGCGTGAAATTATTCTAGATGATGAAACCTAAACTATGCTTGTCTAGACTCTCACAACACAATGGCTGCAGAGAATATGCCCCCTTGTGATGTGATCTGACGTCAACAGAAAAGCTACAGCAGCTTAAACTGATACAGAGGTTAAAGCCAGTTTGAACAGAACGGAGTCAGAGAACACACATACAAAGGTGGTCATAATGTTACGGCCCATCGATGTAAACACCGGGAAAGAATGAACGTTAACTTTTATTTTCACTGCCTGATAAGCTTAGTTTCAGTCATATAACCTGTTAAATGGACGTGTCTTCAGACATGTCGACGTAGAAGAACTTCTGTTATATACGGCAGATAACAAAAAGGAGGAGAAATGTCGTCATGAATGGCACAGAAACAGAACTGCTCCTCACAGATAACCCTGCACGATAGAGAGACCAGTCCTGTGAAGGCCGGAGACAGCTCAACGTAAACATTTCAGTCTAAAAATGTAAATTAGCCGGGGAAGAGGCTGCAGGATGACGATCGGGAGAGGAGCAGTTGACCAAGTAAGGCAGCAGGGTAACCGGAGAGGAGGCCGTCATGGTATCCATTTAAATCTCCCCGTTCCCCTGATAGATGACTCTGAATCAATATGCAAGTGCTCAGACTCCACAGCAGCGGCCACAGTGTCTGGAGGGAGGGAGGAAGAGGAGGAGGAGGAAGGTTTGTGTGTACTGGAGAGACATCAGCAGCCCGACACGCTCTGATGGACAGCAGGGGAACAATGACCTAAGTTTAGATCATGGTATTGATACCTCAGCAATCCCAGAGGTTTACAAATTGCACGAGTATATGGAGGTTTTCAGGCCGGCCGGGCGCAGCGCTGGTGCTTTGTGTTAACATGAACGCTTCAGTGCAACGAAACAAACGCCCCCTTTAAAGCGGACGCTTGTTTTAAACACGACATCATCACCGCGGCTTCTGAAACGTAACCTGTTTGGAAACATTTTACTGCGCATGGAGCCACCGACTGCCATATAAATATTGTGTTTCAAAAAAACAACACTCACAATTAGTCTTGAAGCCTGAAAGTTTGGCTTTGGCCATGTTTGTAACGCAGGGTCCACAGAGGAAACTACCTCCTTTGTCCTCAACATCTTGATCACTATATTCTATGTGGAATAGCTCTACAACACAAGCGATGCTGTTTGTTCACAGTAAACAAAAGAGATGCTCTTCTGTGTTTAATAGATTATTAATTGACATTGACGTCTTCGGAATTTAAATAAACTTTCCAGCAGTGTTCGTATTGATTGTCATGTCAATGTTTGTAGTGCTGACAGGTAATGAAGGGGATGATGGGCAGTCAGGCTAAATGCAAGTCTAGATTTGACCCAGCAACTCACCATATGGATGTCATTTTCAGACAGATTTAACTTTTTATTGGGCAAGTGACTGGATTTGCTAACTTTACTCCCCCGGTTTCTTCTAACTGGAAAACTGGTGACAGTGACAGAATACATGATAAGAAAGTTAGGCTACACATCTGAAAATCCCTAAAATACTGTTGTTTTCTTTCTCTCGGCACTGCCAATTTAAGCTAAATTGAACTACATTATGACTCCATGCTTGATCAATAAACACTAAACTTGGACTGCGCCCTATTAATTCATCAATAATGATGTGAAGTATTGTGATAAAGATGCCCTTCATGATCAATACGAGCATTTAAGGAGACAATGTTAGATAACAGGTGATGTCTTTTTGTTTTCAGACATCTTGTTTTCTTTCCATAAGTTTCACTAGACATTTTTGTAAATTAGTCAAACTTTTTCTTTAATTTGAATTTGTATCATTTTGAATTTTCAGAACAAAAATGTATAGAAATACAATTTAATGAAGTTCCGTCTGTGTGTCTTCTGGTAACACAGTAACAATACCACACATTTCAGAAGGCCTGTTTTTGCATTACTTCCATCCATGAAAACTGATGAGACAGCTGCAGAACTCCTACCATCTTTTCACTAAACTCCCGTTTACTGTATGAAGAGTGTCTTATCCACCAAAAACTAACTCAGTCAAAAACAGCACTGACAGCTGAGGTAACAATAACACACGGCAATACAACAATGCTACCATGTGCTCATTGATAGCATCGAGGTTTCAACGCTTAGATTACATAATGTAGCTTTACATTCAAGCTGCGCTTTTTGCCGCCTTAATTCACAGCTCCATTTCAACGTGAAAAGTGCTTCGGCTCATGAGCCACCCTCTTCATCCTCCACAAGAGTTAAATAGCCCGCAGTGTGGCGGCCTGTTCTATTTTTGAAAAGGCGATGTAATTTAGCCACAATAGCAGACGCTGCGGCGTGTTGAACAGACACATTTATCTGACAGAGAGGGAGGCAGAAACCGGCAGGGAGCAGAGAGATGCTAATGAAGCTACAGGCTTGGTCGCAGTCAAAGCAATACTGTGGAAAAATAATAATAATAACGATGAAGAAGATGAAAGGTAAAACATGCAACCATAATCTCAAACCAATCAAACCACTGTATCGCATGTGGAGATTTAGAAATCTCAACTAGAACTGGCTCCTGGTCCTAAAACCTTCATGGGAGCTGGAGGGGATCAATGCGGTCGTTATTAAAGTACATGAGACACACGGGGAGTATGAAGACACACAAAACGCCTCTTGCACTGATTTATCATATAAATAAAATTAAACACAAAGTTCTCTTGGATATTGCAACAATTATAAAGCGCAACTTGTCAAAACCCAGTTATATTTCTACCTTAATGCTCCTGTCCTCACCTCAACGCGTGATCACAGGACAGCGTGGACAGAGCTGATCTAACCGGGGAGAGACTGCTTATTCTGTCGTAAAAACCTCAAAACAGGATGCAGAACGATCCTGATGGTTGCATGCAGACTGAAGGTCTGATGCATAACCGGTCTCAATCATCACTGATCAAAACATGCCACTTGTGTCTTAAACACTGAGAAGAAAAGCGGGGATTTGCTGGACACCACGCGGAGCTTGTAGCTGTGACACATTTTCATGTGAACGGTCGGCCTCGCTGGTCCTCGGCCTGAGAAAACACCAGCAAATATTTCATCTTCAAAGGCCGCCAGACTGCACCCCACCGAGCATAATTCAATGCTATTCTCGTGAGGAATGTCCAAATAAAACAATGCGGCAGCAGTGAATAAACTGTACACAGGACGCCGAATATGTCATAACATGCCCCGAGACGGTGTCGGGAGGAATTCCACCCGGCGCTCGGGTTACCTTCAAAGTCAAACGGAACAAATCCGGAAACACTGTACGCCGGGTGTCAATGCATAAATGACCCGCTTCTGCCGTCATATCAAACACAACCGTCTTTCATTCCCAGTGCATTTTTTAAACTGATAAAGAGGATGCTTGAAAATCAGACTAATTCTGTTACGCCGAGATTTATTTAAATTTCATCTGCATTGTACAGCCGCGGGCCACAGACAGCCTTTTGTTTCCACCTGAAGGTCACGTTGAGTTGAAATTAAGCCAACTTTTAAATCAACTATCCACAGCAGTGCTAGATTTTCATGTAACCTAACTGGGATTATTGGTTTTCCAGTAATTGTAGGGTTTGTAAATATTACTTTTACTTCAAATTATTTCAATTTCCCTTCCAAAAAAAAAAAAAAAAAAAAGCTGTGTGAAAAGCTCATGAAGTCAGAGGATGTTTAAGTCTTCAGTGTCCAACAGAAATATTTAGCTGATTTCTAAGAACCCGCACTCTTGTTGTTTAAAGGCACATTCGTCAACGGCTACTAACCATGCTAATCATCTGTGATACATGTAATTCCCAATGTTGTTACAGATAAAACATAAGACTTTTTACTTGGTTTTTAAGTGTATCTTTGAAAAATCACCACTTATTGAAGAAACACGTTACCTGGAAGTAGAGGCCGACGGTCGGTCGTGCCATCAGATTGTTGAAGTGCTCGTGAAAGTCCTTGCTGAGGATATCCTGGGATAAGGTCTCATAAGGATCAAATGCCTGCTCCTAAAGACAGAAACAAGATTTTTAATCTCCAAGTTTATTTGGTACCATTTCGCATAATGGTTTTATGAAAGCACTTTCAAAACGACAAACTATACTTTTCAGAAATGTTATATTCAACTTGTTCCACATTTAAACACTTCTCCAATCATCATGGCTCTAGTTTAAAAAACAGGCTTCAGTTTTAATGCAGTTTTTTTTTTACTTGTCATGTCTGAAGTATGAATTTTGAAGGCGATGTTGTTAAAATGTGACTTTATGAACACAATTTATAATTTATCTGTACCGTTTAGAACTGAGTGAACTTGTTAGCAGATCAGCAGTTATGCAAGGTTTGTTTTTTTGCAATGCAATGATTCTCAAAGAAAGAAGCTCCAACTTGAATACTCTCATCCCTACAACTGGAAATAAGCAGATGTACCAAATAATTAAAATCGGCAGCAACTACTATATTTAGCAATAAGCCAATTCACATGTAAACGATTTCAAAATATTGTTTTGAAACTTTGCGTTTGAATGCATGTTTTCAAAAGACCTCCTTGACCGCTCGCTGCTCCGTACCTCTGCCAGGTCTTCAAAGCAGCTGCCCACCAGAGGATGAGGGCTGCCATCGGCAGTCATCTCCACCGCGTCTTCGATCAGGCCGAGGAGCTTCACCGTCAGCTCGTGGATGTCCAGGATGTTACTGAAGATCACCTCCACATCCTGCAAGCAGAGGGCAAAGAGACGCAGGGTGAGTGAGGTGAGGGCTGGATTTATCCTCTTTAGGAACATGCTGCTTTAAGGTAGTGAGAAACGCAGTGCCATACAAGAGACTTACACTGACAAAACACTGTTTCAGTATTTTCTTAAATCATTGCAGCAGAGATGTCCTAAAATGTCCTGATATAAATGTTTGTCACGTCCTCCAGCTTTTGGTGTCAGGCCTGAAATGTGGACATGTTTGAGAAGCCTGACATGGCGGATTATTTGGACAAACTCCAGCCTGTTTTTCTTTAAACTGTGTTTCAGAAATTCTCCTGCCAAAGAAAACTGACAACAATCTGGTTATCTACAGCAAGTGCATGCAAACACACAGAGCACACTGCTGCAGAAAGCGCCCTCCTCAGCAGGGCTCTATTGGATAAATACTTTTTTTTGAAAAAATATATATAAATACAGTGAGAATGTGTGCTCAATGACAACAACCGGCTCAATTGCCTGAGGAAATAATTAGTCAAGCTGACGAGAGCCCTAAAATAACACAGGGCGATTATTGACTGCCCGAGTCTGAATAGAAGTTCAGCCCTGTCATTATTTGACCGTAACACTTTCTTGACATCTCCGAGTAATTTCAGATTATGCTGCATTTCAACAGACATAATTGAGGTTATTCTGGCTGGGGCTGCAGATGTTGTTCCTGTCTCGGCGTAATTACACGTTCTGCATTCCACTGGGCCTCACAAAGGTTTATCCTCCTCACCCAAATGATGCCGCAAATTACCCGACCCAAAATATGCAAAACCACAGCGACCCAATAAACTCAACTTTCCACTCGGTCTTCTCAAATCGAAGAGACTCTGTTCAATTCCCTCCCTCTGCTGCACTATATACTCCTTTTTTATGTCACTCGAAGCACTAAATTACCATATAAGACACAATGGAAGTTTAGGAAAGTGTCCATTTACTGAGCTTTAGATAGGAGGAGTCTAAAAGCATCGGAATTAAATCCCTAACCCGTTTTATTAGCCATGAACTTACTGGCACGGGCATGTGACCTGCAGAACACAAGATAACGTCACAGGACAATTACACAATAGAGAAACCGCTTCTGCAATTAAACAATAGAGATGGAAAATAAAATAAAAAAAGTGGATGTGTCCTGCTGCTCCATAATGCTGATTGCCAGTTAGCAGATTATAGCGTTAAGCTGTAATCTTGAAATGATCTTATGGCGGATTTGGCTGAAATGGTTTTGCTGGAATCTCGACTGTGGAAGTTTATAAACTGGCTTTGGTGTAAGCTACTTATTCAGCGAAGGACTTGAAAGTATTGCCTCCTCTGGGTGAATAAAACTGCTCTGCAGTGACAGAGTTATTTTTGGCCCGTTCTAAACACAGCCTGGCTGTTTTTTGGGATCTCCGAAAAAGTAGGAGCGTGGTAAAGCAAGTTCATTGTTTTTATTGTAACTCAGATCACCGTTTTGTTGGCAGACTCTGACACCCAGTGCAATCATTATTGAATAAATACGTGGTAACATTTCCCAAGTATTTTCACGTCAAGCAGTCAGACTAAAGTGTACCAGAACAGCTGTAAAATGCACAATTTCAGTTCACAGTTCAGGGGACAAACTGTCGTTTGCTTCTTGATTACTGAGTCAAGAAGCTGAAGGAGTTTTCCTCAGAGCTAAAATCTGGAGAGGAAAACGAAGTTTCATGTCACGACCAAGGTCTGGAGGCTGAAGCAAACGGCAGAAGAACGTGGGAAAATATTTGTGGATGGATACCAGTTTCCACGAAGACGTCCCTCGCCACACTATGTGCTCTTCTTCATGCGCAACGCCGGCTTCGGGCAGACTCCTGTGGCTTTCTGACTCAGCAGGCCAGAAGCAAAACATGACTTGTCTGTG